>NW_027175843.1:7415339-7417839 GCF_023055335.1 Clinocottus analis
CATGTTGTGATGGTATAGAAGATTGCACCTAGACATCTTATCTGTTGGATACCAACTTGATATATGATGTAGGAAAAACTGTCCAGCCCCATTACACTAATCACACATCAGCTCTTGTTGAGAGGGTGAAATCTCAGGACCTTTAGTTCTGTTCAATTAAACTGGAGCAGCTCGTAAAACGAAGCAATCAAACGTCAGATCGATCGCGGCCCAAGCCGCGTCTTTCCATGCCCAGACTCACGGGCTATCAGGCCTGTAAATCACAGTGTGTGTGTGTGTGTGTGTGTGTGTGTGTGTGTGTGTGTGTGTGTGTGTGTGTGTGTGTGTGTGTGTGCATCTGGAGAAAGAGAGTGGAGGAGCTGATGCTGCAGGCTTGTATCAGTCTTGTGGCACGAGCCAGGGTTGCCGGCTCTCGCCCATTTCCAGTGAGGGAGAGACTCATGCTGATGAAGAGCTGCAGCTCGAGGGATGAAGGACGGGCCGACCCTCAGCTGTACACACACACACACGCACACACACACACACACACACAGAGTCATTTCCATATTAACATTAACCCCAGCACTATTACCGCTGTGAAGTGCTATTAAGAGCCAGACGTGAGGCCAAGGGGAGCAGATATTACAGAACTGTCTCCTCCTCTCAGTCTGCAGCTCGTGTCATGATTCTTTGGCTGACAGGGGAGGGACAACCGAAGATGATGGAAAAGGGCAACATTGCACGGGCAATTTAATGGAGCTGAGGTTGTTGATCGATGAGTTGTAAGGCACTTTAATTGCCCTGTGACATAGATAGAGTAATTAAGACTTAGTTTCTTGGATATAGCTCTAAAAACACATTTATGTTTGCATGTCACCCAAAGCGTCAGATCCCACAGGTCACTGACCCTGGCCGTTACCATTGACCCCTACCATTACCTCGGAAATGGCAATTACAGCAACAGTGTTGTTCTACACCCAAGAGGAACAACTGAGTTTCAAGAAAATACAAGAAACTACACATGATTAATGGTTTCAGTCATGGATATAGAGTCATGAATAAATGTCCCTCGAAGCAACTACCCACTCCCACCAGCCCACTTGGTCTCGCGTCTCACCGTTTTTGATTCTCATATTTGTCTGTTCCATCGACCCTCCATCCAAGATGAGGGGAGGAGCTCTGCAAATAGATTTCAATTTTCAGTGATAAAAATGTGTGATGGTATTTTTTGAAACTTTGGCGGGAGAAAGCCAGGGTCCAGTTTACATTAAATAACTCGCACATGGACTCGATCATGTTTTTTGTTCCCAGTACGGATAAGTCTGTTTTAAACTGGAGGTTCATCAACATTGCAATTTTTTAAGAAATTTGTTTTTCATGAGTTTTAAGTATTGCTTTCGAACCATACTAGCTTCTAGATCTGTTCTGTATTGATGTTGCTCGTGTCCCATTAAAAATAACCTATGTTGACTCCTGTTAATCTAACGATGTGGCTTTGTTTCTTACATCTGTATTTATTATTATGAACATATTCACTTTCTCCTTCACTGTGTTGTCACAATACTGAAAGTCACTCTAAATAACTTTGTGTTATAGTACAGTCTCAATTCAATCCCTGATATGACTTATATGATGACTGTTAGTTATTTGTAATGCTTGTCATGGGTGCCAAAGGGTCACAGTGAAATCAGTAAAAAATTCTGCAGGTTCACAAGAAACTCCCTCAGCTCAGACTCCAGTTGGGCCTCTGGCAGCGACCGGCCCACCGTGGACAGATCCAGGACCAGCCTCACTGGAGGGAGATTGAGTGGTCCTCACCTCCTGGATACTCAGCAGTCCCAACTGGGAGCAAACAGGAACAGCACACTACTCGAGGCCCAGTCCGTAATGCTGAGCCCACTGGAGGAAAGTGAGGCTGAGGGGAACCAGAGCCAGGACTAAGCCGCACCCTGGACTATAAGCAGACCCTGTTGCAGTAAAATGAGAGGTTTTTTAAACAGACTCCAACACTTAGTCGAGAAACATTTGTATTTTCTTCTCTCCACTTCAGAGTGGGACCTGTATAGGCCAGCCCCAAATAGCTACAGAATAGAACTGAATGTGCATTTGTTTATTCAGGAAAACAGCACTTCTGGGAAATTCTTCTTACATGTGATATGAATAGTAAAGAGTGACTGGCTGCATACATATTAAATAAATGTCTATCTTCCATTCGAAACCAGGTGTAGATCAATAAACACCATCAACTACAGTATCTTATTGTCATTATTTAGAACTGGCAGCCTGAGATTGTACTGTAGTATGCTTGTGTTTCTGTCACATTGGTATACCAACATCTCCCCTGAGTAAACATTAGTTCCAGGATTTTCCACATGGAGGTGATCAAAGCTGAAGTGCAGAGCTGAAACAGAAATATGTTGTTTTTTTCTTCCTGATAAGATGTAAAGCAGCACTCTCATCATCGAACCCCCAGTTGTCTTGGTACTGGAGAAACATTACATGAATATAATAACTTCAAACA
>NW_027175843.1:7422839-7885339 GCF_023055335.1 Clinocottus analis
TGCCTGTTATATTGTTCTGATGACATTACTTTAAAATAAATACACTAGTTTTTACTTCATATATTTTATATATATATATATATATATATATATATATATATATATATATATATATATATATATATATATATATATATATATATATATACACACACATACATATATATTAGGGCTGGACAAGTTAACGCGTTATTATTGTGTTAACTTTTCAATCGATTAACGGCGTTAATTATTTGATCACGCTTTAATTGGAATTATTATTATTATTTTTTAATTTTTTTTTGGGGGGGGGGGGGCTTTTACTTTGAAGGCGATTAATTTAGGTCCGCCCTCGTGCTTCCGTAGCATTACCGGACTATTTGCCGACTTGAGCCCGACGTGAAAGCACATATTGTTCTGTAGTTTCTGTTCTCAACGAGCACCACGCGAGCAACTCGCTCGCTTCACAGGCGTTCAGTCTACCGGCAGCCTCGCGCTGCAGGCTCAGCGTCCCCGGATTGAACATTAATCGCGCATGCACTAAGCTGCCGCTGATACTTGTCAGCTGTCCTTCACATCTGCACCTCATTCAACCAGACGTCAGTGCGCTTGTTCAAGTCAACACAGACTGGACTTTTCTCACTGAGGAAGAAAAACTGAACTGAAAATATGAAAAGCACTTATTGCTTTTGTATAAAGTGAATCAACTGCTGATCTTCAACATCTTTAAGGTAAGCAACAGAATGAACATGGAGAAAAAAAGAAGTGGTTTGTCCCTCACAGGGACCCTTACTACTGAACAGTACCTCTTCAGAAAAAAAAAAAGAATATTTATAAACTATATATGTTAACTTGCTGTTGCTCCAGAGTGCTGTTATATTGTTCTGATAACTTTACTTTAAAATAAAAGCCTGCAATACACTATTTTGCATTATGCGATTGATCAGTTAATTTTTTTCAACTTTGCCCAGCAACATGAATCACTGAGAGTCGTTTTGAAAGATCTACCTCTTCAGTAGGAAGCAATGTGCTTGAGCACCAGTCAGGGTCGAGGGGATTTGCTGACAAAAAATAAAAAAAGGAAAAACAGCTTAATTCTTTATTTCTCAACTGAAATATTTCCATCCCTTTGAAGAAATCCGAGCCCTCAAGAATGACCTCACTCACAAGGTCTACAACTCAAAGTGGACTTTAAGAAGAGACACACATCGTTTTCTACTTAGCCAGATGTGATGATATCAGGTTTTACTGGACACCTGAGTGAGAAGAACAATAGCAGCATGATTCACAATCAGCGCTTCACTCACAGTCTGATCCTCCAGCTCCATATGGAAGTGTGCTGTCTTTCTTTAAACTTGGCAACACATGTCAATCTCCTCTTTTTTCCATTTGAAAGAGCAGTTTTTCACTTCCAATGTTCCACCACTTTTTACGACACACTTCCTGCTATTTGGATGAGAATGGAGAGAGCGTGTTTACTCAGCGCGGAGGCCGGCGGTAAGAAAGGGAAGCGTGAGCGTCAGGGAGGCGGAGGGCGGACCTCGTGACCTGCCAATCACAAGACATCTGCACCGATTATCTCGTGACTCCGTGGACGCATTTGAGTGTGACAAGGAGCGCGTATGGACGGGCACCCCGTTAGGTAGAGTGTGTTCTACACACACAGGCTAATAGGGAGAACATGAAACACAACGTGTGTGGGGAGGAGGGGTGTTTACAGAGAGGGCGACACAAGGAACGAGAGGAAGGCTGGTACAATGGCGCAGGGTCGCTGTGCTGATTGTCGTCTCTGGCCACCACCCTGCGCCTTGTTATTCACAATAGACTGCATCCGCCTGTACGCAAACACTCCGTCGGAACAAGGAAACTCACAAGAATGTCTGCACACTCAGGACTAAAAAAAGAAAACCCCTGGCTGAATGCAGACAGAAATACTTAGAATGTAAATCTAACTCCATGAGTACTTTGCAGAGGTAGTAGTGGTAGTGGCACCCGCAACTGTACCATCCAAATTTTCCATTTATATTCAGCAGCAGACGGACGGCTGTGAGGAAATGTATGAGTGGAGGAGCAGAAGTAATGTAGTGCTACCAGTCGGGTTTAAGTCTGCTGGAAGACTCCACCTGCATGAGCACACATTTCATTTCCCATGCATAAGATATCGTAGGCTGTGTTTGTGTAGCGCAGGCCTCGGCGCTCTCGTCCTCCATCTCGTGCTCGACGTGGTCATCCATGGAATCGAAAATGTGTGGATTTCTGATTTAGTGTCATGTTCCAGGATTCATGCATACATAGCTGTACTGTGGAGGATCTGAACAAGTGGACAAGGTTACCTGGCAGGAAAAGTAGTTCACATGTTGATAGTTTTGTTCTTTTTTTGCGTCTACTCCTATATTCTTTTATTTTATTTTTTTACTGAAATTGTTATCGGAGCTTTTCATAAGTGTCACATTGTGTCTCTACAAGAGCTGTCCTTTCTCTTTGAGTTCACCTAAAACATAACCTGTCAATAGCGTGATGGAACTGCTGTAAAATGTGTTATGGGATGGATGTAAAGGTCCCATTTCGTAGCAACTGTGACTTATATGTCTTGTTTTACTATAAAGCTGTGAATACTATTTTAAAACAGTTCAATCCACAGAGATTGCTTTGCTTTACTGGCATTCCTGTTGCTATCTGACAGAAAAGGGAGACACCTGTGCATCTCACTAAGGAACCAAATAATGAAGTCTTCTCTTTACCTTGGTTCATTTGCATCAGTGCAGAGTACAAGCAAACCCAGTTGGAGATCAACTAATCAGAATAAAGGAACACTTCTGTACATTTGTTCCTGATCTGGCTCGTGGTATCGAGTCCCTGCTGCACCTGTTTGAAAAATAACAGTTCACAATTGTGTTAGTCCATTCGTAAGTCACATCAATGATTCTGCTTTGTCCCCACAGTTCCCCCTTGTTCACTCCCCAGGTCATGATCACCACACACAGCATGGCGTGGTGTTAGAGTGTACAGACACGTACACAAATGTATCTCTGACATCAGACATATCAGTCAGACCTCACTCAAAAAGTCATGCATGTGCATTAGCTATTCAGAAGTGCATTTAAATGAAGCTGTAGTCTAAGTTCAGTCGGGAAGTCGATACTCTTGTATGTGAAATACATTACAGGCATGGCACACAGCTGCTCACTCATTATGTACTTCATAATGAGTTGAGGCTGTCCGTCATGACATTAGCAGTTAAGATCAGCTGGTCTCCTCTATCCAATAAGCACACAATGACATGGTTAGCCTGTCATCTTGCTGCTGTCTCGGTAATCACGACGGCCGCTCTACCTTACATCTGGATATCTGTGCTCTCATTCTGGTGATTTGTGATTGCGTAGCATGGGCTGCACGGTGGTGTAGTGGCTAGCACGTCTCACAGCACGAGGGGCTGGGGTTCAGATCCCGTCCGGGCCGGGTTCTGATACTGGTCTGGAAGGTCGTTCTGTGTGGAGTTTGCATGTACTCCCCGTGTCAGCGTGGGTTCCCTCCAGCTTCCTCCCACTGCCCAAAGACATGCAGCTCAGGTTAATTGGACTCTAAATTGCCCGTAGGTGTGAATGTGAGTGAGAATGGTTGTCTGCCCTGCGATGAACTGGCGACTTGTCCAGGGTGTACCCTGCCTTCACCCAATGACAGCCGGGATCAGCTCCAGCACCCCGTGACCCTAAACAGGAAAAGCAGTTTGGATAATGGATAGATAGCATGGCCGATCTGTTTTCCAAATAAAAGAGGATTCATATAGTATATTATTTATGTCTATAATTTAGGACGTAAACTACACATTGCTGTGTTGTGCCAAAATGTATTCCAAAGTTGAGCCAGAGCTAAAATGAGTCAGCAGAAGCCAGTGGGATCTTGGTCCTGGCCGTTGTGTGTCGGTGTCTTGCTACACATGTGACTACCAGCATGACATTTTGAAACACATGATTTCATAATGACAGTAAAAACAACATCACAGAAAATGTTGTTAATGGAAGCTTCACACAATAATTACAAACACAGGTTCAGAGTTGTTGGCACACTGCAGTTAAAACCTTGAGTGTTTCACTCAAGTTCACGCAGCAATAAAATAATGAGAGTAAAGAAAGGGTGCTTTGCTTTTACCTTGACAGCCATAACCTTCAGATACAAAGACATGCGCTGCCTGCTGATAATGACACACTCACAATGTCGATGACTTTTATTTTTTAACAATTTCAAAGGCAATCTACAGAATGTTTATTTGTCCTGTACTCAAGAACTGTTAAGTGTTTATTACAAAGGGCTCCACCTTCTCTCTGTCTCCTCCCTTTGTGTGATTATCTTTTTCATTCTGCGCTTCAGCTTTGACTCTTGTGAGTTTGTGGAATCTTGTTGCTCAATGTCCTCCAGTCTGTCTTATGCTGTACATATTGTATAGCCACTTAAAGCTAATTTGGGATATTTGATATTTAACGATAGAAATAAAACTGGACTTAAAAGTCCAGTGTGGAGGATCTAGCACCATCTAGCGGTGAGGTTTCAGAATGCAACCACTTGAAACATTTCCCTATAAGCGTGTAGGAGAACTACGAGGGCCGAGGCAAAAACGACAAAACGTGAAAACTCACTGGTGTTTGTGTGTGTGTGTGTGTGTGTGTGTGTGTGTGTGTGTGTGTGTGTGTGTGTGTGTGTGTGTGTGCGTGTGTGTGTGTTCAAAGTGCATGATGCATGCAGCATGCATATGAGAGGATGATGGTGGTGGGAATCGGGTCCCCTCCAGGGGCCCAAAGTGAGATCATTTAGTCACGGAAACAAATGGAAAGAAAATTCATCAATGACCTTTTCTCCCTGCCTGAACAGCTTTATTGACCTTATTTGCTCTTCATTTTTAGTAATCTGTGAATAATGACTGAGAGACAATTCTCCAAATGTGTATGTTCATCCTACAACACAAATGTTATTAAGTTCAACTTCAGTTGAAATTGAAGCCACATTCCCACACCAGTGTTCTGCATATCAGCAGCCTTCAACAGACCGGCTGGTCTCAAGAAAGGAGTTGTTTCTGTGGGTTAAGACTGCACACTGTTTCTTCTTCTCCTGTCATAGACGTGTAGAGGAAGTGCTCTGGAAGTCGGTCGTGTGGTATAAAGAAGACAAAGTCAGCGTGAGGAGGAAGACCGGATGAATGGACGGGTCAGACAAACACAGGACCATCACCCGGGAGACCGCTGTGAAACCAAACCTCAACTGTTATCAACTTATTTACATTGTCTTAACCTCAGTATGTAACTTTATCCCTGCATCAAACTTGCTTATTTGAAACCAAACTATGATCCTTTTTGAAAAATAACCACATAGTTTTGTTTGAAATCCACATGTTTATAACTGAAACTGTGTGTTAGTGTGTGACGAGCTTTCCATGAGACCACATTGCATTAGAGTCATAAAAACCAGACGCAAGATCATGGGGTAACAGTGAACCTTCACAAGTCCATGTGCATCGTTTAGATGTAGCTGCTGACTATTGTAGTAGAAGTGGCAACAATCACCTGGTCTGAGATGTTTATTTTTACTTTTGATTTATTTCTCATTTATATATGATTTTTTTTTAAGCTAGTGTGTAAGCATAATACATTCCCTCCTGGGGACTCTGTGACTGACGTATAAAATGCTTTTGGTCACAGGGATTGGAATATTGTGTTGTGTGACTTTTGATTTGCAGAGCTAGGATATTTCTCCCAGGAACAGAACTGCTGATGCAGAACTTCAGAAAGGCTGATTTGTACTTAGGGAATAGCTGCTGATTAGGAGGTCAGCTAAACAGCCCCCGGGCCAGCCAGCAGCAACTCAGGGATGGGCCCGGGTCTTGAGGCCTGACTAGGAAAATACTTAGAAATGCTGCTGTTGACTTTCAAGCTCAAACTGAAGGAGGTGTCGGACCAAACTAAAGGTGACGTGTAACAGTTAGGTGCAGACTTGTCAAGTAAACTGGCCCTGCTTATCATTTGCATGATATTACCACAGACTATGAAGACGAGGAAGGGAGCCACTGGAGTAAAAGTCAAAAGCCTGAAAGTCAAAATCATCAGTTGTGCTATTGTTAACAATTTTAACATATACACATTGGTTGGTTGTTTCAATATGACGTGTCAAACAAGACGGGCCTCAATTTCATGACGTGTCAGGAGGTTTTTGCTGACATCATCACAGTCCAAATAGTCAAACAATACTATTGAGCAGCCACAACTGATCAAAATCCCCAAGTTAGGATTTGAATACAGCCTGAGAATGGACTATACAAGTTGATGGCGGTTTGGAGAACAAAAGGCCCATACATGTCTGGTCTTCATCGAGAGAGAATAGTATGTTCAGAGAAATCTATCCCATTCCATATTCTCATTTTCCCGTGAAATGTGACCATATGTGAGCCTAAATGTACAAGAGTTCAAGCCTTGCTCCATTTGCTTTTGTATTACTGCACTCGGCTCAAGGTTCTGAGCACAGCTGCTTTTGGCCAGCCAGGAAATTGCACCTGAAATTGGCCCTATGGTCTGAGTGGCTTATAAGCCACCTCGCAAGTATGAAAGTAAATGAGAGAAGCAAACGAAAGAGCCTCTCCACTTCTCTATATCCACCACAGGCACATTTCTCACCCATCTACAAGAATCTCTTGTCTGCCTGCAGCAAAGGTCAGCCAGTCATGTAGTATATAGTCTGGATTTAAAGAATGGAAGCGGGCGTCCGTTTTCTTTGGCCACCGGTGCATGTAGAAATAAATCCCAGATTTTGTGATTTTTTTTTTGCTCGTTGTGTGTAATGCACCCTCTTGTTTCCAGATACTCTGCTATTGCTGTAAATTGGCTTGGTTCTTGGTATGTGCTGCCTTTTCTCAGGGAATGAATGGAAGAGCTTGAATTTCACTGATCTGGGCAAAAAAAAATGCAATTGAATAGAAATTGTGTGCTGGCTTTCATTATGAATTGAAATAGATCATTTCTCTGTTCACTGTCTCCTGGGTTTCCAGGCAGTGAATGAGCAAAAGATATGTCTTGCTTAGCCGGACCTAAGCCTCGGTTTTAGAGAGGCAGTAACTGCAGGCTGGAGACCTGGTCATGTATCAGTGCCAAGTGCTGGAGGAAACATACCTTTAGTGGTTAGTCTCTGGAAGAGGGCCAGTGCTGCTGGCCGTGTTGGCTACTCTATCATTCCATTCTGGGCCTGGAGCGTGGTCAGGCCAGTGGATGAGTTGTGTTCTTATCAATCCACACCTCACCACTTCAGCATGCTTGATTACAACAGATGTAGCATGCAGTCCAGGTCCTTTGCCTATAAATCGGATTAAATTGGTAATCTTTTGCATGAAAAAAAACAGTTTTTGAGCCAAAAAGTTAGATTCAGAGCTTTGTTGAGCACAATGCTTGGGGGCATAATTCACCAAAAATAGAGACGGTTAACATTTGGATACAAATCAACAGAACATATTTGCTTTACTTATGGTCAAAATATTCTTCAGCATCTGCCCCGTGGTACTGAACAAATGACACTCTACTCATGGTGGATTACTGAACGGTTCAGGGGTCAGGCCTGGGGGGCTTCAGTTGGAAGTATGTATTCATATGTATTTTCAGTGAGTAAAAAATATCACTTGGATTCAAAACAACGACAAAGAGAAACAAAATGATGACGAACAGACACAAAAGACCAAACACCTTGTGGTCACATGGTACATAATCGGGTGGAAACCTTACATGTCCAAAAACTTTTACTTTTCAGGAAATAAAAACCTGTTCTTAAAATAACTGAACACTGCATCATTAAAGTCGGTATTCAGTCTTCATAAATGGTCAGATAGTAGCACATTATGTTATCAATATTATACAGACAGAGTGACATTTACTAAATAAGGGAGAAAAGGGAGTGCTGGTTTTGGTGCAACGAGATGTTTCCATCCCGAAAGTGTTCAAGCATCTGCATGTAAAATAAAATGCCTTCCAGACATGTTGGAGGCAAAGAGTCTTGATGACAATGACCTTTGTTTTTGGAGAAAAACTACATCCTGTTTGAAATTGACTTAGACTGGGGTGTAGAGGTGAATACGTGCTTCAAAATCTCTGCAGAAAGTGCTTTGCAAACCTTCAAATTATGCATTCAAAAGTGTTTCTCTAAATAAAGCGCATGACTTACAACAGCAGACAAAGAACCACCATCATCGCCCTGCCATCACCTGCTTATTAAAGCTAAACTAAATGTTCAATTTCATTACAACAGGAAAAATGTAGCATCATTTTATCGTATTTTATACTGTTTTACGTTCTTTTCTTTTTATTATAGTGGGTCTATAATATATTAAATAGATAGCAGCTTTGTCAGTGGCCTGATGTTCAAACTGTGGTGATCTTCGTAGCCCTCTGGCCGGGTTAGGTTCAGGCTACACCATTATATAGTAAGGTTAAGAGAAAGATCACAGTTTGGGTTAAAATATGTATGCTATGTTTGCAATGTTAATTATGCAATTTAATATTAGTATTTTACACTGTGTTACGATGAGTTTCATTAAACTATGATGCATTACATTGCGTTACATTAAGTTATGTTAAGTTATGTTGCGTTAACATTGACTCACATATGTAAAATGTGAGTCAAATTTATATTCACAATTGTTTATTTTCACAATGTTATGTTGAGAGTGGTTGACATTCTAGAAATCATTTCTCCACCTGCTTTGGGCTCATAAGGTACTGGTTAAAGAGAAGATTCTATATCATGAAAGCTCAGGGAACCACATATGGTTACAATGCATGCTCCTGGCACGTCATTTCACCATGTGCATTATATACAAGACACCGTTTATTGCACCGCTGAGTCAGCTAGCTTTCTATTTTGAAACATATCTATATCAACATTTATTTGTTTTTGCCATGCAACAGGCTAGCCAGTGTTTTTGTACGGCTTCAGAAATGGTGTTTTGATCAATCTGAGTATGATTATGTATATATGACCTAGATATATTTGTTAGAAAGGCTATGTGTCCAGACAAAGTGCAATTTTCTGCGTCCATTTGGGAGCAGTGAAACAAGCCATGACGAGAGCGTTGACCTTATAATGTAGCTCATAAAATAGTGAACAGATGCCCAGTTACACATCCGGCAGACACATAGCAGCATTAGCATTTATTTGGAGTCGTTTTCTGTCCAGCTGATGAATGAACGGCCAACATCTCCTCTTCTGGTTAATCTGAACCAATGCTCTTTCACTGGAGTTTCCTTAATTTCTTCTTTGTGACCGACAAATGACACTTTCCAAGGAGCCTCTGATTGATCTGAATAACCTTGAGGTCCCAGTTATGCTGGTCAGGAGTTTTAGATGCCGTATAAATACAATCCCACAGAGAAGGCAAGAGGAATATGAATTAGAGGAAGATAAATTGTGCAGTGTTATGTTTTAGTCAAAATGAAGATCAAAATATTTTGGGACTAACTGCCTCTCAGGTTTCAATCCAACCAGCTGAAATACTGAAATGATTGTGAAAAGCGTTTGACTTGTTCTCTTGTTGAGAAGGCCGAGTGTTGACAAATCTGTGATGCGGAGAACTGTCACAGTCAGCCGACCTGTTATAGTCTGCTGGCTACGTCATGCCCTTGAGAAGTGCTCTTAAAAAATGGTGGTCGTCAAATATGCAGCTGTATAATTGGGATATTAGATAAACTCAAAAAAGTGTGAGTTATGACAACTGCCATGAACAAGAGGCAATAACCCCCCTCCCCTCCTCCTCCACACACACACACACACACACACACACACACTCACACACACACACCTCCTCCCCTTCCCCTCCCAGTTGGAGGGTGCAGTGCAGAAAAAGAGGAGGGGATGAGTGATATATCTTCTGCCCTTCCAAGCCCTGGTTTTCCACAGTGATGGAAGGCCCGACACAAATGATGAGGGAGGCAGCTGTGAGAATACAGAGGTTCTGCAGGTTCACGGCAAAGTCAACAGCATCCAATCCCTCTAAACTCTCACACCGCTCCAAAAAGGCTGTAATTTCCTGACGCAGCTGGGCACTGCAGTTTTTAGCAAACGTTTCTCAAACAAGAGGAGGCATCCCTTCTAGAAAATAAACAAAGGAAATAGAGTGAAATACCACCATGTGAGTTTGAATTGAAAGCCCATAATAATGCAAACAAACTCGAATAAGATTAATGTGACAGCTTCAGTTCTACGTCAGAAGGCCGTAACCGATGTGCTTTTACTGTTTCCTAACTGCGGGTACCGCTTGGAAGTGATACAAGTCCTGCCGTTAACACTTCTGGAACTCGCAAAGCACATCCACGTTTTACAATATTTACATTTTGTAAATATTCACATTCACGATAAAACTATACCAGAAATTAATTTTTTTTTTTTTAGAGGAATCAGTAGGCTTTCCGTATCCGCTTCCTGCCTCCTGTGATCCTGATGGCAATTCACACAGAGATATAGAAGCATGGATGTGTCATGTGACGTGGTGTCGAAAGTACTCAAAAAATTCTCCTTTGTGTCTGTCGACATTTTGTGAAAAAACTGACCAATCTCGGCACGTCCAAGCTCAAGTATCTGGACCCTCGCATCTCTGTGGCTTGGTGTAGGAAGTGGAGCATTCCCGTGGAGGAGATCTACAACAAAACCCAGCGTGAGAAGTTTGCCTGGGCCATGAACATGGCAGAAGAAGACTATGAATTTTAAATCCCAATGTGTGGGTTTAAATATGATACACTTTTTTTTATCGGATACAGTTTTTTTAGCTTACCTGAATTTTGCTTGATGGCCAGATCTAAATCACAAAGGACCTCGAAGAACTTACCCTACACACCTGGGCTTTATAAACATGAAGAACAGAGAGAGAGAACATGGCGAGGAAGCACTTTACAAGGAAGGACGCAGTGGCTGCGTTGTTGGCGAGTAGAAACGAGCACTACAGGAGAGGAGAGCCTGAAGGATTTAATTCCTGCGACGAAGACGAATATGCCAACAGAAGGGATCTATTTGAAGATGGGTACAACATGCGGCCTTGCTACAGCCACCTGCACCTACGCTATTGTGGAAGACTGACACAGACACTGCTCCACCTGTCTTTTAAAAAAAATGTATAATACATATTTTATTTTAAAACAAAAAAATTTTGTAATCGTCATTTTTCATTTGCACACACCCCATGAAGCTTTATCTGCCGTATGAAGTCATTTCTTAGTCCTATTGTTATTATTGTGGTGAAAGGTGTAACAGACAACACTTCTACTCAAAAAACGATAACAAAAAACACAAAATGTGGTTTTAGACATTTATTTAAATGTATGTACTATTGTATTCATATATTCCACTGCTTTTGTGACCCCAAGATTTTTGGTAAACCAATTTTAAGCACCAAAATATTTCATCCACATGAGTAAAGTTACATTTTCAAAAGAGATATGAAGAATTTCCAAAATCAAGATTACATTTTTCGGCTTTAGGGCCATTCTCTTAACACTTTTGCCTTATGACAATTTTGCCTCATTTTATAGAGAGCTGAGCTTGTTTTGCAATGTTTTATGTAAAACACGGGTATCACATGCAAGTGCCTTTCAAAGGTGAATCTAAGAAATTTTGCAAAACAATAAAATAACCACAGTCCCCAGAGGATAATGTATATGTTGTGTGTGATATTGTCAATAAAGACAGGTGTGTGGTATGGGTATGAACACTTAGCATCTCTCATGGTAGCTCCTCACATCAGTGTGTGAATGGGTGTAAATGGGTCAATGATGACATATGGAGTAAAAGTGCTTCCTGTGATCTATTTGAAAGGCACCACAGTCAATTTACCATTTCGATGCCGGTAGACAGTTGTTATGTACAGTAAATACCGGCGGAACAGGAGCAGTATAACACTCCTGGTGAGAAATGCCCATTATTAACCAAGGCATGGGAAATGTCCTGAAAACACTTAAACTGACTTTTTATTTTTTTTTCAAGATGGTTCTTTTAGGTGGCTGAGAGATGTATGGCTGCTGCCTTCATCTACAGCAGCATTGTTTATTTCCTGTGCATCAGCGCTGCTAAAAAGCATTTAGTGCGTATAACAGCTGAGTGGGCGTTTCCGTTTGATGGGTTTTTAATGAGGTTTAGAGACAATAATCGGGACTCGGATTGAAACAAAGGAGTCGGTTTTGTTGTTCGGAGGACTATGTAGTTTTAGGTATCAGTTGAAAACCTTCTTTATAGATTGTACTTAGAGTGGCTTTCTCTCTGCACTGTGACACTCTCCGGCACAGTGTAATACGATCGTGTGTGTACCTACGTCGACAAGCACAAAAAAAAATGCTTGGCCACTCATCTCTTTTCCCTCAACCGTTTACGCTCCACTGCCAAGTCAAAGGTCTAATTATGCATTTGAGCATGAGAGTTTAATTTGCACTTTTCATTTGGAGTGATTGGCATTCGCATAAGTTATACTGAATGCTGTTTAACTACGGGGGAGGCAGGCGGGAGGCACCAGCTCCATCACCGTGCCACTGCACCACCCGGTTATTCATGTGCAGAGCAATGTATATTCATGTCTCTGCAAACCTGAGTGTGTCGGAGGAAGAGTTCTCATTTTGAATTGTGTGTGTGTGTGTATACGTGTGTCTGTGTGTGTGTGTGTGTGTCTGTGTGTGTGTGTGTGTGTGTGTGTGTGTGTGTGTGTGTGTGTGTGTAAAAGAAGGAGGTCTTGCAGCGAGTTGTCCTTTTGCTCTGTGCTGGTCTGAATCCAGCATTACGATCACATGTTATGTATTTGCTGGGATGTGCGCGCCTGGTAGCTCCAAGTATTTTATCTGAGCGCTGGGAGACAGAGATGGATTTCCCAGCATTCCTGTTGCGAGGGCGAGGCCTCCCCCTTGGGTGCCGGCCAGCGCAGTTGTGAGAACTTACGAAAGGCTCGCAAAAACAGAGACAAACAGTCTTATTAAAATGCATAAAAACACAGTATCACAACTATCAGCATGCTCAGTGGAGCACACAGAGGAAGCACGCACACACACACACTCATGAATACACCTGCAACACACACACCCACACACTACCTGCACTTTCTGCTCTGCTGTGAGAACCAACTAAACACTCTTCCCTTCTTCTTTTTTTCTTCTGCTCTCTAACTTCAGTTACAACTTTTTCTTCCATTCGCAAAAAAAATTGTACAATATGTAATTTTCCCTTACTTATCAACACACCTCACCTCCCTCCCTCCTCAACTGAAAACTGCATCTTCCTCCAAAGCAGATCTCCATGTGGTCAAGCATATTACTGAAACTCACTGCCCACGCCGGCCGCTTATTACCCAGACCCCATTCTGTTTGTAATTTATGAATACCTCGCACACACACATGCACACACACACACACACACACACACACACACACACACACACACTCACACACACACACACACACTCACACAAATTTACAACTAATTTTAAAGGACGGAGACTAGGCAGATGTCGGAAAATGTTAAGAGAATGGATAATTGCTTTACGAAGGGTTTTTGAGAAGCGCTTCATAACCTTCATAGTCCCGCCCACCTGTCTCTTACGATGATAGTCGACTACGGTTCATTGTTTCATCGCGCTGCACCTCCCTACTGCATGCCTGCGGGCGTAGGGCAACTCATTCCATAAGAGCTAATAATGGACACCTGGAAGTCGGCGACGTGTCAATCAAGCTCCGTGCTCGGCGGGAGCTGGGAGGCCAGAAGATGTGAAATGAGGAAGAGGAGCGGAAGCTGGGAGGCCAAAAGGTTGTGAAATGAGGAAGCTGGCGCTTTTGGCTCTTTGTGTCCTTTACCGTGGAGGACTTTTGCTGATCATGCACAAACCTTTTTATAGCACTGCCCTACTTCACAGTTGCATAGTTGCATCCTCACCTGCCCAGTGCACCTGGTCCCGATGATGCTGCTGTACAGGAAGCCAGCTTTTGTTTCTCTGGGTGAGATGGAGTGGATACTTCATGATGCTTTAAATACTTTACAGAGTTTATTGGGGCACTCAAGAAACTTGGTATTGTACTTCTATAAAGTTGGCAGACTCATACAAATGCTAAATGGACTGGACTTGTATCAGGCTTTTTTAGTTTCTCAACCACTCAAAGCTCTTTAAGACGACATATTTGTCATTCACACCCATCCATACACTGATGGGAGGAGCTACCATGCAAGGTGCCACATGCCCATCAGGAATAATCATTAACACTCATTCATACACTGCTGGAAGAGCCTGCAGATGAAATATGGGGTGAAGTTTCTTTCCCAAGGACAGATGCACATGGTGAGCTCACAGCTGGACCATTTTGTGTCTGCTCTGCTGTGTTTTTTACTTTAAGACTGGAACCAAGGATTTCTCATTTGGCAGCTTTCGCTGCTCCATCTTTGCATCCCTTCCTCGCATCTCTCTCACATCCTGGTTAGAAGGAACCAAGAAGCAGAAAGAGGCCCAAATGAGGAAATCAAGCAGACAGGCAGCAGCTGAATGTTGGACTGAAATATGAATGAATGTTGTATTTGTATCACATAGTCCCTCGACACCACTTTCAAAGGTTTATACTCATAATTGTGTCATTTAGTTTTGCATCATTTGTTTCAGGGAAAACTTACATTTCTCTTTAAGGCTTCTTATTGGCACCAAATCCCATAAAAATGACAAAAAACAACAAAGAATGCATACTACTGGCCAGTACATGTTGTGTATCAAATACTTATTTGTATCACCGGTGTCCATTAAAAGACCTCCGCACTTTACTTTTACTTTAACTCAATCCCACACACACGTCCGACTGCTGGATGTTCTCACGAGAACACCAAAGGTCTATCCATCCGCCACTGAAAATGGTCCACAGCGAATGCACTATTATTTCCTTAGTAATGTTCACTAATAACTACAGAGCCCAGCAGTTCAATAGGTTACAATGTGGGACCCATTTAAAGATTGATTTCTTAAGCAGGAACCAATGGGCTGTGGGCTAGTTGGTGTCCAGTTATCACCTATGACCCACAGATGCTTTTCAAATGAGACGTGGACTTCAGCTGAATAAGGCGTGGCGCAGTGCGTCTCGATGACAAGGTGAAGCGTCACAGGGACATACTGTCAGCTCAATGTGCTGCACTGTATGGACATCGGTTAGCATTTCTACCTCATGTGCCGCCAGGACGTCTACTCTCTATTCTGAGATTCTCACGAAAGAGATTTCCCAGAATGCAGCAGATTTGTTTACATTATACATGTTATCCCTTAATAGTGGTATGTTTGTAACGTTTGTAAGGTATAAATATATTTCCATGATGAGATCATCATGGAAATATATTCAAACCTTACAAAACGGCCACAGAGTTTGTGTTTACTGTTACAATATTTACATCCGTTTTCCAGCACCCACAACACTCTTACTCCAATTTCTCGGCTTGGCAAAGCTCTACGGCCCCTTTTATTTGAATGACAAGTCATTAGCTTGTTAAATTGCGATGGAGAATCCACTTATCCTCCCCGCCGACTGTAAACTAGTCAGTGGAAAGCATGAAATTGTGCAAAGCTCATTCTGCTCACCTTCAAAGCTGCTTTCTAAGTTCCTGGATGCTAATACAGCTTACTTGGGATACAACACTCTGATATCTATAATTTTTATTGGCTTGAAAGGTAGTGAATAGTAAAAATATCATACTCTCACAGTAAAACTGTAAATATGTCTCTTACCCTCCTTTGAGTGCAGATATATACATATTTATTCCCCAACTTCAGCTGCATGTGTTCATCCACAAACCGCACCACAGGTAGATTGCTTCGTGAATTATTAAATATAACAGATTGCCCTAGCACGGCAGAAGAATGTGAGTGGCAGTGGTTTGCCATAAAGAAATCAGAGCAGAGAGATTAGGAAAAATGAGACCATGAGATGGGGTCTAATATCTTGGTATGGACGGAGAGCAGATAACAGCCCAGCTCTTATTCATTTTGAGAGTAAAAGATAGATGAGCGACTGAATAGTTTCTAATCTTCTTTGAGGCAAAGGGAAAGATATTATTTACCGTGGCGATGGAAAGCTGCATTCCTGCAGCGGGCTGAGATGCAGCAGAGAGATGTGGCCTGGATCAAAGTGTTGGGGATGTTAGAGGAGACATGGCATCTCATTGTACAGAAGCGGCGACACAGAGAAGGCCTTTCTCAGGCCTTTGGCGACCTTTTAGTCTTGCCTCTTCATCTCTGTCCTCCCTGGCATTGCATATTTTCAATCCTGAGAAAACACAAGGGTATTTTAGGTCTTACTATCTCAAAAGCAGTTTCCACAGTTGCCCTTTTCTCTCCTTCCTCTCCGACACTGACCCCGTTGGTACAAACTTTCAGAGCGGAGCGGCGAGGCTATGGAGCAGAGCCACGGCGAGCCACACTCCTTGATGTGGCCCCTCTGGGGCTCCCCTGCAGAGCGTCTGGTGTTTAATCAAGCCCCTGGCTTCGACTCCCAGCAGGCCTGTGCTCTCCTGACCCGCACCATCTGTGGAGGCTCGAGTGTGCAGAACCCACACGCTCTATTATAAGCTACGTGCCCTTGAGCGCTCTCTCCAGCTTCTACTGCTGTGTGTTTAGCTGACGGTGCTAATCCACAGGATATATATATATATATATATATATATATATATATATATATATATATATATATATATATATATATACCTCATTTAGGACACACATGGCTGGGCATGCTCACCACACCCGTTCAGCTGAGACCTTCCTGTTCTCGGAAATGGTCAAGGGGACTAAAAGTGCAAAAGACGGAAAAGACAACAACAGCAGCCATAGAGGGCATGCGTCCAATTAAGCTCTCAGTCCTCTAAAAATCAACAAAAATATCATATCAAAAGTTCCAACTTGGCTCCGGCAGCAGCAAAAAGAAAACAAAGCTGAGTGTTTTTCTAATGCCACTGTTTTCCCTCCGGAGTGCTTCAGATAGCCGTGCAGCTCCTCGGCTCCTCATCACGGAGACTTGACCACAGAGAACGTCTTATCAGCGCCGCGCGTGTCACCGATCTTCCGTCTGCGCTGATGGATTTGGCCGAGCGCTCGATGGCTGAGTTTTAAGCAGATTCATATCGGGGTGATTGAGCGAGCTGGGGCTTTGGTTGGCCGCTGTTCGGCGGTTGGTGCTGTTATTGCTTACGCAAGGGGAGACAGTGACACCGTAGCCGTGGTGATGGATAGAGAGGCTGAGATTTCCCCAAAGGAAGACGGAGAGAGGAAAAAAATTGAAAGAGGGGAGGCAGGGGGAGAGGAGAAGAAGATAGAAAGCGGCTTGTAGCTTCTGTAGAGTGGGTTATATGTGAAATGACTTGTAAAATAGATGAGGCCCTCCTCAGAGGAACCATTATGTTTACTCTAAACATTGATGCCTCTCAAGTGGCACAGCATGATTATCTCTGAAAGGAAAACATATGCACATTGTGTGACACTAATCAATACAAGTATCATGCTAAGCACAGGTCTGTATGCAGTGCCATGGATGAGAGGGGCTGAGATGACCTCTGACCTCTTGAGTATTGGAAACTCTTTGAAACCGCATTAGGGGAGGATGCAAAATCATTCACTGCAGCAGCAGAAATCTCATGTGTTTTAGTGACAGAGAGATGGCTCCATGTAACCTGAGTCCTTACCAAGGCTCTGGGAAACTTTACATCAAATCATCTCTCAATTCACATGAAATGTAAACTCAGTTTATGGATCGACACATCAAAGGTTTCTTTCCAGGAGTTAGATGAGAAGATCACTATCTTGTCTAAGTGAGGAGCTGGAGGAGCTGGACTATGGAGGCGATTAGCTTAGCTTAGCATAAAGACTTGAAGCAGGTGAAACAGCCTGAAGTTAAAAAAAATCTGCCAACCAAAAGGACGGTGGATGTTCTTCCTGAAGATATAGAGTTGTACTCATACACTGGAAGAACCTGCTCGTGCTTATTGTTCAGTACTACAGTATTAAGGAATAAGTGATAAATTAACTGAATAGGTTCATAAATGATGATTAAAAGCTCAAACTCAATCAGCTATAATCAGAACTTTCTAACAATGTAAATGATAATCTCTGTGGACACACTTGTCTTTTTTCAAAGGACTTTTCTCATCCAATCATCGCAGGTCTGCAGCTCTGAGATCAGATCCTGCTTCGAAGGGATCAGAGAGACCACATACCGAGGTAGTCTGGTTCACGTTGAGTTCAGATCTCTGACATTATGAAAGGGCTTCTCATTGTGATGAACTGCAGAATGATCATCTTTGGTTTGGGCTTTGATACGATCTTAAGTGTCCCGTCTTGGTGGGATCCCAACACGGAAGCAGTACGAGACACATTCACAGTAGCAAGCCACTGAATGTTTGCTCCTTGCGCGTGTAGCTTCTGTGCTGGGAGCTTTTTTCATTACCCAGTCTATCAGCATGGCAAATAGGAGCTGTGACCCCTCCTGACCCGGCCCCTGACTCAGATAAGCACTGCAAACAGTGTGAAGTGGCTCAGGCGGCGCGCGGTCACACACCGCAGAGCACACTAAGCCCTCCGTCCTGCCACACTGACAGACGCCAACTGCTACACTCTTCAAATGATCTGACTGTGTGTGTGTGTGTGTGTGTGTGTGTGTGTGTGTGTGTGCGTGGGTGTGCGGGAACAAAAAGGTAAATGTGTGTCTTTGGGGGTTGGAAACAGTGTTTATGTGCACACATGCTCTGTTGGCACACATGCATGACGCTTCCTATTTGTTGTTGCAATGTGTTTTTTCTCACCTCTCTCTCTCTCTCTCTCTCTCTCTCTCTCTCTCTCTCTCTCTCTCTCTCTCTCTCTCTCTCTCTCTCTCTCTCTCCCCGACACGCCATCAGTGGCCTGACAGATACATCGCTCTCCGTGCTTTATAGCCAGCGAGGAAACGGGGTAAACAAAGCCCGCATAAGAAGAAACCATGTTTCTCTTTTATGGTCGACAATTTTTCACGGGCTTCAGGAAAAGGCTGCACCTGAGTTATTGAAGAGGCTCCACGCGATGGCTGGAGAGGCAGGAATTTTACCCGGAACATTTTTTAAACAAACTTTTGCGATATATCTCTCAGGGTTTTCTACCCTGTGGTTGGGTATCTGTCCCTCTCTCGCTCCTGCATGTCCTCAAGGCCTGTGTCTGACATCACGGTCGATGACAATCTGGCCGCTGTGTTTATTTGTCTGTCCTCCGCAGATAATGACCACGGCACCAAGGCTGCAGAGAAAACTGTGGGAAGATGAGCACAGACACAGAGATGCAACATACAGCCACTCCAGCCCAGCACGGCACGGCACAGCACGGCACAGAGCAGGGCCCACATGGAGCCTTCAGTGATTTAACTCAACCCGGTCTCTAGTGCTGTAAGCACTGGGCTGTGACCCGGCTCAAGGTGTCAGTATTGCAGGGTAGCGTTTGAATCACTTTGGCAAGTGTGTTAGTGTGTTGGTCATGATATTCATGTTCCCCTAAAGGTTAACCCAACAGGTATTGGTGAGCCCGAGTGGTTCATCTGTGGCCACAGAGACATGGACACGTTTGGTTTCATGTGCACAGACAGGTATTGGTTGACTGGATATGAAAATTGACATTCACATTCATGTCGCCCCAGGAATGAACATGGTGATTGATTTTTTTCATGCCTTCTTGACCTCTCCTGTCATGTTTATGTTTTACATTATCCACATTTTTATGAAGTCTTAATTAGATGTGTGTGCAAAAAATAAAAACATCAGTAGGATAAGCATTGTCGTTAGCATACTGCTGTTAGCAGGCTGTTGTTAGCATTCTGCTTAATGTAGTAGTACAGCCTCACAGAGGACAGATATATATGTATATATATATATATATATATATATATATATATATATATATATAGAGAGAGAGAGAGAGAGAGAGAGAGAGAGAGAGAGAGAGAGAGAGAGAGAGAGAGAGTTTCCGACAGTTAAATAATCATTAAGAGACATGTTCAATCTGTTGCTTGTATTCGTAAACAATGAGCCAGCATGTGGCAGGTGCATCCAGCTGTAAGTGAACATGTGACCAGTCGACTGGGCTGTTTGTGGTGCTGCTGCACCAGTTGCAATGCAAACAGCTATATTGTGTCTTTAGGTGTTTTCACATGTGGAGCAACAGAAAAAGGACTTAGTTAAGGTTCTGGTCCACTTCAGTCCTCTTTCTGTTCACACAGGATCTACGAAACCACAACGTTGATTAACTTCATTTAAATTGCTGAATTATAGTAAAGCAATGTGGGAGTTCTATCCCAACAACAACACAAAAAAAAATTCCGTTAGGATTGTGTATTTACATGAACCCCGAAACCTCAGAAATCTTGCCGTCACATTTTCGTGCGCCCGTAACTTTCTACTATTTTGATAATAAATTCTACTTCACAAAGTTGGATTTCAATAAAACCTCTTTCTAATGCTTCAAGATTTTTACAAATCTTTCTAAATTCTGAAAAAAGGATATAAAATATCACAAATATTTTTACTAATTTGGGGTTCATATCCCTACTTGAACAGACCTGCTAAAGCCTCAAAGGGTTCTGCCTCCCCCCTCAAAGGGGTGACTCAGGGCTCAAAAGGTTCAGGGTTGTGTCTTTAATGTCGGACTGTGGTTAGCTTCTTCTCATTCTTTCCTTCTAACTTTACTAAAGCAGTTGTCACTCAGTTGTCAACTCTGTTTGCTGGTTGAGAGGAGTCAGCAGTCAATGACACTATAACACAGTCAATAAAATAGGTCAATTGCCTGATGGAGAAGGATGTTTTATTTTTGAGATAGAACCAATGAAACAGGGTCACCACAGCACGACCAACACTGACACGGCACATACTTGTATTCCAATAAAAACTACATTTACTCACTTTCCATCTGGTCACTCTGCATTACAGGGAAGGACATACATAAATCAACTTCAAAACCTCTGAATGAGCCTCTGAGATCAACAAATAGATACGCCAAAGGACCAGAGCCCTGCCTGCAGACCGGCCCTCTAATCCCTGGATGGTTTGAGGATCGAGAGCCCTGATCGGGCTGCTCCGCTGGTCTTTTCATATTGTTCGGGCAGGCTTGGTTTCATGAGGAATTGTGTACATGGAAAGCTACTTGAAAAGAAGCAGTGGGGGTCAGGAAACTAGGATGTGCTCCTGCTGGGCTCTGCTGCTGAAACAATGCTCCCTCTTCTAGTTTAAAACAACAGAGGCTAAACAGGATTAGCTCGTCTCACACACACTTAAGAGAGAAATGTGATTCAGCAGAAAACCAGCTGTGTGTGTGTATGTGTCTGTGTGTGTTTGTATACACACAAAAAGAGCACCTGTGAATGGAAATGATCCTACATTTATTTTTAATACCACCGATAAAATGGTGGCACATAAATACCGTCATTATAGTTTAGGCTCGTCGTTTGGGTTCATAGGAAACATCCAGACTATAACAAGACACCTTCCTGTGACCCAGTTATCCCCACAGAGTACTCCTGTGTGTTTCCCAGTGAGCGCCTCCCCTCGTCTTCCACGCAGCTTGTCTGTGTGTGCACGTGTGTGTGTGTGTGTGTGTGTGTGTGTGTGTGTGTGTGTGTGTGTGTGTGTGTGAGAGAGTCTCCCTGTCCTGCCGTCCACACGGGCGCATCCTGTCTCGGGGTGATTCTACAGTGTTCTTAAGAACGTTCCTTGTTGCTGTGCTCAGTCCTCAGCGTTGCTCTGTATTGTGTCCGCTTGTCCTGGCCGTCATTACGCTTTGCAAACAGCCACACAGCATACCTCCATCTCAGTCACAGTCGCAGTTAGAGAACCAAAAGCCAATCATTATTCAATATACATGAAATTATGCAAAGTTTGAAATAATATTAGGCCATCAGGGCCTTCTGAGCCTTCTCTGCTGGTCTAAACAGAATCACCTCCGTTGGCAGTTTATTTTGACTAGAGACTATTTGCAGGAACTGCCCCGACACATCCAAAGCTGACACCAGAGGGGGACCCTGAGTGGGACCCGAGTGGGACCCAAGCGGCGCTATTTGACAAGTTGTGAGTGAGAATGTGTTGAATTCCCACTTAGAATGGCTTGAACAAATAATCAGAAGAGGACACACGAGAAAAGGTTTTGAATACATTTCAAACGTGATATCCTTAAATTTCTCACTATAATCCATGATTCCTCTTAAAGTGCTGCCGGTTGGTTTTGCCAATGCGCCTCTCTCATTAGGTCCAGATGTTTTCAGTGTGATGTGTGTCTGGGTAGTTCAAGGTCTTTGTTTCAACTTTAAAACGCTGCTCTGAGCATAATGGGTAGATCATCCTGAAGTGGTATTGTCAATTTTGTTTGTAACAATCTATGTTTCCATTTCCAAGAGAAAAACACTATGAACACATTTCAATGGTTTAAACAGTAGAAAATACTTTCAATGAATTAAATATGCAGTATGAGAGATTGGAAAAAGATATGCGAACAGCGCCTGTAAGAAGAGAAGATAGTTGGGTAATGCCATGACAGATTTTTCAGCCTGTTATTATCACATCTTACAAATGCACAGATTTATTTTTAATTGCACTATTTTGAACAAGAATTGCCTGCAACTGAAGCCGCATTCATAGCCCTTGTCTCTGGGAGGTTATTTTTGCTTATTGTGATTTTTTTTTCTCCCTTTTCGAGCATATGGTAATTAGCTGCACTTAAGTAATTACACAAACAAAAAGCTGAGGAGCCGAGCATATGGAGCGGCTTTTAGCTGGGTCATATTTTCCAACAGATGCAGAAAGAAAGCAAGAGAAAGGAAAAGCTAGCTGAGAGATGGAATTTCTTGTCATCCATCTCAGAGACTGCCCCCCTTCTCTTTCTCTCTGTCACTTTTCAGCAGCCATTGTTCTCGGTGGGGTGATTTTTCTTTTTCCTCTTCAGACACAATAAAGGAGTGCACAGTCATATCCCAGCACAGCTTCAGCAAAACAAAGAGTTACAGTGAAAAATGAGAAGCCATCATGAGGCCCCCCAGCTCCAGCTTCCACCACACAATCTGCCATGCCAGACTAATATGGAGGTCAAATGGTTGATAACTGTGCTGTTTGATTATAGTTTATTGCACCCTCTCCCAAGAATATCAAATCAATAAATGAATTACAATCAGTGATCTGTTATTTCAATAAAGTTCACATCTACCTACATACATGACATGTGTTGTATTCCTGTGTTTTTCACAAAACGCAACTCCTCGCTGGACAAACATCACAACCACGAGTTACACAATCTACCGACCAAAGCAGCACATGTTGGGATGGAGAGGCCATTCAAAGATGTGCCTGCAAATGACCACAGACAAGGCAATTCATAAATTCCCCCTAGACGCTGATATGACATATCTATTTATGAGATCTCTCTAATCATGTTGGGCTCCTTATCCTGTACGGATCTCAGCAGTTTTTGAAAGGTATCCTGTCCCACGGTGGCAGCATAATGATGGCTGATGGAGGCAGCAGCCGAGCCTGTTTACCGGTTGTCATTTCCTGCTAAGGCTCTCTGTCGGCCTTTTTCTTCCTCTTTTTTTATTATTTCAGGTTCCGAGGATTAGATGAGAGGAGATGAAATCACCCGGTGTTTGTCCTCTCCGCTCCGCCCTTCACTCTCCTGCACTCTCATGTCTTATTTTTTACTATCTCACTTTGTCAACAGCAATGGAGAAATCAAAGATCTTGATGCTATTGCATCTGTTCCCACTTGCTCAGCCTCATAATTTATGCTCTTCCAACACACGCACATACACACTTACACCCCTGCACACAAACACACCACACATGCACACGCACACACAAACATACACGCACGCTTATGCACTCACATACACATGCCTTAAGGAAAGCTCAGTGAGGCTAGCTATTAGGCACAGCGGTGCTTTTAGCTAAATGCTAATGTCTGCATGCTAACAAGCTCACATTGACAGGCTCAACAAGCAGACCAGTGAGTTAGCATGCTAAAGTTGACCGTTTTCATTTTATTGGATCACCATTAGCACCAGTAGCCTGAGGGAAACGTAGAAATAAAACATTGATAGAATAAATAATGCGACGTCTGCAAGCTATGATAACATATTTTTCACATGTTGATGTAATGTATTGGACAAATTAATTGTACATGTTGACCAGATGATGGTGCTGGATGGAAATTGAGAAGATCACTAACGTCATTACAATATACCCTGAAGTGTGTGTGTGTGTGTGTGTGTGTGTGTGTGTGTGTGTGTGTGTGTGTGTGTGTGTGTGTGTGTGTGCATGTTTGTCTATACCTGATTGTGCACAGTCGATATAGTGTGGAGGTTTGAGTTAACGTATGTGGACTTCTCTTTGGACAATGAATTTAAATACTGCACATTTTACTAACAAGGACCACGCCACTTGTACCTGGTGTTAGTGAAAGGTTTATTCGGAATCGTAGGTTCTTGCGCTGGCGAAGGAAAAGGGGATGTGGGATTAGGGCTAGAGGGAAGAGGGGGTAAGAGTCAAGGGTGCATGCGGGATGTTGGATGTGCGATGAGGGTTGAGGGTCGAGGGATGTTGGATGAGGGGTAACGGATGGGGGATAAGGGTTAGAGATGAGGGAAGAGGGGTAAGGGATGAATGGAGGGAGTGATGGAGGCGGGTTTGGTTTGTCAGTTGAGGCGGGTTTAGTGCGCCGGTTGAGGCGTACGGCGACTGGTGGCGTCGTGCGAGTAGAGACTTTGGGTGGGGGCCGTCTCCTGGTAGATTTGCGGTTCAGAGTCCCCAAAAGACGGCTTGTGCAAACAGGTGCCGGTGAGCATTTCTAATGTCGATCGGGTTGGAGCGGATGTATGTGAGGTACGTGGGTGATGACCTGCTGCCGAGAAGTTGATGACGTGGTTGTGGATTCCCTGGCTCGAAGCTGTGGAGGCAGTGCCAGAGCGGAAGGAATGGCCTCGACACTTCCAAGAAGTTCAGGCGGAAGAGGTGGATGGGTTGCATGATGTGGATGGGTTGCATGATGTCAAGGTGGCGTGAACGTCCTCTGTTAATTATGTCTAAGCTGCGCTGTTGTATGAGTCGAAAGTTGAGGTCTTTTTGGACCATTCGTGCCACTAAAGAACGGCCACAATACAATTGAAGATCGCAGAGGAGGGGGTCAAGGAGGGCGTTGCGTCTGTGAAGAGCTGGATGTCTTCTGGTCTGGTGATGTGGTCGTCGTAGAAAAGGAGATTCTGTGAGAAGAGGAACTGGTGCCATGGTTTGAGCTCGATTTTGAGAGGGAGGTGAGAGGGAGGATGGTGTGACTGTGAGGAAATCGTCCATAAGGTGGAGGACGTGCAGGAGTTTGTGACTGAGACCCTGCTCAGCGCTGTCCTGCGACCTGGCCTGCGAGGGGTGGGTGGACTTCTACGGCTGTGGTGTGCGCCGTGACGTCATTGGAGCGGCGACCGTCATGGCGGTGACTGGCATGGCGCTTCGGCTCCGGCGTGGACACGGTATTGCTCCAGGCGGCCAACAGAAGCGAAAACAGTGTTGCCTTCCTGTCGGACTGGCAAAATGGGATTTTTTGCTGGGTGAGAGCAGTTTTAAGCTGCTGAACCATCCAGCTGCTGACCGGGTGGTGCCTGGTGGAGTGATCTCGGTCGCTTTGGCTGTAGCTCCGGCTGCTGGGTCCTGACCAGGCGGAGAGTACCGCAGCGAGGATCTCCCTCAGAGGCTGGCGGCTGGTGCTGGACTGTCGGGGATGTTCGCGGGTCTCTGGCTGGTAGATCGCAGCCTGGGATGCTGGCGGCATACGATCGTCAGGGAAGGAGGGATTTCCGGGGTTTCGGGACGCGACGGCTCGGTAGGAAAGAGCTCGTCGTCCGAGGGGGGTCAGAGTTAGATACAGTTCCATCATGATCAGATGTGGAGACTGAGTCAAGGAGGGAGTCGATAGGTTAATTGCGTTTAAGTAGCCGGGTGCATGGGAGACTGAGCTGCGTGTGGGGCGTGGTCCACGTTCCCAAACTATGTTTCATAGAAACCTCATTAATTTGACATTTTATGGACTGAATGATTCATTGATGGAAAAGATAATGAGAAGATCAATAATGGAAGTAATTGTTGGCAGAAGCCCTACTTTGAATATATGCACTAAATGTTATGACAATCCATCCAATAATGATGACACATCACTCTAGTGGACAACTCAAAGAATCATTAGAGTCATCAGGCTTCGTCCTTTGAGGACGATGAACGTACAACTGTGGTGCAAACAATCCACCATTGAGATGAAATCACTTGTCAACGTTGATGCAGCTTCTTTTCTCTTCTGCATTACTATAATCAAATACCACACACACATAGAAGCCTTCGTGGAACATAACATCCGAAAACTGTCACTGCAACTCAGCACAGAGGTGGATCACTGGTGTTATGATGAAGCAATAATTTAGTAAAGATGATCAGTTTGATCATGGTGTTATGTATATAGGGCATCTGATAGACTATGTGTGTACTTTAAATGTCCATTTTCTTTTGAGCCTAAACCAATAAAATACTATTGTGTTTTTATTTGCGCTGCAAAGTGAAGCCTTCAGTCAGCAAACATGGCTTTTCCTAAATCCCTTGTGGGATTGTGGGGAATAATTGTGCAAACAAGCTCTGCATACTGCTGTTGTTAACAGGCTGCTTTACTACTGGGTGACTTAGAGCATCTGCCCATATGCAAGTTGACCTTTGAACTCCATTATCACTTAATTCTGCAGCTTGTCAGGCCACAACTTGTTTGAGAATGAGCTTTTTTCTAACTCATTGTGAGCATAAGCCGTGTGGACATTAATGACATCGATACACAAAGGAGAAAAAGAAGAAGTGATTCCATTTGCCAAGTACTAGAGGCATGAAGGCAGACTGTTGTTTCAGCTTCATCTGCTCCATTTGTCCTCTTCCCTGTGCTGACTTCCCTTCTCCTCGATCTCTCACTGGACTGCCTGCTGGTGTTCCAATGTAGCTTCTGGCTTTAGCAGGTCTCTTAAATCTGTTGTTTTAGACTTTCCTATATGGATCTATTATGAATAAGTTATTCAATTTTCAATTACAATTATTTTGTACAGCCCAACATCACAAGTTTAAAATTGGCTTTCCAATCTTTACACATATATATGTCTACCTCACATCAGGTCAGGAAAAACTCCCTCAAAAAATATCCCAGAGAAAAAAAGGAAGAAGCCGTCGGTAGAGCAACAGAAGAGGATCCTTTATCAGGATGGACAGAAGCAATAGATGTCATGTGTACAGAATAAACAACATAACAGAGTTACAGCACATTTAATGAATAAGACTTATACATGTATATTGAGAGTAGTAGGCATGATGAAAAAGTTAAAGCTACCAAATAATTACTTCATCATATATAGTATAATAATAATGACAATAAAAGCAGCAATAGTATTTGGAATACTAAAAGCAATGCACCTCACAACAATAATAATAATAATAATAATGGCAATAGGTGTCGGGCAGGACCAGGACCCAGATAAAACCACAATGCCATAGCATGAGGTCCATTGTTCCTATGAGATCGATTTAGACAGCGGTTGTGTGACAGGCTGGTACCCTGGGGGGAGGGGCGTCACGGAATGGAAAATCAATGGAAGCCAAGTGCACATCAACAGGATATTGCTCCTGAGGAAATTCCTTTGCACACACCCCCTCTGGGAACTCCAACCGATGAGACTTGTGGTCCTCTTGCTGATCAAATACAAATGACAGGAGGAGATGTTCCAGTAAGGGAATATAGGCGTATGAGAAATGAGACAACATCGCTGGCTCATAGATCATTTGTGCATCCTTGAGCCTTCACCCACCCAGAAGGCATTATTAGTGTTCTTTCATCCTTTAGTTGATATTCTCCCTGTGTTCCATTAGTACAAGGTGTCTCTGAAGTTTCAAAATATCCCTAAAGTTGCGGCTCAAAACCCACAGGGTCAAAGACCGGTACTTTTCTACACAACACAACTGAGTTGAGTCGCCTCGTTTTCAGACCCAGACACTTTTTCCCTGAGTTGTTCCACAGCAGTTTGTCCCCCTGCTTAACGCCCATGTCGACCCCTGGGAATAATCTGCATGGGCGTAGGTTAAGGGGTCAGCCACTGGGTCCTGATCCTGAGGAACCTCCCGGCTGGAATCGTTTCACACCCCCCCCCCTTCCATTTCACAACACTTAGCTCCATAGAGCCTCTCATTACTCTCTCAGTACAAGACCCTATATGCTCCCTCCTCCTTTCCAGACCCCCTGGTATCTGGGTTAAATGGAAAAGAGAAAGCCTGGAGGGGGCTGGAGGACTTTCTGGGGCCTTAGCTCTGCTTTGTGGGCTAGGAATAGAGACATTCCCTGGGCCAGGAGGCTGACCCAAAGCCTGGGGCTCAGGACCTGTGTGAACTCGGTTTAATTATATTAGCTGCAGTATTTAGACCCTTGGCCTTGGCTTTCACGAGCACTTTAAATGAGGAGGAATTTCATCACCACCTGATTTGTTTTGGTGTGCTACACTATGCTTCATCATCATAGCTATTTGTCTAACAAGGTCATGTCACATTAACTAGTGATGTGCGCAAACCCCTCCCCTTTTTTTATCTCATCATCACTGCATCTTTTGTAGTGAGTCACTCCTGACTGACAGTCCGGGTCTGCCCATATTTCATTCTGACGGACTGGGTGGTCAGAATCAATAAACACACATCCACACAGGCAATCTTGGCAAGCACACACACACACACACACAGACACAGACACACACACACACACACACACACATACACACACACACACACACACACACACACACACACACACACACACACACACGCGCGATATAACACATTTATTTGTTCTTACATTTGTCCCTGTGATGGAGCAGCTACATTCTCGTGTCAGTTAATTTCTCTAACAGATAGTGCAGGTTGGGGAGCCGGCTGTTGGCTACAATCCCAGTTGGACATGGTTAAAAAAAAAATTAAATGAATAATTAACAGTCTTTTGAAAGCATGAACGTGTAGTGCCTACCCATGTAGTGCTTCTCCGCACAGTGCATTATCATATCCCAAAGGACTAGAGAGATGAAATTAGCGTTGTGTTCCACCTAATTGCTCAGCTCTGGCAAATTAGCGTGCCCTTTTTCAACCTTGTGTTTGTGAAATGCTATTCATGCTGTTTGTTTCATGTTTAAATCAACATATTTACACATGAAAAGATTAACCACCTCTGTTAATTACACTACATTTTACATTCTGTGTTGGCTGGCTCCACACAGCACAGACCTCATTTTTATTGACAGACATGAATCAGTAGAACACATTCTGTAGGAGAGATGTTTTACAGGCTCAAAGCAACACTTTTGCCTGGCAGCAGCCGTAATCAATGCTAGCATTTTTGCTAATGTTAATTCCTAGAGTAATTTATGGAGATGTACTGCGTTTCTTTTTTAAACTCCTTTAATAGCCCAGTAGCTCACTAAATACTAGGTGTTGAGCAGCGGTGCTGGGATAACATTAAGGCTTCTTCGACATTAAAACATAAAAAAGTAGTGTTGGCCAAATGTCGTTTCCTAGTCTTTGAGACAGCTGTCTCTAAATCAAACACTTGACTTTGGAAGAGCAAACTGGAGTTGAAATAAAGTGGATAGAAGTCAATTGATTCTGTTCCATCTGTGTGTCAAGTGGAGGTAAAGATTAGCCTTTCCATTTCCCTCACTGATGTAGACGTTGGAAATGTGCCCATGAGTACATCCATCACCTCTCTTTTCTCTGTTGTCTTTGGATTGTTCAAGCCTCTGTTACTCACCACAGGACTTATCAAAATGGCTGCCATTTTGACATTTATATTGCCAATCTAACTTCAGCCATGTACTGTAATACTGTATTATGACAACAGTGTTCATTATGGCATGTAACTTTGACTGTGTTGTAATCTTTTGATGAAAACATATAAAAGTGACATTTTTACAAAGAATTTTTGGGGGAAAAAATATCAAAGTCTACTTCCCATGTAAATTTGAGACATTTTTATTTTATTCTGCGGTTACTGTCGTTGTCTTTGTGTGTGCAAGTACCATGGTTACTAGTGTTATTTGTCTATTGCAAGAATAGTGGAAAAGACATCTTTAGCATACCGATACCCGACTGTAATGAATTTCACTCACTCATTTGACTGCACAAATACAAACACAAGTTGCGTTTAGGCTCATGGAATCTATCTTGAGATATGTATTACTATATCACTCATTCTGAACGTTGCAGTCATATGGATGTGTTAAATTTGCGTGTCCACCATGAAAACCTTTCTGTCTATGTGTTAAATAGACCTTTAGAAGAACACGCATCACAGCTGTTCCTCTGGCCAAGGTACATCTAAACAGATATCAGGTTTCCATACAACCTGACCACCAAATGATGCGTGAAACTCCATCATTCCTGCACATGAGTATCTAATTCAGCCATGTCAGGCCTTCTTTATGTAAATCAGTTCCCCCTCACCTTGTACGCTGGATTGCATTCTAGTTGTCATTTACCTTTACAGTCTGTTATGTTGAAGGAGATCCAGCAGGACCGAGCCAGAAGGGGAGATCAGACATGTGAGGGAGAGAGTGACATGCATCACAGTGTCGGAGAGGGAGCGTGAACACATACGCACAGCTTTGAGAGGTGCTTCTTTTTCTATGATTCAATTCTTCTTCAGCAGAATAAATGTTCTTCTTGGAGAGCTCATAATTTATTCACTATGCCCTGTGGCCCATCTGAGGCCCAGACCATCTACAGAGAGCAAACACAAACGCCAAAATGGGAACACACGCTTGACCACAATAGACTGTCTCTCAATATATCTCTCTTCTTACATCCAACACATGTTGTGATGTGTAAAATTATGTAATAAAAGTCAGTCCTTATGTCAAATATCTTAATGTCTTTTCAAGCTAAACTTGGTCACATTCAGGTCAAGTCAAACACAGGACTTTCACCCAGGAGCTCGCTGTGTGTGTCCTGCTTGAAACCAAAACTAAACATTCACCTGACACTTTAAAGAAAAAAAGTCTGCTAAAGGCAGTTGGTACTCATTTACATTTCAGTGACATTGTTACATTAAACTTACACATCAGCCACACAGTTTTTTTTAGCCAAACCAATCATTTCACAACAATAACCACATCATTGCATGTTTCTAAAAGTGCAATACAAGGCTGATATGAAAAGTATTTCTGAAACTCTCTTTTCATTCAGAAACATTGACATGCATCGTAACACTCGCAGACGAATACAATGGCACATTGTTTTTCCGGGAACCTTTCACAGTGTTTGTCATGGTGCTGAGGCTTCCAGAAGCCCTGTAATTATTCAGACAACCTTCTGCCCCCTTTCACAACTTGTATCTGCAGCCAAAGCAGAGAGGGTGTCATTGATTGAAATGTCTGGTGTCACTGAGTTTTTCTTTTCCTATCAACTCTGTCGTTCCCACCTTTTCCTCTTATATCTGTGATAAATACGAGTATAAATAGATGTGACGACTGTGTGTGAAAACGATGGGTGGTGAGAGAAAAAAGTTTCACGTGTTCACTGCTGCATGAGTGTTTTTACTTCAGTCTGCAGCTCGTCTTTGTGTTATTTTTCATTTTACCAACTAATAACAATAGCTATAAGCTACCATGTTGCAACCTGTATCCTGTTATACTCTATACTTAATAATCGTGTGCATTTTGGTCACATATCTGATCCTATATCTTTGGCGGCTCATATGTTTGAAAACAGATTTGTTTTAAAGTAATTAAACACTGCCTTGTAAAAGTTGGTAATGTGTCTTTATGGGCAGATACTTAAATTTGTCACTATATTATTAGTATTTTATTGCAGTCAAGCTTAAACCCATTTCCAAAGTTTTTGACCAGCAAAATATTTTTGACCTTCATGGATTGGGACGCTCAGCCGCTGTCACATTGCTGGCTACGTTCATTCTCCTCAGCAAACACACACACATCCACAACAAGCGGTTGTCGTTGACCTGCAGAGTTGAAAAGAACATTAAAATGACAGAATATGAAGATATGAGGTTCTGACCATGTGAACGCCTTCTATACACCATTTTACATATAGTTGGACACATGTCTGTAGTTATGGCTGTCCATCACGCAGCAGCATCTGTATCCAGCCTGCAGCAAACGCCAGGGTTTTAATCCCAGTGAATGAAGCGTGAAGGACTTCCCCACTTCCCCCTCTTTTCTGTACTCTCTGCTCCTCTCTCCTCCTATAGCTCTCTTGTTCTCCACATTCTCCCTCCTGTCTCTCTCCCTGCTTGTGTCCCACTCTCTTTCTCCTTTCTTCTCCCCCTCCTTCACATATATTACTGTGGCAGCATGGGGGTCTAGAGCGCTGCCTACTCCAGCCAGCTTAGGTGATTCAGTTGCCATGGCAATCAACACCAAATAACCAACAATGGCATGTTAATTATGGTTATTACTGTATGATGATGGTTCCAAGAAAATGAACGATGTTACTTTTCTTTGGAGGAATTAAAGAAAGAGAATGTCAAAGGTGAAGCAGTTTGGACAACATAATTCGTACCAGAGCGCTGGACCCTGCGAGGTCCTTCAGACGGCTGCAGATAGAGCAGTATATATATATATATATATATATATATATATATATATATATTGTATAGATGGAAGTTCACTAATAAGCTGGCGGCCTTCAGCTCTGAGGGGGTGACATGGCATTAGCTGTGCAGAAAAAATGCTCAATCGCTTGAACTCAATTGTAATGGCGCTGTAACGTGTATGATGTCATCGCAGTGAATATGTTTTTGGCTAGAAACACTGGAATAAAAGAATTACTTAAGAAAACGATAGAGTGACAAACCATGAAAATTACATCTAAGTTAGAAGTGAGGCAGAATGGATGTTTGACTCATCGAATGACATGTATAATCAGCATAATCACATTGGGTTAATCAGGTTCATTGGTTAATACATTGTGATACGGTGTTTTGGCGCATAGCAATAAAGATAGTAAGAGAAAATTTGATAAAAGTACTGCAATAGTAAAAAATATACAGAAACATATTGTAATATTAATACCATTATTTGTAATATGTATAAGATAATAAAACAGTGACGAACCGAGAGAGAACGATCATAGTACCATGGTGGTTTTACCTGGTTTTAGATACTTTAGATACATAAACTTATTGCACTAACTTCCCAGCACCCAATGACAGACAAGTTAGCGCCTAGCTCATGAACTTAGCACAATATTATCTAATGTTCAAAACAAGTTTCAGCAGTTTGTGGAAACTAAAACCGGGTAAAGGGAACAACCTTGTCTCTACAGTGAGAACATTGTCTAGCAGTTCTTGCCGATATTCTTTGTGTCTCTGGGGAGCAGCTGCAAAGTCTGTTGTTCCTTCTTCCAGTGATGTACTTTGACGTTGGTGGATGCTAGTTAGAACTACACAGTGCTGCTCTTAGATAGCTGTGGGTGCAATGCTGCTTAAAAACCTCCTTGTTCTCATCATTTGTGTTAAGTTTCCAAAGCAAAGGCAGAGGATGCTTCAGACAAGGTCTTTTTGCATTGTAGACTCTACAGTGTTTTGGCAGACTGGGCTATACAGCCGTATTCAGCCAGACGGGACAATCATGCTGCTGCTAAAGTGGAGAGAACATGGTCTGCTCTTGTTTGGGGAATTTGAGTTTTATGACGAGTTAACAGGGCATACGTTTATATGTGAACACATTTCATTAATTGACTTACTGAGAGTATGTTTTGCTAATTTACCAGCAAAAGTAAAAATCAAGAAAATCAGTTTTCTCCATTATTGTAGCGTCACTGGAGAATTAGTTTCCTCAGTGGACCATGAGGCCTGAATGGATATGGCAAAGGCAGAGCATCTACATGCTGGTAGCTCCCATGAATTCAGCAACATTTCTGTCATATTTATATATATTTTTTGGTATTATTACAGCCATCAACATTTTAAAAGAAAGCATGGGGATTAGATGCAGCAGATCAACGCCCACCAGCGACCAACCAGCCAGACTTGCAGGACCAAATTGCCCCAGGGAGGAGAGGGAGGAGAGCCCATATGGAAGCTGAGCTAACAAGCTAACCGAAGGCTACTCCACTACCCAGTTTCTCTGGTTTCAGGATAATAAGACGTATGAAATAAGACTTCAGGCAAAGCCAGCAACAGGAGGTTGGTGACTGTTGATCCCACATCTTCACAGACACCTGGATCCATCGTGGTCCAGGACGCAGCTGCTCTTGACAGGCGGACAGTTGGATGGAGATCAGGACTCTGGTGGGGAGAGAGGAGGTTGACTCTGTGTTTCATCATAAAGTTGGTGCTCAAACACAGTCAGAGGTGATGGACAATGTTGTTCCCATGTTTCATTTTTAATGTGAAGATGCAAAAAAATGCACGACAGGAATTCACTTTTGATTTTGTTTTGTTTGTTGTGATATTCCTCTGCTGGAGATTGGTAGACATATTAGATATTAGACTTCCATTGGTGACAAGAAACATGAATGTTGCTTAGTGACTGCTGCATGAACGAGTAGATACATGTATGCTACCATTAGCTCTTCAAGTTCATACCATGATGTCAGACGTTGTGTTTCTTGCCTCTGAGGTGGCCCAACAAAAAATAAGGAAATGCTTTTGTTGGTTCGTGTTTTTGTTTGGTTCATACAATGTGGATAATTAATGTATTCTTTAGTTCTGGGAATTGGAACCTATGAATTTAGACATTAACATTGACCAAAAATGAGAATAATTCTGTACTTCTTTCCATCTTGTCCTCCATAAGTTCATCTTGTTAGTTGCATGGCATGCCATGAAACATATTATTATCATATGTGATATTCACTAACATTATCAAGAAAGTCTCATTCATTTTTTTCTCCAATAAAAAACAAAATGCTGAAGAGGTAGACAGCACGGTTATAAAATGAGCTATTATTCTGGAGCATGGTATTTGTTCCGCCTCCCGGGCACTAATGGACCTCACAGGTCTGCTAATGTAGACTATGGCTGCTTCCTGTGTGCTGTTAGAAAGACGTCTCTGTGGGGCTGGCACACGTCAGTACACGTCCTCAACGGATATTCCTGCTCTTAAGTCTTTTCAAAAGGCTTTTATAACATCCATGTTTACCACAGTGGACGGCCTACGCAGACAGGGAACCAGGAGGAGCAGAGGCAGCCGGGGAAGAGAGAAATATCAGGAGGGGGATCAACAATACCAAGCTCTTCCATTTCCAAACCTTCTGTTCCTCTCACATCTCGCCATTACCAGAGTTAGCGTCAACTTGTCAGCTTTCTGCCTAATTAGATCCAATGGTGACTGTGTGTGCGTGCACTTGCATGTGTGGTAACACTGTTGCCATGGCAATAGTCTTCCTCTTTTACCCCACTAGAACGCGAGCAACTTGCCACCTTTCATACACCCACGTTTTGTGGGCTAATGTGCTACTTACTATAACTTCTGGTGCTAACTTTTTGTCAGGCTTAATTTGCTCAACATGTTCAATCAGAGATATATTTCGGCGAAGCACAAAACATATTTTCTGCCGCCGATAGAGGTTGAGATGCAAACATCAGGTCGCAGAGTGAGGTGTCAAAGCATGGAGTTGGTGTAAAGTCTTTTCTCCTTTTTCTACTTCTTTCAGTAGGAAATGAGAGCACAGTGTATCTCTGGGAGGGAGGGGCCTCACGGGAAGGTTTTAAGCTGCTGTCAATCAACGTCACTCTCTGCTATTTAGATTCCAATTACACTTGTCAGCTCAGTCTGAGTCCTCATCTGTCTCTCTCTCCTCCGTCTGTCTGTCTGCCTCTTTAAACCCTCACAGTCTACTTCTCTGTGTCCAACAAGACCATTCGCCCATTCTTTTTCCTTTCTTTATTCATCTACAACCTCCCTCTGTGTCAGTCAGTATTACTGTCTCCTGGATCCTCGCCCTCACTCGCATTCACTTCTGCTTTAATCTTCTCCGTTTTATATTACCGTACCACAGTGATGGAGCACAAGTTTAGTTCCAGATTTTAAACAACTTGAAGGAAGCGTGTTATCATGCTGAAACAAAGGACTTCACAAACAGAAGGATGAAATGATGCATGGACATCTGGCCCATAGATGGAAGAACGCATCATTAATTTCAATGTAAATGGGCTCGGCAAGACCAGAGGGGAAAAGGCAGTCATGTATTTGAACCTGTTTATGATTTCATGTTGCATAATCCAAAGTATGTTTGTGATCGCAACTTCTATTCATCCAGACCATCTCATATGGGGACCTTTTTTAAATTGTCTTAATATCTTTTTTTATTTTTACAACTTTTACATATCGAGGGCGTGAAAATTTAAAATAGGTTGAAGGCTTTTATTGTGAAATGCCGCTGCCTTTGTCAAGGTTGAAAGGAGTCATAACGTTTGCCGTCTTAGTTCGGGCTCTGTGTTGTTGTTTAATAAACATCGGCACAACATGATAGTTTGTTAGCTTCTTATGCGGTGTGAATACAGGAATGTATATTGTTCAAAAAGAAAAATAGAACAATAAAAAACACCTCTGGTGTGTGAATGCCTTCATGCACATCATGCTAATATTATAAAGTGAGAGTATATCGCTTTTGAAAGAATACATAACAAATCCTTCTTCTTCCAAAGAAAAGTCAAATGCATAAATAAACACAGTTGCTCAGTGCATCCAGTCAGGAGTCAGTTGTTTGGTCTGGTTTGACAAGTAGCTCAGAGTGGCTAATGTCAGTTTACTGAAACTTCTGCTCTTGTTCTGCAGCAGGTTGGAACGTTTATCCCATAATTGTTGTGTGTGGCTTTTGTTCAGCTTAAGTCTCACTTTAAGCTTATCAACCTAAAGGTACAACATCTGGACCAAGTTCCTTGTGAAAAATGAGTTATAGAAGTCAGGAAGCTACAGCTGGCACAGGGCGGATACTCCTAATTATGAATCACGCCGCTCCTCGCTGGTTGAGGCAGAGACGATTAGTAAAGGTTAGACATTACCTTGAGTAGTTAGGCTCAGGACTCAGGGAGAGCGTGGACAGCTGACCAATCCAAGCACTTGAAAGCTGGACAGGGCGGGTCTTGCCAAGAAGAGCAGTGGGGGTGACTGTGTCTCAGTGGTTAGCATTCCAGTCTTTTACTCAGAAGGTTGGTGGTTCAAGCCTCTGTTCCGCTAATCCATGTCGACGTGTCCTTGAGCACTTAGCCAAGAATTGCTAAAAAGTGACAAACGGAAATGAAAGTCACTTTGGATAACACCTAATACAATGTAATCAACATTTCACATCTTCTGCTTTCCATCCCATATTCCGGTTGGGAACATGAATTAGATTGCCGCTCAAAACTGCAGTGTCTTCACAGCCAACAGAAGCTGATCACTGATTGTTGGGTTTTTGAAATTCTTAACTTTTGCTTGCTCAAAAGTGTTTAAAGCTGGATCACAGACTGTGTTTAGGATTTGGACAAAGACCCCAGGGCTGACAGCGTCTGGTCGGTCGGTCTATTGGTTGGTCGATATGCTCTAGTCTGACCAAGTTTGCATTGGTCGTTCCTGGTGTAACTTTAAGAAGAAGAAAAACACTTCATAATCCATTATTTTCACTGTCACGAGGAATGTGTGTGCGTGTGTGTGTGTGTGTGTGTGAGAGAGAGAGAGAGAGAGAGAGAGAGAGAGAGAGAGAGAGAGAGAGAGAGAGAGAGAGAGAGAGAGAGAGAGAGAGAGAGGAGTGAGAGAGTTCCATTATAAAGAATGTACGTCTAAAGCACTTCAGCATCGGCTCCACTTTTCAGTCCCAAAGTTTACGCTTGGATTCAAGAAGCAATTCCAAAGGATTACAATTCAAACTTGGCTGGGAAACTATTCCAGCACAGACGTACAAACAATCACAAAGAGTCTACAAGAGGTTGAAGTCGCCCATAGCAGTGGCTATTGCACAAGATCCAGCTGATCACCAATGGCAGATCCAGGATCAGTTTTCTCCTATACATTATTGGAATAGTCTACGATGAATAATAATACCATGGTTCAAATCAGGTCCAAAAACTAGTGAAGCTGTGGCTTTTCAAAATGATGGCACACTTAGGGGTTGTATGTAACCATCAAACTGCTGTGGTACACCTGGCAACACTAGTAGGAGGTCAAAGAGGTCAAAGGGTTCTCAGACCTTTACTCTGTCCCTTTGCGGGTCAATGCTGACCTGACTTATTGGACCCTATTAGACTTAAATGCCAGTTTGTTTTAACAGAGCCCAAAAAACTTTGGGTGTAATTTTGTGGTGCACTAGCCACTTTACTCCATCTGTTTGAGCCATTGTAACTGCTCATGTTACTGTGTAATTTAGCTCCTCAATTTAAGAATACATCACAGTAAGCTAATACCTCAGTGTATTCCCATGTAAGATTATTTAACAGAAATGTAAAGTATACTGTTAACAGTTAACTGTTTAAGGTCTTGCTTTTCTCAGAATATATACTATGTAAAGCAAAACAGTGGAAGTCGAGCAGAGATGGGCCTAGCAGGCAGGAATATGTGTGTGGGATTAGGTATCTGGCTTTATAAAATGGATACATGCCCTGTTATCAGGATGGATAGAGGGATGGACAGACCAGTGTCTGCCTGAGGTTGCAGTACGAGTGGCTGGGTGGATGAACATGAAGGACTGATGCTGGAGAGGTTGCCCTGCGGGAGAAGAAGTATTTATCAGCACTGGTGACAGCTTCTTAGTGACTAGATATCCTGCCACCCCCCCCCCCCACCCCCCCCCCCCCCCCTCCCATTGGAAGTGTCTATTACAGTGACTGAGGTACTGAGCGGGGGATGAGGAATCTCCCCAAGGGATTAAGGAGGTCCACAGAGGCCATGAATATCTTCCTTTTTATTGTCATCCATCACCTCTCCATTATATCTTTTTCAGTTCATCAGTCCTCTGAGGTCAGAGCATTGCGCGGGTGAAATATGGATGCCCCCCGCACACACAAACACACACACAGCTTGGAAGTCTTGTTCCAGAGGCAGATGACACCAAACCGCCTGCGCATCTGGAGCTGGTGCTTTTACTACAGCGTCTTGCACTGAAAGACGCTGCAGAAAAAGCACCAGCGAGGTGAGCGCAGGGTGAGACGCTGTTGGTAGGACCTGCTTGCACACATATGCAAATATAGCGCTGCAAGTGAGGATGAAAGCTGCCGGCGAGTCCTGATGTGTGTGAACGCTGTTGGGTGCGAACACAGCTCCATCTGTGGCTAATAACATTCAACACGTTGGAGGCCTCTCCACCGCAGCTTCTGCCACTCCATAAATCACACACATCTGGTCCACTGATCCCCCGCTGCTGGATGCTGGTGGCAGGGAGACACACACACACACACACACACACACACACACACACACACACACACACACACATGGAAAAGGCAGATATGTATACACTCTGAAGTCACACGCATGCTCAATCATCACTGCTGAGGTTGACTTGTGTTGTGTGTAGAGGTGTAGCCTGTATGCTAATCTATTAGGGCTGTAACAAGCTAACACATGACAGAGATAAGCACAGATAATGCTCTCTGACAACAGCAGGTCTTGACTTGTATACATCAGATTCGGATTTGTCGTTTAATCGTTATTCATGCCATCTGTATGTTCATGAGTGAACACGGTCTGCTAGCACATAATCTAGCTGGCACAAATACACCGACTGACAGAATTGTGGGTTTAACAACCGCGAGGTGGCAGATATTTAGTTGTTATTTTATGATACATCTTCACTGACATTGCACCCGATAGCTCGCTGCAGTCACTCTGTCAGCCGGCCAGTCCACAAAAAGACTCTCAGAGGTTGAGGTCGCCTGCGTGTGTGAAGGTGTGTGTTTGTCTTCATGAAAATGTTACAAAAAGGAGTGTGGCAATTCTGAAAATTTAATGCGATTTGGGATGAGAAAACGATGACAAGGACCGTCTCTCAAGAGCATTCAACAATATTGGAGGCATCTTTTCCCTTTACATTCCCTTTCAATTATTAAATTAATGAGATATTATTTAATAAGCTTTATGATAACTATTTCAAGAACCATGTTTAAAGTGTCTGAGGATTTTTTTTTCCAATTAATGTCAATTGCTTTGTCAATTTTAATGCTTTCTCATTTTAAGATAATACATACATAACCTCTAGCCTTTTTTTAAATGATAGAAAAAGCATGCAATTTGATCTAATGAGCATGTGATTACGATGCAATACAATTGTTAAATTATAAGGAGAGGGTTTTCTCTGAGTTCTTGGTAAAGTAATTGGGTCATCGGCCTCGTGGACTAAGGGGAATGATTAAAGGGAATTTAAATTTGTTTTTGTTCCGGAAGTGGGCTCATCCACCATTCATTCTTTAGTATCTAATATGGCAGTAGAAATTATTTGAATATAGAACATGACCACCCACTTCCTCAGTAAATCTAAATCTGATATTTTTACAACAAACATAAACACAAATATTAGAGGGCTTTTAGCTTAGATATTGTACATTCAATGTTGTACTTATATTGTAATCTTTGAATGTGTATATATTTATTATATCTACGTTCATGCTCTCTTATTGTGTATAGCAGTGCCATTAGAGTCCATCCACTGTGCTACTTTAATATTAACACAATTTGATGTCTGATCCAGGCTGCTAACTCCCACACACACATAATGTGTGCAGCCAAACTGGCACATTTACTTGGCTGTTTAACTTGGTGATTTCTTCATTTACTCCATTTGTGACTCATGCGATGTGAGTAAAAAGCTAAGTAAGTGAAAGTGATGGATTGTGGGTAGAGCCTGCACACAGTTGGGGCACATGGAGGCTAAAAATACTGAAAGAAGATTCCCTCTTTTAATTTGATGCTTACGTGACTTCCATCCTATTATTCAGGTGTCTCATGTCAGGTGAAGCATGAAGCCCCCGAGCGCACTGCTGGAGTAAACAGGTGTTCAGCTCAACATGTCATCACAGAATCATAAAGCAGCAGCTTTATTTCCTAATGAAGCTGCTGTTTTTACTTCATTTCCTAATGAAGCTGTTGTGTCACTCTTGTCTCATGCAACTGGAACAAAAGTGTTTTTCTGCTGCTCGATGTCTGCAGGTGATTTGTGGCAAACAGTGTGACAAGCAAATTGGAACACACGTCCTTTTTCTTATATTCCAGTTAGCCGGTCATTAGCGGGCCGGCATGAAAAATACAGTTTTTATGACGGGTGCAATTTGGCCATTGCTGCGGCCGCTCATTAGGAGAAATATTCCCTGATGCATCTCCCACCCTCCAGGTGCTCTTGTGTAAAAGATATGTGTTCATCACTTCCCCCAAAATTAGCTCCTCCGATCAATAGTACATCTTTATTTCAGCCGCCTCACCTTCTGCTCACGCTGTGACTCTGCTCATATTCACGTCCAAAGTATTGTTTTTCATTAATATACTTTTAATTTGAACGCCAATAGAAGAGAGAAACCGTCTGTCTGGAGTCCTTGTTTGCGGATGGCTTAATCAATAGCAGCGTTGCTTGCCCGCAGAGACAATAGACACATTATTTGGAGCGCTCTGTCATACCCACGGCTGATGAACACAATAATCACCACCATGTGACGGCTAAGTGGGGCATTCCTGGCCCCCTGACAGCCGCCCACCTGCCTTGATTGATGATTTTGTTTTTAAAAAGTGAAAATAGTTAAAGGTTTTTCCTGAGACGGGTGTGTGTGTGTGTGTGTGTGTGTGTGTGTGTGTGTGTGTGTGTGTGTGTGTGTGTCGGGGGGGGCGGGGCTACCCTCTTCCCAAAAAGTCACATTCCACCAGGAATAAAGGGCGGCATTGTGGCGATTAATCCACTTGAGCAGAAGGACTGCTGTTCTGTGGGAGTCTGTGTGGGAGAGGACGTGGAGTGTCTTCTCGGTGTCTGGGTGCCTGTGGATTTATTTGTGGGTGCGCATGCGTTCATGTCATGTGTCTGAGTGTAGACGCCTGTCTGTGTGGAGAGTGTGATTCTTTTAATGTGTGTGTGCAAAGATACCATGTGGAGAATACTGTTCAGTTGACGTTCAGGGTTCTGCATGAAATCCCTCCTCCAAAAAAGGTTTGAAAAAACCTTGACACCATGTTTCCCTCTGCTAGCAGTCTTACGTGTCACCATCACATACTCTATATGCCAGGTGTAAAACTATTGGCATGTTTGTCTTAATAAATGGCATTGTCATACGACAACCTACATCATCTATGCCAATTTAAGGAAAACATATTTTTTTATCGATTGAACGTCAAAATCTGCTCCTTGTCGGGCCAAACCACGCCCCTCAGCTGCGATGTAATAATGCCTTCCATAAGCTATATTGCTTTTATTTAGTGGTTATCAAGTATAGCAATAAGACCGTTATAGTCACATTCCAGTGAAATAGTTTTATTTTGAATAATAAATATTAATGTTCCCAATAAAATAGTCCCTCGTGGGCTGGCTGCCTGCACATACCAAACTATGGAACGTAGCCTAGGAGCTAGGGCTGTATTTATGTCAATATCTAGGCTCTTTATTGTTTGTAAATTGTGAAACCACTGATACCCGCTGCTTGAACGAGGCGTGCCTTCTCTTGTTAGTGGAGGTAGGTTGGCGTGGCAACAGGGTTGCTCCACTTCCTCCGGTCCCCAGGTTTCAGTTGCTAATAGCTCTGAAGAGAAGTTGTACACTTTCATCCACAGTCTCTCAAGACCCGTCAGCCCCGGTGCTGAGGAGGCAGGTCAGTCTGCTTTTTACAGAGACGGACCTGAGATGACCACTGCTCAATCTACTCTGTCATAGGTATTCTTTCACGGCTGTGAACCGAGCTGAAGGCTTCATTTGAACCACTGGAAGTTACACATATGGCCTCTGTAAATTTCACAACTATTGTCAGAAACACCTTTTAAAACATTTGTGAAACACTGTAAGTCCTGGAGGCTCAACACTCCAAAAAAAAAAAAAAAAAAAAAACACCAAACAGGTCCTTTTCTGCTTAGTTATCGGTCAAATGGATTTCTCAGCCAGACTATTTGATACATGTAGGAATCCTGTTTCTAACATTGATGGCAATGCTGTCACTTACTACAGCAAAACAGGGAACGAGCCATTAAGTAGCTTCCTCCTAGTTGAAGGGCTTCTGCAGCGAGACAGCCTGGACTGGACCAGACTGAGTTAGTATGAACAGCAGATATGTGAGCATGTTGTCATCTTGTGTGTCCCTGTGTGTGTGTCCCTGTGTGTGGTGTGTTCCTGTGTGTCTCCCTGTGTGTTCCTGTGTGTCTCCCGATGTGTTCCTGTTTGGCCCTTGTGTGTGTCCCTGTATATGTGCTCACACACACGCACACACACACACACACACACACACACACACACACACACACACACACACACACACACACACAAACTGCAATGGTCCTGTTGCCTCTTTCATCCTTTCTTCTCTCACACTCCCCCTCTTCCTCACCTTTACACGGCTCTCTCTCTCCCCTCCACTCTAATCTCTAAGTTTCTCTTCCTCACGTTCCTTTTTCACCACTCTCCTTCTTTCTGTCTTTTCCAAGTGCCAGTCCATTTCCTTTCACTGAGTTTGCTTCTCTTTCACCCTAATGCTTCCCACTTTCCCCCCCCCCCCCCCCCCCCGCCCCTCCCTCCCTCGCTCTCCCACCCCTCTCCCCGTCTCTTTCTCCCTCCTTATCAGAGTTGAAGATGAATAGTGAAAGGCGAGGAGGCGAGGCTGAGACTCAAACCCAATGCCTCGTGTGTGGGAACCTCATTGTGGCTGGCGACTCAGACAGAGAGAGAGAGAGAGAGAGAGAGAGAGAGAGAGAGAGAGAGAGAGGGAGAGAGAGAGAGAGAGGGAGAGCTAAGGTATCCCACTTCTCCCCCGTATGGTCGATAGAGCTTACCCTCTCATCTTTCCCCGCCTTGAATGGCATCAGTGTACCAACCAGCCTGGGAGGGAGGGTGCGTGCGTGTGTGCGTGCGTGCGTGTGTGTGTGTGTGTGCGTGCGTGTGTACTTGACTCACAAAAGCATTTCTGACATCATTTGCCAGTTGCCTTCATTGCCGTTGACTGTAAAAGAAACAAAAAGGTCAAACTGTGACTTGTGCATTGCACCAATGACGCACACTGTTTACATGACCACGATTAAGGGTGCAGCCAACCTGTGTGCATTGGTTCAAACCGTGTGTCTAGTTTGTTCAGCTCGTTTGCGTTTACATGGAGCGGGTCCCACAACCAAACCCAGGCCGCTTAGAAGGTGGTCCGGGTCCACTGCCAGGTGGACTCGGTGCATATGTTGTGAGCGCAAAAGAGCCAACCATAGGTTTTATGATAGCAGTTATCATACTACTGATAGCAGTTATCATACAGACAGACAGACAACCATATCTGTCTCTTCAGCTGCTAAATGCTAAAAGCATATCTGTCTCTTCAGCTGCTAAATGCTGCCTTATGTTTAGCAGCTAGTCACTACCTGTGTCTGTCTGCTCTCGGTGCTGAGCAGCTAGTGAACAGTGGTTCATCAAAGATGTCTCACTCAAACAGCTGTCTGCGATGAGAGCGGAGATTATGAACCAGGACAGTAAAGTTGCGGCAAGATAACTAAACAAATAAGCTGAAAGTCATTATGAAGCTATTCACACACGCTACTGACATTCAGGGCCGAAGCTTCCAGCTGTGGCGCTGTAGTTACCTCTTATTCTGTTTCCTCGCGATACCTCATGTATTTTCAAAGTAAACTTCTGTCTTAATGGAAAGGTTCAGGCAACAAAACAACTTCATTAATTTGACTGACTAATTACGTCACTACTGTGCTACTGACGTGTTACTAACGGCTCGTGTCACAATGTCACGCTTACTGTGAGCGGCCCAAAGGACACTTAGGGTCTCCTGAACGAAACAGCTCTATTCACACCTTTGACACAAATGCATCTGTGGTTTTGTTAGAGATAATAAACCCACATAAGTTTGTTTTTAGAAAAGTTTGAAGACTTCTACAAGGACAGCCATGTGTCTGTCGAGTCACGAGTTAACACAGTCAAGCGTTGAACGGAAACGCTGGTGATCAAATGTGTTGACAACAAATACGCGTCGCCGGACAGCTCCAGTCCCTGTCATTACATCTTGCCCAGATACAAAAGATACGTTTTTCTTATTGGCTATTTGTGTAGCCCGTTTCTTTTTTTTTTGATTGGCAGATGAGCTCCTCATGGAAGACCTACCGGGAGATATTTTTTTTTGCCGTTAGAAATTGGTTGTGTGGCGTCAGGGCGTGTGAAAACATGCAAAAGCGTGTGTCACGCGGCGAAACCTTGAGAGTTGGTAGCTCTGATGTATGTATGCATTTGGCCAGCCCATATTGGGCCACTTGCAATGGTATTCCATCCATTCACTGATAGCACACGGATCTGTCAAGTCAGTTTGTTTTGGTTTCATCTACGATCTGCTCTCATCTAGCTCTACAAGGTACGGCTCTCAGCTTCACAGTTACGTACATTGTTATTGTTTACAAAGTGTAAAATGCGGCATGGGCCTAAGCTGAGCATCCACCCTCCATGTGTGGGGCTTCCTACCAGATGTTGGAAGCTGACAGCAGGGATCTGTTCACATTCAGCCACAAGTTCATTCGTGAGGTCCAACACTGATGTCATGTTGTCAGGTCTGGCTTGCAGTCAGAATTCCAGTAACTCCCAAAGTGTTGGTTGGAGTTGAGGTGAGGGTTCTGTGCAGTCCAGTCAACGTCCTCCACACCAAGCTAGGAAAAGTATTTAATTCCAGAGCTGCTTTAGCTCACAGAAGCTTTGTCTTTTCTAAACAGAAGATGCCCTCGCCAATCTTCACTGTGTACTGGTGCATTGATACATCCCTCCACTGAAGCTAAGGGGCTAGGCCCAAACCATTAGAAACAGGCCAGAATAAGTACACACCAGCATGTAGATAGGGCTGTTGGTCACAAAACGTAGTTGTAGCAGCATGGTCTCTTATTCACAGCATCTCAGAGAAACTCCAACTTCAATGGAGCACATACAATCCCTTCATCTCTGCTTCTGACTTTGCATATAGAGCAGAACAAGTGTGAGACACACTTAGAAAGCAATTGAGACTGTTTTCATCTGAAAGACAGTTCGGTCTGGAGAACAGAAAATATGTGCAGGTCATTAGGGTACCAGTACTGACAGATGAGTGTAAAAGCTGGTTTGCACAAACAAATGAACTAAAAACTGCTTAAACTGGCCGCAACTACCAACACAATCTCAGTCAACAGTCTCAAGTAGACAGTTTGTTGTTTCAGATCTACAATAATCTGGCCTGCTTTATTGGGTGAGCAGGCAGACAGGCAGACGGCTGAGCGGCGGGGGGTTGTTTTCCATGTACACTCACCTGTCTGCTCGTATTAAAGTCTGCACCCTGTGAGTTTGGTTTGCAGAGTCTGGTTCACATGGTCAAGCTGTGCAAACTATTTTCCCCTCCTCCTCCTGGTCAAACCCTCTCCTCCCTGCATCAATTATTCAAGGAGAAGTCAATTAGGGTTGAATAATTTATCTTCCAAGTGTCAATATTTGGTAAACAATCTCACGCAGCTTTTTGCTATCCCAAGAATAGTCCCACTTGGGCTGGATGGAGGAGTCATGTTGGCTCAGAGACACAAAAGTTTCTCAACATATAAATGTACTATAATGAGTACAAACTGTTTTTTTTTTTTTACTTTTTCTTGTTTTTAAGTTTCTTCAGGCAACTTTGTCATAATTGATTTGATGTTACCTTCCTACATTTATTCACTCCCAATGCATCAAATAGCGCAGCATTGTCAGTGGTCCCAGCGTCCGCCGCTGCCACCCATTAGTGGACACTAATGGTGTGTCCACATCAAACGTGACAAGATTTTGTCGCGCAACCAGATCACATGCAAAGTCAATGCACGGGTGTGTCAGGTCGCGTAGACGTGTATTTTCCGGCGGGCAGCGCGACAGACGAGTTAGAGGTGGTATGAACAGCGAGTTTGCCGCGGAGCGAACCGAGCGTTGCACGTGACAACAAATATGCGCAGGTTGAAATTTCCCTACTCCGGAGACAAAAACTCGTGAGTCATAATTGCGTCAGCCAATCAGCGTTGAGATGTTCAGACCCGCCGTTGCTGAAGCAAACTTGCTGTCATTCAGACGCTGTTGTGGGACCATGGATAATATTATGAACCCAGACATGATGGAGTTTGATGTTCCGACGTATGTGGAATTTACACAAGTATAAAGCAGAACTAGTGGTTATTTAGATAGACACGTTTGGTGTGAACAAACCATAAAAGCACACAGCGGAGTGTAAAGTGTGTGAGAGTCACACAGATACCTGCTTTTACTTTGACAGGCTGTTACTTTAAGAAGAGACTGTTGCAGATTTAAGCATATTAAGCTTTTTGTGGTGATTCTCATGTGCTTACATTACGACAAAACCACCTGGCGACGCCAGCACCTGTAACCATAGTAACTGCCTGCCTGCTGCCAGAGGAGCTGCTGACGGAGATTACTCTAAGCAGCAATTTGCTAAAAGGGTCCGAAAAGTCCGGGGCAATTCATGAAATATTTGGACAGCGGGCCCATTCTGCCGAAGGGCCTGTCTTCGTTTGGCCTCGTGATTTCTATGCACTGCATTTAGAGTCTTCTGCAGATTCTCTAAATGAAGAACTGAACCCAGGGATGAGGGGTGGGGGGGGGGAGGTTAAATCTTTGGTTGTGCCAATCCAGTGTCAATTAAGAAAGAAAAACAACAGGCCAAACTACCTGTTTTATGAGCTGTTAAGACAAAACAATACACATGTAGCGTTGTTTCGGTGTGAAAAGCAGGTTGGCCCACCGGGACATTGCCTGGCAAGCCAGATGGCCAGACCACCCCATGGGTTACACAGAAGGAACGGATACATCCACTGCAGGAAGTAGTCAGAGGATAAAATGTTGCTTTACGAGATCTTCTGTACCGGCAGGAAGAATTCTGCGAAATATTACAATTTCTTTAAAAAAATATGTCTGCATGCTTTGGTAAATGAATGGCACTAACTGAAGCTGTAAGACAGTGTTAGATTATATTGTTTTGGTTTAAATGCAGACACTGGTCTGGTCCCTTTAAGTCTCTGATAACTTGCTCACCAAGAGCCTCAAAATGTACCTATTGCTTTATGTTTTGGTTGTAAAATTGGTTAAAAAAAAATAGCAACAGGCTTCTTTGTGCTGCTCAATAATTCCTTCAGGCTTGAGTCCACTGCTTCATGATGTTGTATTAATTATATAATGTTTCAAGTAAAGAACGGAAATATCTCAACAGTAATTTAGTGCTCTCTAATATGCCCGGCCTGGTGTTTATCAATCCATGCTTTAAAGAGATTGTGCACTGAAACTTGTAGCAAACAAACTAAATATTAAATAAATTTCAAATTTATGAAGCATGTTCTACTCTTCAACTGACTGACCATAAGGTAACAGCCCATGCGGACCAGAAGGCTCTGCCTCTACCATTCTTATTAACTTTACCGCCACTAGATTGAAAGACTGAATGTTCATTGACATTTACCACAGGCCTCTGCAGCCTGGGGTCACTAATAGCCAGACGCCGTTGTATCCGGACCTGGACCTAAAACCGATAGATAATTGAGAATTAAACACAAATGGCTCCATGCCTTGATTGGCAAAACACTTGACATGACAAATGGACTGTACTTGTACGGCGTTTTCTTTCGTCTTCCGACCACTCAAAGCTCTTTAACACTATGTCATCATTCACACATTCACTCCCATTCATACACTGAGAGTAGGAGAGGCCAAGGTTCCACGAGTAACTAACATTCACACACACACACACCCATTCACACCTTAGGAACAGTTATGGGAACAATTTTGGGGTTAAAGTGTCTTGCCCATCAACATGGACTAGCGGAGCCGGCGGAGGATCGACCAGGGATCCTTTGATTGAAGTACAACCCTGCTCTACCACTGAGGCTCTTGTGTGCAATGCAACTTTGCTTTGTGTTGCATTCCAAGCTAAAGTTAGCTCCCTTTGGACAAGTTAATGTTATTGTAGCTCAGTTAAACAGCAGCATATAATGAGAGGACACATCCAAACTCTTGCATATCCAGCTTCTGTCTCAACCACATGCTGAGGTAATGTCCTCACCTCCAGGATTGCCAATGTCTCATTAAGGTATCCTGAAAAAGATACAACTCAATAAAAGTAAATATAAGACAATTATTTTGAATTTACTAATTATGAGAAGTGTATAATATAGATAGTCCAGCAGGTACATTTTTAACAGCTCTGGAATGAAGGGCAGACCTTTTTCAGACTCTGACGGGCGATGGGCTGGTCCCATCAGCCTCCAGTCTTTGTGCTGAGCTCAGCATGCTGTCTCCTTGCAAGCGCTTCGTATCGGACAGACATGACATCGATATTGATCTTCTTATCCGACTCTCAACAAGAATTTGAATGAGCAACTTACAGAACCCAGTTTTACAGATTATCAACCTTGCATGTATTTGTTGGTCTGTGTTAGAGTGTGGTAAGCAATGGAAAGTATATTGTAAGCTGATCCCACTGATGATAAAAGAAAGAACAGAGATAAGTGAGGGTTTTGTCAGGAACAGCATGCTGGTTTTCAGCCCAGCATTTGATACCAGTGCCAGCAGGGAACACTGGAGGTGGCCATGTTCACAGCTGCAAGCAGTTGTTTGAGCATTAGGAAAATGACATTGTGCCTTTAAAGTGAGTCAGTGGTTGATAAGAGCAGCTATTACCAGAATAAATGGATTCACCCATATCTAAGGAGAAGTCACTTTGGTTGACTTCTCCTCAGGTGGATTCAATGCCTCTCCTCCTCTATTCTACTTTCATTTTCACCATCTGTCTTTCCTTTGCATCTCCCTCTCTCTCATTTTCCAACAATACATCTCAGTTTTTCTTTATTAGCACTCGTACTGTTCTGTTTTTCTCTGTTCTTGTAGGTATTAACAGTGTTTGGTATTTCCTCCATCGTTCAGCATTCTGTAGATGCGGTCCTCCTCCTCTCCCACTTGCTTCAGCACTCCATTCTATTAATGTGTATAATGAAAGCCTATAATCATATTCTAGACACCCACATACTGTCTGGCTTTAAGATTATATGTCTCTGGGAGTAAGAACAACAGAATCATCATATTAATGGTGGTGGCGGAGGATCCTCATCAGTGTTGCAATAATGCACATAATCCACTCTGTCTATCAAACTAGCCAATTATAATTTCTGGATTGACTGTTGTAGGAGTGGTTTGGATGGGCTGCAACAGATGCCTAAGAGCAAAGAAACAGTAAACAAGTATACAATGGAGAGAAAGACTTTTACATACAATCACAGCTGACCCGAGAGATAAACAGACGAAATCATTGGTAGCAAAAGGCAAACACATTGTGAACTTAGTCAGGTGATTATGCATACTTCTCATTAAACTAGCAGAAATGGAACATTGTGTAGCTGGAGAATAACACATATATCCAGCAGTATTCTTTCTCTTTTCCGTCTAAATCTTCAAATCTCAAAAATCTCTAATTCATTTCTTAGAAATCAGCAAAAGAAAACTTGAATCCATGTTTGTTTCCATGCTCTGTCGCCCTGCAACTATTAGGAGATAGTTCATCAAGATAAACAGTTGGTGGTGACAATTCTATAAAGAGTGTCATGACCAGAAGAAGACGCACAAAGAGGTGACGTAATTAAAAGAGAGAAAAAAGCAATGTGGAATGTGTCATGAAAAAACATGAGAAATCTTTAGTCTCCCGAGTGCTCCAGACAGATGTGACAATGTGTTTTTATCCATCAGTGGAGCAGAAGCTTCAAGTCATCCAGTGTATATATATATATATATATATATATATATATATATATATATATATATATATATATATATATATATTCAAAAAAGCTTGAATTGTTACACTCAGATGGCTTAGAGCTACTCTATAGGTGGTAGAGTGAAGGTCCTTTAAAAATACATGTTCTTTTGTATGAAGGGTTCGAGAAAAACTGTTTATTGTACCTAAAAAAAATGGTTCAACCAGACAAAGGAGAGGGCAGAAAGAGACAAAGATGCTTCTGAGCAAAACAACATTTCAAAAAAAAAATAGCACAAATCAACAGTCTTTGGTCGAATAAATTGGAAGCTTCACATGAAAGAAGCGTGCAGATTTAAATTCACTGTCGAATGCGCAACAATGCAGCCGAGAACAGCACTGGAATATCAGCTGAACATACTATGCATCCCACAGTTTACAGCGAGCTACGCAGGCCTGCTTTCCAGTTTCTGTCGCGCGTGTCTCACCAGCAAGGTGAGGTGCGCCGCCAGGAGGTAAGTCTTACACAGAGTCCATAGGGGATAGTCTCAAGCTAGAGATTCTCTTCTTTTCTACAAGTTATAGTGTTCTTCTTCTACAATTTAAAGTAGCGCAAGTAACTTGACTAGCTGCCTACAGCGCCACCTAAAGGAGTGTGTGTGCAGGGTCTATTGCTCTCTCTGTGAGGAATCGCCAGCCCAGTGGCCTTCGCTGTTTAACCGGCGGAGAGAGACAAGAGAGAGAGAGAGAAGAGAAAGAGACATACAGAGAAACAGAGGTGAGATCTGATTGGATAAAGAGCGTTAAACAGCGTTCTAGGCCAGTGCCAGCAGACAGCAAGCCATGAGGAAGAGACAGGAGCTGCTCAATGAGATGAGAACATAAGCCAATAGGAAAAAAATAAATATAATATATGTAGTGCATTTGTAAAAAACAATTTCATTAACATATAAAATGTATATAACTTTTAATTATAAAAAACATATTTTATATTTAATATTTTAAATGATAAAATAGCTATAACTTTGTGATTCTGTTTCGGCCAGCAGAGAAGGCCGAGTGGGCCTTGACGGCCCGCCACTGATACATACACACAAATGTAAACTTCAAACATAGTTGATCCCAAATGCCCGTTGTCGCTCAATGATGATTCAGAATCAGGGTCTTTTGGGGGTAATCTTGCTGTGCACAGTTTGGTGACATCATCTCTATAATACCATTCTCTCAATTGAAACAGATACTTCTTTCTCTGGCCACCAGCCTGCCAACACTGCATATTGCAGCTGAGGCCTAACAGCATTGTGTATGTACTCCGTGTGTATATTTTCTTAGGTGCACGTGTGGATGTGTGTCATTTCCGAGCAGCTCTCTTCTGTGTCCCAACCCCAAAACTAAATAAACAGCCCAACACTTTGCCTGTCTCTCTGTTGCTGTGAATAGCTTCTCTGTGGTGTGTCTTGCTGTGGGGTCTGTCGTCTGTGATGAGCCAGACTTTTCTGCCATTGAACCTCAAATTGCTGGATTGTAAACTACTGTCAGAAGACCTGCGTCCATATTAAGAAGTGATAATGAATATATATATATATATATATATATATATATATATATATATATATATATATATATATATATATCAAATATATCAACAATCCAAATATATACAATTTTGGATATACAATCCAAAAAAAACTACAGCGTCTATTACATTTCAAGGGAAACATTTTTTTTTCCAAACCATGATTTTTTACTGAACCAATCCAATTTGTATCAAACCTAACCAAGTAACATGTTTGTTTTTATTTAAATGGTTAAAACTGTAACCACAATCCTGGATAATCAAGATTGTTGTTTCATAGAAATGTAGCTAAAGGGCCACACTGTAGAGGAGCTGGGGTCCAGAGCCACCAACTCTCAGGGCACTTCCACTAGCCACAGTTCATTTGGTTAGTTCAAAGTCAGATTTGGTTCATTTTCTATGTGCACAAGTTAAAGTGAACCAAATAAAAACATATTTGCTGTCGGGTGTGTGGGAAGGAGATGAGCCAAAGTTGTTTTCACTTTGACTCAGCACTGATCTGTGTGCACCAGGGCCGGAGTGGGGCCACTTTTTAGCCCGGATAAACAAAGCAACAGTTTAGCTCTTACTATCTTATTTTTTTGTTTTATTAATACCATAGTCCAACAAATAATGTAAAGGTTAAATACAACAATAATAACCACTTAAGATAAGAAGTTAACAAAAAATACTCCACTATTCCACAAGGATAGGTCGACAAATTAACAAGAGCAGAAATAAATAAATTGTAATCATTACTTCCTAGGCAGTGCACATCCATACACAATTAACAGACATGACAAATAAATAATATGTACTTACTACTAAATAGCTCATTTTGGAAAACTAAAAGCAAACTGCAAAACAAAACAGAACGAGTGCAGATGATCGGTGTGAGCATCAGGTTGAATCAGTATTAGTGCTGCAGTGAGCTGCTTTCCTCTACACATCTTTTTAAAACGGGGTTGTAGACTTGATACGGACGCTCTCAGTTCACTCTCCATGTTGAGATTAGGTTTTTTTCCGGTTTTGAGAGACGGAACAGCAGACACCTGCTGGAGACTTCACTGAGATTGGCTTTTGTCAAAACGCCAAAAATTGGCGAGTCGCACATGCGCAGTGTAATCTGTTAACGGCGTATCGTAACCATTTACCCTAAAGTACAAGCATTTCTCCGTGTATTTATTAATTACTTAGTTTTATGTCCGTGTACTTGGTAATGTGTGAAGCCAGCAACTCACTGTTAGTACAAGATACAAGCACTTCAATGTCATATTTTGCTTGTGAATAGGTTGACAACGCCACAACAATATTAATCAAGGCTACAATGTTAGCCGATCATTTGTTTTTCAACCTGACTTTTTCAGCCTCTCTTGCCCTCTTCCTCCGTCCATCCTCCCTGACGCGTATCGTTGCAGTCGGGCCGGCCCAGCTATCGGCTGCCTATCTGAGAAAACCTTTTGGAAAAGACAGCTACGGACCGAACCAACTCTATTTGGAAAGGGGGAGAACTTCGTCCCCCCCCCTCCCCCCCTCCAAATAAAGTTGGTTGGTTCCATAATGGACTGAACCAACTCTATTTGGGAGGGGTGAACATCCTCTCATGGTATAACTCATGCAGAGGCTGCGGTGTCAGAATGCAGAACGTGTGTAGCCCACTTTAAGAGAAGATCGATTAACTACAACAAATAAAGTTCGCAACCGGCCTGGAAGTGAAGCGGCCCGCCAGGAACTCTCCCGATTCTCCCGATTACCCACCCCGGGCCTGGTGTGCGCAAATTCCTTCCGTTTCAGCATATCTCAAATTACTTCTTGAACATCACTATATTTGTGGACTTTAACATATTCTGTATGTTCTTTTTGACCTTCATGTCGAGCAAACATTGGACTCAGTCATATAAACCTGTTGTTTACCTCACTCCATCTAAACAAATGCCCTCGCAGATGTCCCATACTCCCTTGCGTTATGGTTCCCTTCCTAAACTGGGTTGAATCATGCTTGCCCTGCAAATGAACCACACTACGGTTACGTTCGAATTATTTTTCTAACAATAATATACACAACATGGAAGAGTTTGTTTGTTTGAAAGAGGGAGGGAAAGAGAGCAAGAGAGAGAATTAGCCCAAATCCCAGGCCTTGCATTTTAGGTTCCATGCTCTTTTTCCTCCACCATCACATTACAGTGTAATCTAACAACTGAAAAGTTCCTTCTCTGTCCCACAGTCATTTCTTTTTTTTTTTCGTTCTGCCTTCCTCTCTTTCACACACACGCTCAAACATACGCTCACTCTTGGGGCCAATTAGTCAAGTTGAAACGTCTTCATTTTTCATTTGAGTGTTCAATGATCAGTATAATTGGAATTAATAAGCCAATTTCATCTGGCAGAGATGGGAGTTTTTGGCACTTGTTTTGAGCACCCTCACAGTTGGTTACGGGGGAGGAAACCACAAAACAAGGGTCTCATTAACTGGGTCAATTACAGTCGAAACACATCACCTTATTAATCTTCTACTGCCTGGCATGATAAAGATGCTATTGTATGCTGATCAAGCTGTTTATGCTGTATAGTATTCACCACTGCAGCCCAGACCATATGCTCACTGTACATATTTTAGAGTGGAGTTGAGAACAATTTGTGCCTTAAATTTTGAGTCTAGTTGTGTTTATTAACTAAAACTAAATATGAAAGCAGCATCACCTTATAAAATAACATTTTAATTTAACGGTGAATGAAATGACTAAATGCTACATAAAATGGGTTTATTGTTGTGATAGACCCACAGACAATCATCCCTCAGCTCTCAGAGCAGGCAGCTGTTCTCCTATAACAATATACTATTTAATATAATGATCTCTGAACACACTACCTGCTCAGCATCGAACAATAAACAGACAGCTTGAGACAAAACACACTGAAAGAGTTTGAATACTGGACTTACATTTGGTAGGAGGATAGAAACACAACTAAAATGAATGCTAAATATGTTGCTGCGTAATTAGGCGATGGTTTGCATATCAATTCACACACCATTAGTTTCATGTCCATGTCGTGTTTTCTGGAAAATTAAAACAGTGAACCAATACATCCTTAAAATCCCAGTTGTCCAACATGTTTTAGCTCTACTTGGAAACTCAGACTAGTAGATGCACCTTAGGGTACACTGTAAAGTGCCAGACAGCTGTGACATTATACACATTCTTGCGGACAGGTTTGCGTTACTCCACTGAAAGACTGGACCGCCACGCTTAGTTCATGTGATGACACAGCAACTCAAAGTGTGTAATAATTACTGTCCTTAGAGGTTCAAACTAAACTTCCATGCTCTAATTATTCCTAAAAGGTAAGGAAGAGTAGGAGGCTTTAGCCACACTAGTGGAAGGCTAACATGAATATTGATTAGCAGGGTTTTTTTTATGTTGTAATTTAATGGAATTTATGCATCATATGTAGTGTTGTATATGGGCATGATTGCAACTGATTTGAATGTTTTTTTCACGGTATTTGTATTGTTGTTTGGTAGATTTGTACGCAGAGACTGTGGCGTGTGCTGTGAGAACCTCCACAGTGTTACATTGGGACAGTGTGTTTGGCTAACGGCTAACTGAGTACAAGTACAGACACTGCTGAGTACCTCTCGACCGCTGTTCTGCGCCTCATTTATCGCTTGGCTAACCGCTAACCGCTACAGCTAACAGCTGACGGAACTACTCGTGAACACACTGCTGTACCTCGCCACCACTCGAACACTTTGTGTTTTGACACTGTATGAAGTCTTTTATAAGACGTTAAGCCCCTTGCTTCTATAATGAGGCATGAATGACGTGTGATTGATGGAGCTTCATACAGACACACCTGGCAGAGATTTTAGTTAAGCCCTATGGTCTGTGTTTGCTTTCAAAGTTTTTATTGAATAAGTCTTGAATTACCATCACTAAAGTTATGTGTTGTTGTTTATGTTCTTTGAATATCTATCATCCTTCATTGCAACACTTTCTGATGCAGAGATTGCATGAAAGGTTCTTTACAAATATGTTATTCTTATTATTTTACTAGAGGCCTTTTTCCCATCTTAGTTTAGTCTGTTAGCCTGCTAACGTTTGCTTATTAGTGCTGAACACAAACTACAACTGACAGACTAACATTGCCATCTATGGAACAAAAACAATCTTTACGATAAAAAAAATAAGAAAATACTTTAAACATGTTTATGGGAAGGATGAAAGGTAGTGTTTGAAATTGTTGTTGTGCTTTACTCTATGAAATACCTTATCGTCGTGGGAAGTAAAGGGCTTGTGTGTCTTGGTGAAGTTAACTCTTAGTGAGTGAAGCTGCGGATGTGAAGGGATGCTTCAGTGAGAAGGTGTTTGTCGTTTCTACTCTGGGAGATGGCTTCCCTCTCTCTTTCATCTCCTACCTTCCCACACTCCTGAATGAACATGAATGTCTCCTCATACACACACACACACACACACACACACACACGCACACACACACACACACACACACACACACTTACACTTACTCACAGCACACATCCTCTCACACCTGCCTTCCTTTATGCACACATACAAAGGCCGACACACATGCACTCACAAACACAAACTGTAATATGAACAGACGTGTTCACACTGTTTCCCATTTGGATGTCACTGCACTGCCTGGCCTTCTCTTCTTTATTAAAAACTTCCACTCCTATCATTGTCAAAGCTACAAGCAGATGGCAGTGAATCTGCTCGGCTCTCAGGTCATGTGAAAGCTGCTTTTTTTTTTCTCTCCCAGTTTATTTTGGAGACAATAATTCATATTCCTCTCTCTGCACAGTGTCTCTCATCTAAAGTATGACATCTTTGTGAGGGTGCAAGATTTTTTGCTTCTTCACACCATATTTCTTCACTCTCTCAGGGGTGGTATTTTTGTGTGAATTTGCGCTTTCAAACACATTATAAATAACCCTGTTTGCAGCGAGTGGATGACTCGCCCATCTGTTGCAGTGATCTCCTTGACGTCTATAGAGCTCTTAAAGGTTGGAACTCAAGTAAAGTCATGAAATATTAAAAGCATTGGCGATAGCACAGTGGTTTCACCATATGCTGATGAGAGTGTGGACAGAGCGGAGTTAGGCGTCACAGTTGCACGTATAAGCAAATGTCATGTTTAAATTGTAGACCATTGTGATGCAGTTGTGACCAGCTATGGTTATTGTTACAGTTGCTTCAGCACCAAAATGCCTTCATTAACACGAATGCATTTAACATCAAAAACATTTGTTGTCATTTTGTTTAGTGGTTCATTTCAGCCCCACACTGATTACTAATCAGCAATCAGACTGTATGAACTCCCTTAACAAGGTTTATATGTGGCATTTATCTGCTGGTCCATGCTGTTGTGTCCTTGGCAAGACACTTAACCCCTAATTTCTCCTCGTTGCTGTGTTTACGGTGTATAAAGCCAAAATGTAAGTCGCTTTGGATGAAAGTGTCAGCTAAATTTAGAAAAAAAATGTAATGTAATCTATTATGTAAGTTAATTATGTGTAACATTTGCATCTTTGACGCAAACGGGGACCGAATACTGTACTGTACTGACATCTGGATGAATGAGATTGTACATTATGAGCTGATGCATGAAGCCGGTGTGACATCAGTCCTCTGCCTGTATCAAAACAATCTGGTCCTAGATTGCACGTTGCAAAAGATGGCCGGGCATCCGAATAAAGCTGCTTAATATTTTAAGGAAGGAGAATCACACATTCTTTGGCATGTTCAGATGATATTGTGTTCAACCAAGCTCACTCTTTAAATTATGTTTTTAAGGTGGCTTTTGTAATTACAATTGGAGCTAGTAAAGGAATAATCAGGCATACAAGTTTAATCTAGAAAGCATGGCCATCTTGGCGAATACACCACCAAAATAAAGCACCAACTTGGAGCCGAACCCTCCACAAGCAAGCATTGCCAAGACTATGCCACGCAAATCAAAGAGAGGAAGAGACAAGAAGAGGACACGAAGGAGACAATCATGTTAAGCCCCCCCTTTCCTAGCAGCAGAGATGCTGCGGCGGCCGGGCGTGTGGGAGGCTGCATTGCCATCGGCCGGAAGCATGTCACACTTCTCCCACTCACGCTGTGATCTGCAGCTCAACAGCCCCCAGCTCTCCAGCTCCCTCCTCTCACGCCAATGTGTACCACTCCTCTCGTCTTCCTTCCTCCTCGCGTTACACTTGGACACGGTCAGGCACACCGAGTCGTCTCTCTTTTCCAATGTTCCCTCTGATCAGTCAGTTCATCCCGAGCCACCACCTCCAGCCAATGTTAACAAGGCCTTTCTAATTGTCTGCAAGTCATCAGTCACGCACGGCAGCACCGTACTCACAACAAACCTCTTCTGCGTTTAAAAAGTACTTTTTTCTTTGCCCAGCAGAAGTTCAGCAAGTGAAGCACTTACTGTGTGCTATTTCAAAATGTTTTAAATAGACCAAAGAACCAGAAGTCACTGGGAAATGAAGAGTGAGAGTGCATGTAATATGTCTCTGGGGTCTGGCTCTGCTTCCTGAACATATGGACTTTGTTCCAGATTGCTCAATGAATCTTTTCCTTCTCAAAGACCTTTGTTAGGATGAGGGACTCGGTATCAGACAGGTGCTTTGGATTTTGAACACCTCGAGTTGTGCTTGAGATAAGCTTGTTCCTATTCGGGCTGGCATCGCTTGTTTTGGACTGTGATTTGTAATTCTATTGGAGCCCAAAAAGATACTGTAGGCGGCTTTTTTCCCGCCAGCGATTCCTACCCTCAAAGGTTTCCACAATTGACACTTTTACCTTGATCAGGCACAGCTTGCTAACAGAATGTTAATGCATTAGCTACCTGTGCAATTCAGAGAAGGAAATCGCTGGGGAGCTGATGACAGTCGAACATTGCAGAGCTGTCTCGGCGCACGCAGCCGTCTCAGTTAAAACAAGGTTTTTCTTTCCACATGCTTTTTTGACACTGACAGACAAAGATAAATAAACACACTTTTTTCTCTCTCTCTCTCTCTCTCTCTCTCTCTCTCTCTCTCTTTCTCTCTCTCTCTCTCTCTCTCTCTCTAATTTCTAGTTCTTATGGTGAGGACAAAGCATGACAGAAATACAGTGAAAGCAGATGGCTTTATGTCTCAATCTTTTGCCCAATATTTTATCCCAGCAGTGGATTCCTCAGGCGCTGAAAAGACTGCAAATGCAACATTATTTCCAACTATTTTTTAGCTACATCAGCGTTGCCTTCATTACTTCACTACACTGTGCCAAACCTTTATTACCAGGTATCAGTCACTAATTTATGCAGCTCCAGTAATACAATTAAGTGAGACTAAATCTGTCACCATCTCCATATGAAAACAACTTACATCATGACGCTTGATCAACCCCATGGTTATTTTGCAATTTGAGGCATGCAGCCTGGTCATGTGATTTGTGATAGTCCATGCCGATGCAGGCAGGCATTACACACTCTCCAATGGAGTTTGCACTGTGATCTTGTCTAACTCTAGGGGGACCTACCCTTCTCCACTCAGGCCTGTCAGACCGCTGACCGGATGGCAATGCTCATCCTGAGCTCTTTGATTGCATGCCCGCAATACCAAAGCACACTGGTCATAAATAAAAATGACAGCATTAATAAATGATGACCTCTCATTCAAATCCCTCATTATGCATGCAAATAGGTTTAAAGGGCTAACACGGGCAAAGTGTGGTCAGATGTGCAAAGTGTAATTGTTACAAGGGTGCTGACCTGAGATCATTAATATTAATTCAGTACATTGTCTCAGTCCGTTTTCCCCTTTGTGGCCGATGACCTCGGATATGAATGGTTTTGATTTTCATTCATGTGCAAATTCTTTGGAGCTGATTGTGTGCCGCTGAAAGGACACACTGCATTGGCTATAAGGGCAGCCTTGCACTGCATTAGATTATAGCTGTCTTATTTTGATTTAATTATATTTATATATTAAGACATTATTAGGTTCAGAATGGCATAGTTAGTAGCTGACATTTGAATAGGAACTCCTTGCAAAAGATACTTGCATTTCTCACTCTGATCCATTCGAAATCTGAAAATGTTGGTCTCTCATTATTTTTATATTTTTCATTTTTAGGAGGCCTTGTCTCTTGTGGTGGCCTAAGGCAGAGGTTTCTAAACTGTCAGTCGTACCACCTCAGCGCAGGTATGCTTACAAGTCATGTTTTCCAAGTTAAGTCTTCAAACTCGAGTCCAAGTCACGTCTCAATCCATTATGAGAACATGGCATGGAAATGTACTTCTTAAGTTTCCTCAAGAAATACAGCGTTTTTTGGGTTGTTTTTTTTTTTAAGATGAAGATGTGTGATGACCAAGTTGTCTATAATCTTGATTACCACGAACAGATCACTTGCTCTACCTCAGCTGCATTGATGTAGAGAGGGGTCAGTGTCTTTGACTCTTTTCTTATAAAACTCAGCTTCTTGGTTTTACGAAAGTTGAGCAGAAGGTTCTCTGACCGCAAGTCTGCAACATTGTTGTTTTCCTCTCTAGAAAGTCTCATTGTTGTTTGAAATCAGTCCAATGACAGTAGGGGGTTGCAGGCGTGGGTGTAACAGGAGGGGGCTGAGCACACAGCCCTGGGGGGCGCCGGGGTCCAACACTAGAGTGGAGGAGGTTTGCCTGCCAGTTCGAACTGCCTGTTTGTGAAGAACTTTATTAACCATTTACCGAGTGAGGTACTCAAGCACGGAGTGCTAAGTTTACAGTTGTGTGGGGAGGATTGTGTTGAACGCTGAAATCAACAAACAATATTCTGATATACATAGGTGATAGGTGTTGATATTTTCACTATGGATCTGTTGGCTCTATGCAAACTGGGGAGGAAGCATGGGAGGTTGTTTTTGATGAGACCCTGTTTCTCAAGCTCTTCATCAAAATAGGGCGGAGTTCCAGAGGGCGATAGTCATTTAATAATCTGGACACTGCAGACCTTTTTAGGTACAGGAGCCATGGTGGCTGTCGTAAAGCGGGTGGGAATATGTCTGTGACAATAATATGATGACATCAGTTAGCTGGTTGGAACATGTTCTCCGTATATGACCAGAGATGTTATCAGACCCATTTTTCTCATAATCACGCTCATCAGGGTTTTTCTCACATCCTCTGTGGGTATTGACAGTGGACGGTCCTCTGGAGACAGGGCAGACTATTTCAGACTTTTTCAGAGACTGGAAAATAGCTGGGTAAAATTACTTGTGATGGGCTTGAGTTTGGCCTGTCTGGCTGAGAGGTTGAACACATGTTTTGGGGAGTGATCGTTTCAAGATTTGCTGCTCCTAATTCAATTTTCGTATTTCCTTAATCCGATGTTCATGTATTTTTGTCAAAAATATAGCGAAGGCTATGGACCATGTCTGCATGTACAATAAACCTGATGAAAACTTTCCTTGAAAGTATATAGAGTATCTTTATTTTGTAAAACGAATAAAGACTAACAATTGTCACTTAGGGTAGCGGGGAAATGTTTTCAACATTAAGCATGCAATGGTAACTTAATCCTATGTTTCAATGATGTAATGAAGTAGAACTGTACCGTATGATTATATTGGGTCTCCTAATAATGACAGCTTACAATCTACTTTTTTTAAAAAACACAATTTTTGCAAGTCCACTGTCACTCTGTAACTCGAGACTTGAGTCCCAAGTCCCCATCTAAAAGTTACAAGACTTATCTGTAGATTATACACTAATTCAATGGATAAGACCTCAAACACCACCCTGACGGCCAACCTGTTCAGTGAATCAGACACTGAGTCAAAAGGAACTAAATGAGAAGTTAAATGAAAAAAAGCATCTTCGCATTGACAAGTTTCACAATGAGCACAGAGGAGATGGGACATAATTCAATGGAGGAGACAAGGATGTAAAATCAGGAAAAGAGCATCAAAGAAAATTATTAAAAAAGCATATCTAGTCAGTACCGATGTAAATTAAACATAATGGGATCTCAAACTCTGAAAATGTCCTTGGATATGATGGATCAATGTGATATGTTGACAAAGCCAACTTCAAATACATCACCAATTGCATTCTATCGCAGTGAGCTGAGAGAGTTCCCCACCACAGATTTACTCCAGTTCTCCCTTTCATCAGCGTGTTAGGATGTGATAATGAGCACACTCTGCTATCCCGCCAATTAATGGGCAGCCACACCTACCCCCACATTTCCTTGACTTGTCTTTGTGAGTTTGATAATTGGGAATTTGATGGCTTCTAACACCAAATGTTCCGCATGCTTGAGATAAGTGTTACATATGTCAGAGAGCTGTTTTAACACAGCATCTGGATTGTTCACCTCAAAGTGAGAGACATAAAGGTGGCTGACATTGTTGAGTTTCAGTGTGGTTCATATGGGTAGACAATATTTGATCACGATCTTTCTTTGTTTTGGTGCATAGGGAGGTTTTATTTAGTAGAAGTCTAGATCATGACACAATATGTATCAGCCCATTTCTTCTCTCTGTGGCCTGAGGCTTTGCCGCGTTGTTGAATCCAAGTGCTTTCCTTGGCAAGACCCGCCCTGTGTAGCTTTTAAGTGCCAGGATTGGCAAGGTGTCCATACTCAACATGGCACAGGTAATCTGATTTAAATCAATGATCTTGTGAATCAGTCGGAGCACTTTCTCCAAAAGAATCATCAAACCTCGGTGTCACAAGGACAAATACAGGAAAACATTCCTGTCCACGGCAATATGACGTTACAATAAGTCACCTCTATCTAGAGCTCCTGTGGATTAATTAACCACTGAACACGTTTTATGGTTATTTACACTGCACACACTTCATATATACACCTACTCTGTATGTTTGCACTTCTCTATTGTTTAAATTGAATTCCCTGAATAAATACATACTGCGCTGTACATATCTTTCATCCCAGTTATTTTTATTTTGTATGTATAGTTTTTTTTGTTTTGTATATATCTTTCATCCCTGTTGTTTTTATGTTTTATTTCGTGTGTTTATTTTTGTGTCTGTAATGTGTAAGGTGCTACTCCGCAACAAAGTTTTAATAAAGTATCCATCTATCTATTTAACCATCTATCTATCTATCTATCTATCTATCTATCTATCTATCTATCTATCTATCTATCTATCTATCTATCTATCTAACCATCTATATATCTAACCATCTATATATCCATCCATCTATCTAGTAATGTACTTTTAATGGCTATCACAAAAGGATGCAGATGAAGCATTTGTTTAATTCTTCTCATTTAGCGACTGCGTTGTCAGCTAGCGAATGTTAGCTTACCAGTGGTGAGCCATCAGGGCCCGCTAAGCCTTCTCTGCTGGCCTAAACAGAATCACAAAGTTATAGCTATTTTATATCTTTTTATTTATTTATTTTTGTTATAATTAAAGTGATAGCTATTTTATAATGTAATTGGTTTTCATTGTGGTTGAGTACTACAGTGTATGGTATTTTATAGATAATACAACTGTTCTTTTAAAGCTGTGAAATTTTGAAGTTATATTCTTTTCCTGCTAAGATCAACTGTACAATATTCTGTGCTCTAATTATTGATTCAGTTTTTTTGTTCATTTGTCCTCTCCTGAGCCATTATTACTTTTATAGCTATTTTTATGAGCCTCTCGTGGCTGCCCACCAATTAAGCTTTGTACCCCATTTAAAGTCCTCACAGGCTGACATAAGTGCTGTGCTTCACAGTATTCAGCACTGCACCGTCCATTGTGTACGAATGCCGCCTGGCAACCACCACCGCTATAAAAAATTGACACCTAGTATCACTGCTGCGGCACTTCAACTCCTGTGAGGTCCACTTAAAAATCTATACTGCCACAAACACACACATTCCTGAACAGTATAAAACCCGCTTTTGTGAGTGAGAGAGAGGACCGGAAATGAGGTGGGAAAAAATTACTCTTCCCTTCTCATTTTAGATAGAGAGCAAGCATGTCTCCATTATATAGATTTGTATTCTCATTAAATATTTGCAGAGGTAAGAGGGCAACCTACTCATCTAAAGAGCTAATTACTATGCTGTGTTAGCAACATGCATAACGACTACTTCATGCACATTATGAAAGGTCTAAATGTGAGATAAAAGTTGTTAACTCACACATACAATTATTTAGTTGAAGTATGGAATACATCCGTTTTGAAGGGTTAAAATCCCTGTAGCCACACAATGTAATATACTTAATGGAAAAAATCTGTCTCTTCCCAAGAACACAGCTTTGTCATGCAAATGTTAACATGATCTTCATCAAGATTTATCTCAAATTGGACCTACCATCAAGCAACTAAGACTTAAAATGTCTTTTTGACATCTTTTTGATTTGTATCTAATGATTTGAGGTGACTTGGGACTTGCCTCGGATGTCTATCCAATAACTCGAAAGTTGACTTGGAAAAATGTTGAATGGCTTGAGATGTGACACTGACTTGAAAATGAACTTGAACTCTTAAAACATGACCTGTTTATCCCAGGACTTAAAACAGTTGCTAACAGGCTTCAGACTTTGAGCCTTAAGAGGAACTCCCAACAGCTCAGGAATTCATATAAGTAGAATATGTTGAGCCGCAAAACATGTTTTGTAGAGATGATAATGAATGTCTGTTACCGGGACCAGGCACTGGGTGCAGGCCCGTCTATCGGCCTGTGAGCACAGCATGGTATCTGTCTGGTAACTCTAAACATACTAAATGAGTGATCACGTAGCCACTTTGGGAACGAGTGCTTCCCTCATTTGATGGATACAATTATAAAGGAGATATGATAATGTTCCAGACCACCAACTTGCACTTGATCTGGAATCAAATAACACAACGGCAGAGAGAAGCAGCAGAACTGTTGTTTTTGTTGTCGTCGTCGTTCAGCGTCTTAACAGGAACTCTTCCTCCCGGCTGACAACATGTCTGCCAGAGCTGGGCCTAGCCTTAATTCACTTCATCACAACTCTCCTTCAGTTCTCTGTTCATTGTCTGTAGAACAGGGATTAGAAAGTTGCATTTGAGCTTTGTGAATACATAAATTTGCCAACTTCTGATAAAGGGAATTATTGTTAAAATGATTTTTCTTCTCTTCTTGGTACCTTTGTTTCCCAGACAATGCAAAGTAATATTCTACAAATATTGTTCACTGCCAAAATCCTTTCAGACAATTGTATAATCCTCCTCATACCTTTGCAAAAGAAAAAACAAGTGGAAATATTATCCATTATATTTCTATTGCAAGCACTGGGTGTGCTAATCCCCTCTGTTGTACAGTCTGTGTACATCATAGTTGAATGGTTTGGTCCTGGCCTGGAGCCCAGGAAGTCAGTGGCTCATCTCCATCTTCCTCAGAGACACCCCAACACACACTCTCACCCGGAGACTTTTACTGCGCATGCTTTCTCTGCATCCTTGTTTGTCCTGTTTCTCTGCATCAGGCTACACACATATAATTAATCACTCAGCCTCCCACATGCCCACACAGATCCACTCATAAATCCACACAAAATCAAATACTTAAACCCCCTCCCGATGTGAAAACACACCCCTGCTGTACCCTGATGCAGGGCAGCTCTGAATAGGACCTGGGTTTATTGTAAGTCACTACGGGAGCAGAGCCTGGCACATCTTCTGTCCCTGCTGTCACAGAGGCTGATGTCCTGGGTCAGTGCCACCCTAAACCTTGCCCCACTGGCCCCACCTCATCTCCCTCCTGTTTTCTTGAATCATTTTTCTTCCCTCTCCCTGTCTTTCTTTCCTGTGTTTCCCTTTCTTTGACTGTCTCCTTGTCCATCTTGCATGGCACATTCAAAGCCTGAAAGATTTAGCTTGAAAGTGTTTTTCCTCCATGACAGACTACTGTATGTTGTGAATGTGTGTGTGTGTGTGTGTGTGTGTGTGTGTGTGTGTGTGTGTGTGTGTGTGTGTGTGTGTGTGTGTGTGTGTGTGTGTGTGCGTGCGTGTGCGTGTGTCGACAGTGAAAGGAGAAACCCAAAGGGAGATGAGACAGGCGGAAAGAGAAAGAAGAGACAGAGGTAATAGAAAGCTCCTTGGGGGGCAAACAGAAGTGGATGGCGGGGAAGAAGCAATGGAAGAGGTCCTTTTTAGATCCTGGCTCGAGGCTTGATTCTGACTCTGCCTGACGCTAACAGTATCTTGTTGTCATGGGAACACACTTAGCTGGTAATTCCATCTTTTACGGCAATCTCCATGAGTACAACAAAACTGTCAAACGGACAAGCGAAAGGAAGGGAGACAGAAGTGGAGCGCAGCGTCAGTGTGCTGTCCAGCCCAGCAAGGCACACACACTTCACTGCACAGTGCTGCTCAGGAGAACACAGCAGTGCCAAGAAGGACAGCATAGCACGCGGCGGGGAGCTGAGCAGCACAACAGCTGTGCATGGAGCACTTTAGAAATGCAAAAGACATGAACGGAGATGGTTACTGAGGACTTTTAAAATATGAAAGAGAATCAATGGCATGCTGCTGCACTTGTGCAACAGTGATTACATCTATAATATCTGGGCAAAGGTTTATGAACACCCATATCCAAATACCTGACTTTCTGCTTTGGAGCTCATATGCTCTGTGGCAAAGGTTTAGGTATTCCCTTCACTTCAGATGACAATGACTCCATGCACCAAGTCCCATAAGAAAATGTGCTTCCCGGTTTAATGTAAAATTCCACTGGCTTGCCTTGACCACAACCCCATCCAACACCTTTGACATGTAGAGGAACACAGACTGAATTGGAGCAAATCCATGCAACCAGGTTCCAACATCTGGTGGGAAGTCTGAAAACAGAATGGTGAAGGCTCTTATTATATGATTCACTAACAGTCCAGCTCTGCAGTCCGTAACAGGACGTTTAATTGGCCCGGCAGGTACAACACAACTGATTGCCTGCACATGCCTCTCAACATTAAGATGGCTAGGGCTACAGACATTGGTTGGCAGTTAATGGTGCTAACTGCGCAAAGAGTACCAATAGCGGAAACAGCAAGTACAGAGCGCACAATGTTAACCTGATGCAGGACCAGAGGGTTGCAACATTGTTACCAGCAGTAACCACCGTATGAGCACAGTGCAGATACACATGATGTGTCTAATGAAGTGGAAAAAAAGGTATCCCAAAAAGTACACTATTGGTATGGTTATTATTTCATGGGTGCTGGTATTGGTGCTGATTTTGTAATTCTTTAAATGATTACCATCCCTAACATACACACATGTATGAAAATGCTACTTCTACTATTTACTGTGAAACATGCATGTTGTAGGAATAACTGAAAGACAGTGATATCAAAGTATTAGCTACATTTCAACGGAGAGAGTAAAGAACTACAAAGTATATGAAAAACAGCTATATAGTTATGACACTAGCAACGGGATTAAAAAAAAACAAGACAGATTGGAAAGGTACACATTAATTGTCTATTTGCATAATGCAGTGTGCAACCACAGAATGATGATGCATTACATTAAGCATATTTAATAAAAAAAAATATCCATGTGCTGTAATCACAGATAAATGTTTTGGTGCAAAAGAATTCAGGGGAAGCCACTGGCTAATCCAGCAAAATGATGTGTTTCAGGCCTCTTTTTCAGACTCAGCCAGTCACCCAGTCATCCAGCCAGCCACTTGGCCAACCAGCCAGCCAGCCCAGAGTGCCCCTGGTGCCACTTAAGAATCATGGGAAAAGAATGTTCTTAGCTCTTTTCTGTCCTGATTATATCAGATGTAGAGGAAATGGAGGGACCCTGGGTGGATGCCAGCACAACCAAACCCTGGGGAAAGGAGGGGGGAGAGGGAGGTGGTGGGAGGGAGCAGAGCAAGGAGAAAAAGGGGAGATGAGAGGGAGAAGAGGGAGAAGAAGGAGATGGGGCAGGGGGAGAAAGGAGAAATATGGGGACAGGGAGTTGAGGATCTCCAGGAATCACATGGTGGTAAGGGGAACGCTGGGACTCATCAAGAACAGTGGAAGGCCTGATCCCTGGGCCTCAGAATGGCAGAGCATGGACGCAGAGTGAGCTGTTGGTTGTGACCCAGAGAGGGACAGATGGTAAATGACAGGACAAGACTTTTTTTTTTAGACTTGGGGACATGTTGCCCTTATCAAGTCAGCACTGCCATAACATCCTACCCAGAGAAAGAGAACTCAGGCGTTGGTGTAGAGAGCTAATGGAAGACTTGACGAATCATAAGATCTATGAGAAGACTATAGTCAGCAGGAACCGTGACAACAACCTTAAGTATGTTTCTTATAATGATACTGTCTCTCCGGCATGAAGACCCATGGCCAAAAATGTTTAAAGAGTGCAGTCATACAGCTTTAATAATTAGCCACCAGTAATGTAATATAATGCAGTCCAGCTGAGTGGTAGCAGCATTGGAAATGGTGTATTGAGTTGAGTAATATCAATATAGAAAATGGACACTGCAACAATGCATTACGTTTCTCTTCTATTTAAGTGCAGAGTGGTTTCTTTATTTAATTGCTTGCTTTTTGTAAAATTATATCTTTGCTTTGGCAAGGTCACCCTGTATTAAAGGATAAGACATCTGTTCTGTATTGTATTAATTCTAAACCATTCCTATGAAAAGATGCCTTTGTATATCTCTAAATAGTTTTCTGTTGTGACCTGACGATGACGCAAGATGAAAGTCAGGAGATCACCAACGTCGAGATACATCAACATACAACTTGATATGACATGGTAAAAAGATATCTGCCAAACATGTATCTTAATTTTACATAATTTCTTAAATTCACCTTTTAAAGCCACATGCATATGAGATACATACCAATGTGTTTAATCAAAAATTGCAGAACGAGCTCAGCTCTCTTTATAATGAGGCACCATTGTCCTAAGGTACAAGGGTAAAAAGATAATATGGCCATAAAGCCAAAACATTGAAGCTTGATTTTTTTTAATTCTTCACATCTCTTGTAAAAACATAACTTATATACTATATATATATATATATATATATATATATATATATATATATATATATATATATATATATATATATATATTCATATATATATATATATATATATATATATATATATATATATATATATATATATATATATATATATATATATATACACATACCACCATTACACAACATGTTACAAATAAGGCAACATATTTTGTAACGGTGATATGTGTGTGTGTGTGTGTGTGTGTGTGTGTGTGTGTATATATATATATATATATATATATATATATATATATATATATATATATATGTATTACTGACAATCAATAATTGTCTTCCAACTCAGGGTTTGGACTTATGGAGTTCAAAGTGTATGCTGTCAGCAACAAGGCAAGCACTCAGATAACTCATTGCCTTGAGGTACTCAAGGCAATGCTCAAGGCAATGCTCAAGGCAATGCTCTTCTGAGGCAGCTTTCCTATGGGCTGAAGAGAAGATGGTGAAGCTAAAAACAAGGTATAATGTACGCAAGCTATGTTGTTGTCGCGGTGGGATTCCTCTACATGAAGAAAATCCAGAGGTGGCAAAGCCCCTTATGGCTGATTCTCCCTCATGCATTTTTTTTCCCAGTTCCTCTGATTCCTCGCCTTTTAGTGTGAATTCGGGAAGAGAATCTAACAATCATTCTGGTTGGCACTGAATGCAGCGCATGAAAAGGTCATGGCTGCCCACTGCAGTGATGCACACTATCCAGGGGGCTGAAGCTCCTTCTACTACAGTGTGGTACGCAGGGAGATGGTCCTCTTTTCAGTGCTGTGTGTGGAGAGAGGCTCAAATCCCACATCATGTCCCATGACCTTCAAACATTTGTGAAGCACTTTTTGAAGGGAGTCAGACAATCGAAATCTGCAGGACATTTAGTGGTGCACAGCTAGTGCTGCACGCTCATTTTTATTTTTATTTAACCGCTATCCATTGACAGTTTACTGAGGGCGGGGCTATGCAAATCATGATTGGCCACACGTAGGGGAAGACACTTGACAGCTACTTAATAGAGTGTGATGTACATTTTAGTTACGCAATTATTATTATTATTATTTTTAATGATAGAAGGTTTGAAAGAGTGGCGTCTGTGCAAATTTCATATTTTTCGTCAAAACCTCAGGGGGCTGCAACCGAGGTGTTGAAGAGCAGTGGGTTGTCACTGATTCACATTCAGCTGACGACTTACAGTTTTTCTATACACCGTAGAGCCAACCAATTCAGGGTTAACTGTCTTGGACGCAGCGACAAAGACTAGCGGAGACAGGGCTCGAACCACCGATCCTCTGATTGAAAGACGGGCACTGAGCCATAGTTGCCCGTTTTCATCTAAAGTCTCATCGACCTCCTTCTGGTTGAGAATCATTTTGAGGAGAGTCTGCCCTGTCAGTGAATTGACTCAGAGTGTTGAACGCACAGTTAACACACAGCAGCTGTGTGTTCATGACAGAGGGCACTTGGAAGTGTGGCTTTGTTTGTCTCATTGGCTTTGTGACACCATCACACAGGAATACAGCGCAGTGGAGACTCACAAGACGTCGTTCACACAAAACCATCAGTGGCCCTCTTCAGAAGGATGACAGTGGCAGACATCTGCAAAGCAACATCCTGGGCTCCTCGGGGCCCCGAGCCCCCCCCCCCCCCCGGCCCAGAGCGCCGGGCCGCAGGAGCAGCGTCCCCCGATCTGGCGCCTTCACACACGTCTCAGACATTGAGCCTTTAATTTAATCTACCCAGATTAGTGGGCTGGATGGGGACCATTAGGGTATATAATGGACGTCCCAGTTTTCTGCAACGTCCTGCCATCTGAGCCTCCCTTCCTTATTAACAAGTCACTTAGGTTGGTGACCTGGTGCATGTTGTGTCCGTGTGGACCTTGGTGTCACAAAGGTACGTAGGCTACATCAGCTTCATTGATAATCCAAGAGGGACAGCTCCAATAAGTATAATGTGGACTGTTAGTTACTAACTACTGATTGCAAGTGTAGCCCCTCTGGAGCCTCCATGCTAGCTGAAGAGATGCTAGTGGGAATTAGGATATTGGCGGTTGCTAACATTTTCTCAAGAAAAGTTTCCAATAGATTTACACTCGCAGGGGATTAAGTACCTGAATCGTATTGACCCGGAGTGGCTGCTGACAGTTTGTCTAAATTGTTCTACCCTTTAGCCTAAGCTACTGTAAGCTATTTTATTGAGTTTTCTTTTTCGCTAAATGCTTTGAGTGATTTTAGCTTTTTTTTGTGATAGGTATAAATGAAAGGCATGGATTTTGTATGCACTACCTCTGTCAAGGATGACTTTTTGTATACTGGTTGACATTTTAAATATTTCAGTTCCGTGATTGGTTGATACCTTTGATCGTTGCACAATATTTATGCTTAGTGTGATGGTACCCAACACAACAATCAAAAACCACAGTCTCTCTCTCTCTCTCTCTCTCTCTCTCTCTCTCTCTCTCTCTATATATATATATATATATATATATATATATATATATATATATATATATATATATATATCCATCTGAGCTTAGTGCTTACAATCCAAAACTAACGTCATAATAGCGTTGACTAGTGAGATTTAGAGGAGTGGGATGTTCATGTCCATTGTATGTAACATCCATGAAAACACAAGGGGCACCTTCTTGGTGTTTGAAAAGAAGAACACAGAACACAGAAACTCAAATTATTTTGAGTAAACGCTGTCCAGCATTCACGTGAGTGGTCTGTTGAGTAGGTGCTTAGAGATGTGAGTATGACAGTCTGTTGTTCCTGTCAATGGACTGTTCCCTTTTGTATCTTTATCAGGGTTTTATATTATGTTTGTACCATGTTGTGATTTCTATGCTCACATCTGTTATACATCACCAATATGTTTTTTTTTGTCTGAAATGTAAGCAAAAGTTTGTGAATTACATTAAATATTCCATGATACAGATTTTGACCTTATCAATAAAGACCGCCTTTACAGTGAACGCAATGTGTCTCTTCTCCACACTGTATATCAGCTTGATTTAACCTGATTAGATGTATACCTGTTATTGACACGTGTCTCCGATGTCTGCACTGAGACCAATTGTGATCCGGTCCCTCTGTGTGAAATAGTGCACAGGCTGAGACACATCAGCCTCCACATGCTGCTGTCCGGAGGAACAGGGCTCGCTAACGAGACTGTGAACGGAGGGATGAGAAGAGGAGAGGAGACGCAGTGTGCAGACGGATGTCGTGGTCACGACGGGCCAGTGGCCAGAGCAACGCCTGGAGCACGTTGCGGGTTCATGTGGTCCAGAACGCTCCCATCGCAATCCCATCACTGAAACACATTTTATGGAGGATGTAAAAGGGGGTCAGTAGACCGTGGAAGTGGTGATAAGCACCCGTAGAAGGCCAACATGCCGGAGACATAACCATGCCAGAGGGTAGGTGAGTAACTATAGTCATCCGTCAAACCCTCCATCCTCCCTCTAAACCACTTTTCTAGTCCAGGATCATGGGAGGCAGACATTTATCCCAGCATGCATTGGGTGTGAGTCGGATAAACCTTGGACAGGTCGCTAGCAGGTCATTGGCATTTTGGATGGATCCTATGCCATTATGGTAACTCAACATCCAGCTTTATACTGCTACTACTTCTTGGTCTTTATTACATCGCAGCTGTGCGTGTGTGTGTGTGTGTGTGTGTGTGTGTGTGTGTGCGTGCGTGTGCGTGTGTGTGTGCATGAGAGAGATATACTCAGAGTAAATGCAACCCATACAAATAGCAGGGGTACTGCATGCCTATCAGGTTTCTGTGATACGCATCAGTGTGCATTGGGAGAACCTAATCCTGTATCTGATAGGCCGTGCAGTAATGGCTCGTCCCGATGGTTACCCAGTTAGATAAAGCCCTTTATGAACGCACTCACTTAGCCACTTACCCAATCACTTATTTACTGTTGTCCATACATACTGTGAAAAATGAGTTAAGAAAAGCTTTAACAAGTTGATAAACACCAGCGCTACGTGTCCACTGCCTCTGTGCTGTCTGACAGCTGGTGTTTACACCCGATTATGAAGGAGACAAAGCAATTTTCTCATCTTATTACCATAATCATATCTGATTATCAATGTGAAGTACTGGATAATAAGTGACAGGCTTACAATAATACCACAGATAAGAGGTGATGTGCTAGCACAATCTAGCCTGTGCAATATCGTCCACATGGTGAATAGTGAGCTGGAATTATGTGCCGTAAAGTGAATGATGTATTATACTTGTTCTTACTTCTTTTATCTACCAGTTTAAAACTCTGATCAGAAGCATAGAAGAAATACATATTTAATGAAGTTGTCGGATCGCTTTGAAGTCTGTTTTTAAAGAAAAAACTCGGAAATGAAGCCTGTTGTAAACTCAAACCTAATAAAATGAGACAAGACTTTTCTTGAAATAAAAATAGGAACGCACAAGTCTTACAGAGCTACACTTTCAACAGTCTCACCAACTAATGCACTTAAGACACATCGGTGGATACGATGCAGGCACTGATGTGATCAGGTGACAGGTGGTGCATGTGCGTCGTTCACCTGCGTAATGTGTGCTTGTGCTGTAGATTCAAAGGTTTAGGCTAGAGGAGGCATTTTATTCCAACATTGGAACTGAAGTGAGGGAGCTAGTGGGGCGACTGTTATTGTTCCGGGCCCTAATGAAGAGGAGCGGGGCAGTATCACGAGAGGAAGGAGCGGGGCAGTATCACGAGAGGAAGGAGCGGGGCAGTATCACGAGAGGAAGGAGCGGGGCAGTATCATGAGAGGAAGGAGCGGGGCAGTATCACGAGAGGAAGGAGCGGGGCAGTATCACGAGAGGAAGGAGCGGGGCAGGTGCACGAGAGGAAGGAGCGGGGCAGTATCACGAGAGGAAGGAGCGGGGCAGTATCATGAGAGGAAGGAGCAAGGCAGTATCACGAGAGGAAGGAGCGGGGCAGGTGCACGAGAGGAAGGAGCGGGGCAGGTGCACGAGAGGAAGGAGCGGGGCAGGTGCACGAGAGGAAGGAGCGGGGCAGCATCATGAGAGGAAGGAGCGGGGCAGGTACACGAGAGGAGGGAGCGGGGCAGTATCATGAAAGGAAGGAGCGGGGCAGCATCATGAGAGGAAGGAGCAACTGAGCACGGCAGCTTAAAACTCACAGGGCGTGCAACGTCCGCAGCATTTACTGCTGCGGACGTTGCTGCCTCACAGCCATGTGTATGTAGTTGTAGCAGGTCGCCATGTTTCAGAGACTACAATCTGTGCTTCTTTTTTGTCTGATCTCGATGTGAGGCCAATTTATTACTGTGCAGTTTTGATAAATTCAGAGATACAACTAATACTTTTTCCCTTTTCCTTTGAGCTGAGGGCATAGTAAGTGGGCATAGTAATGGGCTGTGCCCACACAAGTGAGTTCAACAAATTTGAACATTGGCTCTGTCTGTGAAACAATGTGTCTCTGGCAGCGGAAAAAAAAAACTAATTCATGGTTAACACCTACTTCAGTGAAGTGTGGTTTCTGTTTTTATACCTACAAGTACTGCCTTTAAGACGAGAAGTGGGGAGACTTTCCACCATCGCCATAAATGAACTGAAGAATCTTTTTACATTATTCAGTGAAAAAGCTTGTGACATGTACTAACTCTGTAGTGGGTCCGGCCCTCCCTGCTTCACGGTGTGCACACGCTGTCCTAAAACCGTTACTCTCACTGCTCCAACTGGAGTTTGTCAAACTCGAACAAACCTGTGTTCTTTGTGGATCCACAGAAGCATTCAGCCAATCTACTTTGCATGCGGCCGTTGTTTTGCCGGACCCATGGACACGCGACACTTTCAAAACTAACAAACTTTGAATAAACAGAGGGGCGGGGGCTTCACGGCAAGTCACAGGTCGCAGGTTATCGACTTGATTTTACTTTTGCTGCTGGATGCTGATAAGTGGCGGGCCGTCAGGGCCTTCTAAGCCTTCTCTGGTGGCCTAAACAGAACCACAACGTTATAGCTATTTTATATTTATTATTTATTTATATAATTAAAAGTTCTAGCTATTGTATGATGTAATTGTTTTTCACAAAGAATTATTGTTACATCTGATATTAGTAATAGTTGCTTAGCACATCAAGATAACACACATGTATTGCCTCACAGTTCCACCAGTCAAACCTCCTGGTGATCAGGAGTCGTTGTGCGTTGCTCACATAATAAAGTACAGCGCTTGTTCTTTTGGAGCGTTTCAAGCTTCTACAGCTCTGTATTGTCTGGTTTCTTTCACGGCAACACAACCGTTGAGCCTCAGCTTTGTTCATTTTAACCTTCAATCCTAAACATTACAATTGATCATAAGTCATCCAGTTATATTAATGGATTTTGGTAAATGTGCTTTTGGCTTGACCCGTGCATTAATAGTTTAGATACATAGTTCCTGTGGTCCTGTGGTATAATGTCTTCTACTCACTATATAAGTTATTCATAGCAGGTGTTTCTAAACTCAAGAGTATCCTCTATGTTCTACATGTCTGATAGATGTATCCTCAGCACTAAATCTAGCAAAGTGTGGGAAGCATTATGATGATCTTATTGATTTGAAAGACTCATTCGACATATTGACAAAACACACCTCAACCCACACAAGATGAGCTCTGCTGACACTTCACACTGATCTATTCATGCCCAAGCCTGCAGTGCTTGCTGTCTGTGTGTGCTAGTTATGTTGGTGGGACTCATTAATATCAGCAGCTAATTGAGGAGATATCACAGCTGTGCAAATTACACCTGACCTTTGTGATGACATCACACAAGGCCTCTTGTTTCTCTGGGCTTATTTTCCACATTATGTGCATGTGTGTGTGTGTGTGTGTGTGTGTGTCTGTGTGTGTGTGTGTGTGTGTGTGTGTGTGTGTGTGTGTGTGTGTGTTTGCGCATGCTCTTGTGAGGGGAGTAAGGGAACATGGAGGTAAAGTAAGCAAAAAAAATATGCTGTCTTTGGAAAATACCAAAAGTCAAACCCTGAAAAGTACAGAAAAGTGTGGCCGTGTTCCTCTTAAAATGAATGACTCAACTTTCAAAGGACAAGAGGCGGAATGATTCACTAGTTCCATTGTTGATGTCGCAGCAGTTTTAAAACTGACTGAAAAGTGTTCTCTGCGACACAATATGTAACTCAAGCTGGGAAACAGTAGGAGTCATATAGGAGAATAAACCTTCTGGCAACATGTGATTGATATTAAAAAGGATTTCTTTGTGAACACTTTAAGTTGGAACGCTCTGACAAACAATAATTGACGTCCCTCATCGACGCAGATACGTTCTCAAAAGGCGAAGCACTGGTGAGCATTTATTCATCATTATTTTCTCTAAATATCAATATTTTTTATCGGTGTATGAAAGTTAGAAATTCCCGTATCGTGACAACCCTGCATGCTGGTAGATGAAATAGTGATAGCTTTATCCAAGGAGTTCATAGAGGAAGCGATGACCCCTTTCCCACAGAGGTTTATGTGCATCTGGTGAGTGAAACGCTGATAATGTGCGCTCCTTAAAGTGTTTTTTACATTTGTAGTCATATTTAATCATAAACTAGCCACAGCACTGTAGTTACTGCTGCAACTGGGGCTGCTGGTGCTTCTCCCCGCGGCCTCTCCTTGGCGCAGGGAGAGGTTGCTGCCGGTGCAGCTGTGCTGCAGTGTCATGTCTGCACTGTGCAGGGTCAGTGTGGCGGTTTTGTTATTAGATTTGGACAACATGCATTGTTGTTGACCTGACGGTTTGTGCTCTCCCCCTGCGGTGCTGCCCGGTGCATTTCCTCCACTGTAGTGCGCCGCGACCGGCTTTAAGAAAGCTTGGAAAAGGCTCAGGCCGAAGGTGGCACGCCGGTTCCGATTGCGTGCTTTAGAGCGCCCGGGCCTGGACCTCGTCGCTTCCCGGGGCTGTGGAGTATGTGTTGCTGTGACTTCTCTCCCCTCCGGGGAGAGACGCGGCCCCTGCTCCCGACGCGACTGTCCACCGGTGCGCAATTTCATTAGAGCTGTGTTGCATCGCCAGGGCGGGGATTGACCTGCGTAAAGGGCGTCAGGGGTCAGCGGCGATGTCGGCAACCCACCCGACCCGTCTTGAAACACGGACCAAGGAGTCTAACGCACACGCGAGTCAGAGGGATCTGAAACCCCGTTTTCTCGTCATGTGGAGCGGTCAGTGTCTCGGTCTGTGTTTTTTTGTTTTGTTTTGCTGCGATCACAGCTGGCCTAATGGCCAACACCATGGACCGCCACTGAAATACAGACACACACACACACACACACACACACACATACTTTCCTGGTTGTGCCAGCAGCTTGGTGAGTGCATTGCTGGCATCACTGTGCAGTCACTGGTTTAGATACAGAAGCCACGGTGCTGCATCCTGCTGCTGGCCTGCTAGGCTCTGCAGCATATGTATGTGTGTCTGTGCCAGGCTTCAAACACCAGCGAAGGGATTAAAGATGCCCTCTCACCCGTTAAGAAAGCAGAAGGATCAAAGCACCGACACATCTGCGAGTGATCCACCATTTTATTGCAGTTATATCTCTGTGTATCCTCCTCATCTTCCTATTTATTTCATCATTTTATTCTAACCTTCTCTTCTCCTCCTCCAAGACACTATCTTATATTTGTCTTTCCCTTTTTTAGAATGTCATGTCCATCCCTGTCCCTCCCTCTGCTGAGTTTGTTCATGCGTATCTTTTCTCATCTCTTTTCTCCCTTCTCCGAGATTTACGACGTTGCTTTCTGTCCACACTATTCTGATTGCTATCCACTCACATCCTCTTTTTCTCTTTGATTCTCAGTATCAGTGCTATCATTCCTTCTTTTTTACATCTTATGTCACATAGAGGGGAAGATAACCGAGGCTGAGATGATTTAGATGATTTATGTCTGAAGCTACCTCTCCCTCATTGAGCCCCATTGATTTTCAGTTTAGGGAAATGTCAGAGATGTGTGATAGTAATCAAATCATACATCACAGGTTGCTGAAATGTCACTTTAGGGGATATGACAGATCTACTGTGCCCCGCACTGCAATCCCTCTTTCTTTCACTCCCATATTTGGGTGGGACATGTAATAAATGCACTTCATAACCTTCTTTCATATCCCTCCTCCAACGTAAGAATGGGCTCAATAGGTTTATATTCGACTGTGCAGCCATAACTGTCTGTAATGAAATAACTAAGGGATTTGTCAGGATAACTGCTAGTTTTGGGAAAAGAACGTTGGAACAGAATAAATACTCCTGTTTGTGTCAGAGGTTTTGGTTCAGGTGCTGAAGCTGACCCCCACCCCCTCACACTTCAATCAGTAGAGACAAAGAAATACTGAGAAGAGACCAGAAGAACCGAGCATCAGAATGCTAAAGTGATTTAATGTGGGATTTATCTCACACACACACACACACACACACACACACACACACACACACACACACACACACACACCACAGATGCAAGCAGAGCCAAGGCAGTGACTTTAATTATCACCTTGTCTCAGATAAATGAGGGTGCAAGTCTTTGCTCATCTCCACATGCAGTGTGTGTGTGTGTGTGTGTGTGTGTGTGTGTGTGTGTGTGTGTGTGTGTGTGTGTGTGTGTGTGTATGTGTGTGTGTGTGTGTATGTGTGTGTGTGTGTCGATGTGTATGTGTGTGCTTTGACCGTGATTGTGAGACGAGTGTGTGATACATCTGTTCTGTGGACTGCGGGCCCTGGCAATACACACTGTAAAAAATTACCATTTTCGCAAATCATTTCCAGCCACAATCCCATTTTGACGTTCTGAAACAGATTTCCAGGTGTTTGAGTACAGTTTAACTTAACGCTGTGAAAAGAAATAAAACCACTTGGTTCAGTTCAGGAAGAGACTGGTAAATTATGTATGAGAACAGTGGGTGAAAGTCCATCACGCATAACTGGTTTACACTGTGTGTATTGATAAAGTGCTTTGAGTGGTCAAAAGACTAAAAAAGCAATGACAAAGTAGAGTCCATTTACTTGCTATGAGTGGTAGTAGTAGTCATGAATGGTTTGTTTTCAGTAATTCCTAGCTGGGCTCGTTTCTCAAACAGGAGAAATATTTGGGCTTTTGTTGAGGACTATTTTCAGCAGCGGATGAATCCACATATGGTGTTCTAGTGAGTATTTCAGTCAGTGTTTGATGAAGTCAAACTTAAGCACAGTGTGTGTGTGTGTTGTCACCCAGTGTGGCCTATTCATGTGTTTCTAATCATTTGTGGACAACAATAGAGCTCTATAGCACGGAGGAAGAAGATACACATACAATGCCTGTTTCAGAGAAATACAGAACACGCTTCATTTACATATTGGGGAGCACAACAATTTGTGTAATGAATTCAAACTGAGATTTGTTTTGAGTGCTCTCTCGCTTCACTGGCAGCCTAATTGATTCTATTTCAGGACTTGTCCCTGGATATTATAGAAAAAACAATAAACCTTTTTGGTTACCAACACATTGATGTTATCATACACAGTAATCCTGAGAATAATAGAGGCATCATGAATGTACGGCTATCACATGACTTTTGCTTTCCTCATAAAATAGAGAGTCATAAATCTTCCTGAAAAAAGTTATTAACCGTCGATAATACTCTGGACATGCTTGAAACAAGTGGTTCTATTCCTAATTAGTACGAGAGTTCAAGACAAATTCTGGAATTAATCCATAAATGATAATGTGCTGACATTACATAACTCAGTAATGTCAAATGGCTCCTCCTCTCCTTAAACAGTAAAATCGATGTGTCTGGACACACACAGGCACATGCAAGTACAACCAACAACTAAACACAACTACGTCACGACACAAATACCCGTTTCAGGTGTTAATAATATGGTTGCATGCACTATTGAATTTATGGATCAATAACCATAAGGCCCACTCAGCTGAGTTGGAGTTGCGGTCTGGCGACACCGAGAGACACGGAACACACAAACACACACGGACGGACGGGAGGGAAAAAAACAAAGGCTGAGAGAAAGCAACAAGCAGACGGAAGATAAATACGCGCGTGCACCGCAGCCACCCGGCAGTCTGTATATTATTACCGTCCATTAAAACAATCATGTCGGCAGAAGAATGTGCCCAGCGGTTTGGGGTGATCCAGCGGATGGGTAATGACCCATGTATCCGACACACGAGACACCTCACTAACCACTTCATGAGCTGAGACCGAACCAATGACTGCGCTCCTGTGCGTGTGTGTGTATTTGTGTGTGTGTCTTTGAGTGTTCACTTCCCAGTTGTGTGTACATCCGTCGGTGTGTGCATGTGTGTAAATGCACGGATGTACGTGCGCGCATAAAAATGTCTCCGCAAGCAAAACAAATAGAAGGAAGGGAAAGAGAAACCGGTCACAAGGATACTGAGGGAGATCATTTTCACTTTTGTGTCTTGTCTGAAAAACATGATACTTGAAAAGAAACTCAGCATCATTGCTTGAGGAATGTCATCATTACAAACAGGTATTCCCAAAGCATCATATTGTTTCAACAAAAACTAACATTGGCTGTCAGGATTCCTCCCTCAGTCCTTGTGCGTCTTTACAGCGAGTCCACGCTCCACCTCTTCTCTGAGAGGGTTCAACTCGCTACTTCTGCCTCATGACAACAGTCCTTATTCACAGAGATCCCTGTGAGGGAAACTAATAAAGGTTGCATTAAAGGTCGGATCCATCTGGGTTTGTTTCACAGCTTTTTCAAATGGAAGCAACCTCTCAGTCGTAATCAAAGAAGTTATAAATAATGTGAATGTTAGCACAAGCTGAACTGGAACCGGAGGAACCCCATCTGAAAAAAAATCGAAATTGGTTTTAGTGTACGTTATATTTAGAATACTTTCACCATTGACTTTCCACAAATGAAACCACTTTATTGTTTCTCTTCAAAGTCACAAAACAGTAATTTGACTCTTCAGAACACAGGAGTTGCTGGTTGTCTGTGAGTTTGTGTCCCTACCAAACTGAACGTGTTTGCAGTATATTGCTGCGCTCACCTGTGTTCCTGCACTCAGGTATACATTCGTCATCTAAATTACAAAATACAATCACTTTGACTTTAGAAGGGATTGGGAAAACTACACTTTGACACAAACTGTTGTGAATAATAGGAAACGCCACTGGGAAATATGTGTTACAGTATCGGGTAAATTACTCATCAGCAGAAGTGATCAGTTCCTCTGGACACTAACTGTGGTTAGGATCATTCAACATATATACAGTGAAGGACTCAAAGGTCTGTCATATACATCCTTTCTGATAGTGAACCAAAGCTTGTGTGTGTGGTGTTTAGTAGATTTGTAATATAGAAGCGTTTCTGAAGACGGGTGTGAAGGAGAGCTTTCTGCCTTCGGCCCTGTGGACAAAGTCTGGAGGGGAAAAGAGAAGCAAGGGTATGAGGGAGGCAGAGCAACGACAACAGAGCAGAAAAATAAAAACCTTTCAGGATTAGTTTCCAATTTAGAGCCGTTATCAACCCATCAGAGGAAAACAGCTTACGGTAAGGGAACAGTGAGAGGCTGTTTGCTGAAGCGGATTACAGCACTAAAAGGATCAGAAGCAAAGCAGCAGTACGAGTGAAGGTGCAGTTGCAGGGTGATGAGGAGGGTGGATATCTGGGATATGATATCATCGAGGATGCTCAAGCACTGACAAATACACTGCTGCACCTATTTATCCACTTAGTTATCCATCTATCTATTGCTTTTTCTATTTTGTATTGGGGAAAGTGCTGGGAAACACATTAGTTGCATTAGTGCTGGTTCCAAACAAGCATATGACATGCACTTCTCAGCACTCCCCGTCCATGTTTTGCTTGAGTTTCATGTTGCACTAATCATGTATAAAAGTGCTCAACAAGACGCATATTAAATGCCATTATGTCAATCTCATCCATTTAGATTCATACCTGTTGAAAGTGTTGTGGAAAGGTCAACTAGTAAGATTGTCATCATCATCATCAGTTATTCATGACAAAAGAAACATCAAAGTTAAAGTTAGACAGCAACAACGTTTGTTATTGTACATTCAGAATTCAGCAACTCCGATAATCTATGAGTGGGAGTGGTTGGGTGTGGTTGGGTGGTAAAGTCAAACAGCTCTAGGTATTCAGCCAAAGTCGCCACAAGGAGAGAAACAAAAAGCCTCCTTTCAACCAAAACCTGCATGATGCAATGACAATGATGACACTGACTAAACGAAACAAAGTCAGAACAAAGATGAATGGATGTCCAGCTCCGTAAAACCCGAACATTCACAGTTGCTCAATCTATCAACGTCAGTTTGGCCAACCTTTGAACCAGACATTTTGACATCCTTTGACGGAAAGGAAGCAAGAAAAATAGTTCTAGTAACCTTGAACAGATGGTTAAGGGTTGGGTAGTTCCGCACTAAATGTATTACCTTCTCATGCAAATATTTACAGCAGACTGATATTTAAGGGGAAAAAGGATATCTGTCAAATTGTCCTTTATTAGTCCCCTCCCTCCATGGTAAGTGTCCAACCACTCATCTTTAGTTTGGAGCTCAGACTTTTCTGTTATTTATCTGTAGTGTCCAAGCCCAAACTAAGATAAACCTGATGACATCACTTTAACATCATCAGGGTTATTTTCACAGACTTGACAAAGCCCCTGCACTTCGCGGCCCTATAAGACACATTAGACATTGTCCACCTATTGGAGTGCCCCTTTTAAAATTTCTCTGCAAAAATTCTAAACATACTTTATTTTTCTGATGTCACTCACATACAAACAATGAAGCATATTGCTTTGCAGCTTCATCAAAAGTAGAGCACATCAACTGTATTTCATAAATACGGCTCTAGGGCACCCATGGCCACTAAAGCTCAGACCAGGTGATCACATCATGACAGCTCAGGATGACAGCGTCCAGTTAAAAGCCACAAGATTGAAACTCCCAAAGAGCCTGCACCACAGAGATAGCGCCCTGACATCGAGCTGGGCCTGCAGGCAAAATATCATTCAGTTATACCAGCTGTCTGAACGCATAGGCCGGTAAGTATACGAGGGTTGTGGATCTCCCTGAAGGCACACGGAGCCTCTCAGCTTATCTGTACAGCAGTCATCCCTCCCTCAAGTCTTGTACTTCTAAATTCCTCCATTGGCCAAAGATGGGATTTTTTTTCCCCTTGGTCTGGTTTTAAAGAAAGATCCTCATCCAGGTGACATCTACATTAAATCCAGCCATTCCACAAAGTGCTATTAAAGTGCAGCCATCTCGGATCCGGTTCCTTCCAAAGTTAGATGAAAACACATTGCAGTTAATTCTTTCTGGAACCATCAGGTTCAGCTGCAGCACCTTCCTGTCCTGTTATTCTTAAGAGCTGAATAACCTTGGTGGTGTGTTTTAGGGATGCTGTAAAGAACCCGAGCCGCAGTTAATAGTAAGCTATCACTTTAATCCATTAGGACTGCCAGGGTTATTGGAATTGGGTCTGCAGATTTGATTTTATATGATCAACATTAAAGCCCCGTCACCCACCAGTGGCGTGTTTCCTAACACACTCATTTCTCACAATATTGCACCCACAGCTCGGCTGTGTCCATCCAACCAAAAAATGACCTAAATTGCTAAAAAGTATTTGCTTCCCTTTAGACTCACAGCCATATGTGTGTGTGTGTGTGTGTGTGTGTGTGTGTGTGTGTGTGTGTGTATGTGTGTGTGTGTGTATGTGTGTGTGTGTGTATATGTGTGTGTGTGTGTGCGCGCACGCGTGTGCTTATTATCACCACAGTGATAATAAGCCAAGCACAGGGAGTTATGCGTGAGATGCTAATGCCATGTGACTGTGCCAAGATCTTACAGGGCAGCATGAGCAGTAAAACGCTGGCTGAGAAGTTATGGTGCAGGTTTACGGCACAGCAGACATTACTCATTCCTCCCCTTCTCTTTGCCGTTCCCCAAATCTACATGCAGCGTTCACGTCACCTTTGCAGATAACGGGATGACGATTTTGATATTTTGTCAGTTAAGCTTTTAGAGGGAAATCATTTCAGATTGTTATATGTATGACCTTGAACCGATTACCATACTTAAATACACTTTGCCACTTTCATTTATACTTGTCACTTTCACACAATCATAATTCATTTTGTGCATTTTTTTTTTAAAGATTTACTTGAATTATTTTACTTGAATTATTTTAAGTTGAATGCTTATATTACATAGTACTAATTGTAAATAGTTAGTAGACGCAATTGTAAATATTCACGCCTGGTTACTGGTCCTAACAGAGGAGGACATAGTTACTTGTCCTGCCAGAGGGATACATAGTTACTTGTCCTGCTAGACGGGGACATGGTTCCTGGTCCTGACAGAGGGGGACATGGTTACTGGTCCTACCAGAGGAGGGCATAGTTACTGGTCCTGCCAGAGGGGGACATGGTTACTGGTCCTGCCAGAGGGGGACATAGTTACTTGTCCTAGCAGAAGAGGATATGGTTACTGGTCCTGCCAGAGGAGAAGATGGTTACTGGTCCAACAAGAGGGGGACATAGCCACTGGTCCTGCCAGAGAGGAGGCAATGGTTACTGGTCCTGACAGAGGAGGACATGGTCACTGGTCCTGACATGGTTACTGGTCCTACCAGAGGGGGACATGGTTACTGGTCCTACCAGAAGAGGACATAGTTACTGGTCCTGCCAGAGGGGGACATAGTTACTGGTCCTGCCACAGGGGGACATAGTTACTTGTCCTACCAGAAGAGGATACAGTTACTTCTCCTGCCAGAGGAGGAGATGGTTACTGGTCCAACAAGAGGAGGACATAGTTACTGGTCCTGCCAGAGGGGGACATGGTTCCTGATCCTGCCAGAGAGGAGGCCATGGTTAATGGTCCTGACAGAGAGGAGGCCATGGTTACTGGTCCTACAAGATGAGGACATGGTTACTGGTCCTGACATGGTTACTGGTCCTACCAGAGGGGGACATAGTTACTGGTCCTGCCAGAGAGGAGGCCATGGTTAATGGTCCCGACGGAGAGGAGGCCATGGTTACTGGTCCTACCACAGGAGGCCATGGTTACTGGTCCTGCCAGAGGAGGACATGGTTACTGGTCCTGCCAGAGGAGAACATGGTTACTAAAGAGGCCGTGGGAGTTAAAGATATCCTCAATGTCAGGCAGGTGTTGCCAATTTATACTAAGACAAGTGCTTTATCTGTGTGTCTGAGAGAGAGTGTGTCAGGGAATGGCGGTCTATAAGGTCTGGGTAAGTCTGCCTTGTCTGGGGGTGTTTGGGGTGTGTGTATGTGTGTTAGAGGTGCAAGTCTGGCCCGTATGGGGTCAGTGTCAGCCCAGTGTCACAGGCCTGTAGGGAGCCGAGGAAAGGTCAGACACACAGGGAGCCCTGCTGCTTCTGTCTGACTGACCTACACACACACACACACACACACACACACACACACACACACACACACACGACCAAGTGCTTGTATTATTCTTTGGACCTGCTTATGCCTACATTTCCTTTGCTATGAATTCCACAGTCTCCACCGTAGGCTTTGGCTCTAACCTCGTGATGATTAAGTAAATCAGCTCTGACAGCCAGTCTGTATCGTACACAGAAACGACACACGGGTTTACAGGTACATGCACACAATACATTCACACAGTAGAATCACTTTATCGATCCCAGTGCTGAAGCATCACTAGCTTTTGATTTGTCAATTAATAGATACGAAAACATTCTTACTCCCAACTAGACAAAAACAGACGCTTTAAAAGTGTCCCAAAGCTTCACATGATGACACTCAAGGTTCCCCTCTGAAGTAGTGTGTCATGTCACTTTCTGCTTATTAAATAGGCATCACATGGTCTTTTAAAAATAAACCTCAAACGCAGGTTTACTTAAGATTTCAGCTTGGAAATAATACTCCTCTATACTGACCAACAAACCTAGAAAGTGTGTTATCGGTTTATCTCTATATAATACGACCTGATACATGACATGGTCCAATTAAACTCTTAACCAATGTGACTAACGGTTACTTTATTATGCCCACAAAGTGTCAAGTTAAAATATTGATTAGATTTTAATATTGAAAAGTATTGAATTAATTCATGAAATCTAAACAAATGTAAATGACAATACAATACATAGGTCAAATATGTTGGTTTAGTAACAGTTATAAAGCCCTAGACCTAGTTTCAAGACCTGCAATTGTGTTTGACAACACCTGACTTCACAACAACATGGCAGCGCTTGAAAGTAGGCATAATGGCAGACTGTACAATTTCACCTCTGGCCTTCACTATGGCCATGGAAGTCATCATCAGGGCATCACAATAGGTGGTTGGTGGTGGGAGAACTAAGGAAGGGTTCCGTCTCCCACCTATACGAGCATACATGGATGACATGACTATACTGACCACCACTGTAGCGTGCACCAGGCGGCTACTTGCAAAACTGCAGGATAACATCAAGTGGGCCCGGATGAAAATCAAGCCAAGCAAATCTCGAAGCATCTCCATAGTCAAGAGACTGCTTAAAGTTTTGAGGTTCTGCATTGGAGATAGTCTTTTTTTTATGAAATCAACATTACTATTATTTATTAAGAAGATATTAATTAACGCCAAACACAATTTTTAAAGTGTGTAAAGGTTTTCACAGTATTGGGGGCTGGTGCTGCTGGGTCCATATGAGCTTCAGGGACCCCTTCAGTAAAGTCCTGGCTCAGAACAGACATGAAGGTAGTCTGAGCCCAGAGGCTTAAATGCCACCAAATGTGTTTTCACAAAACAAAATAAATGTAAAGCTTTCTTTGCTTAAAAGGCCGGGCTTCAAACGCGACAGCAAACTCAACCAGTTTGTTGTCACACAATTGACGAGCTGTGAGACCAGAACAGAACCTCCCCGATTCCCTGATGCAACCCATCGTAATTTCCTTCTCTTCCTTTCCAACTTTCCCAATGCAATTACAGAGCAACATGAGATCAATTCAGCTGTAGAATGGAGTTTATGTTTCCAGGGTCTCGGGCCCCTCAGTATCTGAAGATACACGTTCCAATATGTTCCTTTCTGCCTGAAGATAATTCAATCATCCTCACTTTCAGTTACTCTCAGGGCAAAAGAGTGGTCGCCGTCAGGTCCCCTCTGACGCCAGTAACTCAATTGAAATGTGATTGTGTTTTTTTTGCTGCGGCACAGACTGTGAACGGTGCGGACACACACACATATAAGCCAACTGACAAAGAGATTACAATTCTCTTTTTTTTCTATGAGTCTCTTGTCCCTTTAGATGGGTTCACCGTTGGGATCTGGATCTGAAGGCCACGCTACTAGCAGCTTCCTCTGAGGAATAACCAATGAGTTATGACCTTTTCCAGCACGGCCCACTGCTTCCTGTCTCATAACATTCACCCCTTATCTCTTTGTTTGTCTCACCCTGCAGGCCTCTAAGTGCAAATCAAGTATCATCAATATGTCAACCCTAAAACACAGAGTGCACCACCAAGAGCTGTTTCGCTAATGCTTAGCGTTAAATAGGGGGAGGCGGTTAGCTGCAGGCAGAACGGCAGAGAAAATTATATACATTTAGATGGAGGTTTGCCATTTGTTTTCACCAGCAGCTGCTCCCTGTGTGACAGGCTGCATTTAAGGCCAGAGATCTGGCCAAACAATAGAAAAATATATCTTAACTTAGCTACCATGTGAACCGGGACGAGTGAGGCTGGCGCAAAAAAGAGCCCAGCACCACAGAACCTGATGCGGTGGATCCCTTTCCTCTTTGGAGGAAGCCGTGGCCGATTCTGAGACAGCTTTTGGTCTTGGAAGCAAACCAGAGATCATCCACTTTGTTTGCAGAAGGGTCAGAGCTGCAGACATGCAGTGTAAAATGAAATCTAAACGGGGCTGTTTTAGTGCAAAGTGTTTTTCCAGCAAACCCTCCAGGCCATTGTTCAAACTGTCAATAGTTGAACCCAGAGTCCACATTTCTCCTCCTACTCTTTTCCTCTTTGCCTAACTTTGCTCACTTAGTTTGTGAGCATGTATGGGCGTAGTCATTTATCAGGCAGACAGACAGGAGGTTGAACACTGCAGGATGTGGGATCTGTGGAGGAGACTGGTGATGGATTAAGAGCCAGAGATCTGTCTCTGCGTCAAGGAGAGAACAAGTAAAGAATTAAGATGAGCAAGATAGCTTTACCACACTTAGCCCTCTGCCATGCCATTGTTTTTAATCCAGTCGGGGTAAAATAAATGTAAAGATGCTTGTGCTTGGTACGGTAGTGGCTTTCATGACGATTTGCTGATGTAAACCATGTTTATAGTGTATTTGCACGCTGTCTATAGATGTATGTACTTACTTCAAACTACAAAAAAAGGGACATTATTAACTTTCACCTTGAAAAGCAATTTTCTTAAGGGTTAGTATTCTAAGGCTGGGTTGCACCAACAAGGATTAACTATTATACTAGGTTTAAACCAGGTTTGTCTTTTAATCCAGTTGCACCAAACTTTAAACCTAGTTTAACCTTAGTTTACAATTAATCCTGGGTAAATCTAACCCTTTGGTAATCTTGATTTAATTCTCATTTAAATCAAGATTTAAATTAAATCTGTTGCACCAATTGTTTTAAACCTAGACTAAACCAGGATTAGCAGTCATATTTAAACCACCCCTGGAGACGGTTTATCTCCATTTTATTGACAACATGGCTGCATATCTTCGCTGGATGGAGTTAGAGGAAAGAGTTCCTTGCAGGAAAATTAGAGATAAGTTAAACCCAATTGAATTCTATGACAACGGTGAGTTTTCACAGCGTATAGATTCACAAAGGAGTCTGTGATGAACCTCAATGTGAAGGTTGGACCAGCAATCAACCATGGAAGTGAGAGGAACGTTACCGTGCCGACACTTCTCCAGCTCCCAGTAGCTTTGTGATTTTATGCTACAGGGTTAGTTTAGGAGAAAGATTGCATTTATTTAGGGTTATTTAGTTCCGTATTTGTTAAACGTACATTGTGAATTTGTTTACATTTCGTCGGAATCCATCATGGCAGACATTGAACATAAACTAATCCTGTTTTAACCTTTGTTTAAACTAGTCTAAATAATCCAGGGTTAAAATTAAGATGTGCAACACATGTCTGATTAAATATAAACCAGTTTAAACCTAGATTTGCTAACCCTAGTTTAAGTCTAAACCAGGATTAATTTAATCCTTGTTGGTGCAACCCAGCCTAAGTGTCCAACCATCAAACAGCATTCAGGACCTCCAACCACATGTCCTTCATTGGAACGAGAGGGACAGATTTTCTGAAACGAGACGTATGCAGGCTTCACATAGCAGTTGTCTGGTGGCAAAGTTTCCAGGATTGAAACTACTCTTTTTTTTCCTTTACTTTGATTTTGTAGCCGAGCGCAACACCATGAATGTCAGAGAGGAGAGATGGCCCAACAGCGTGTGACGTTATCATCATTTGAATAGCTCATCACATCCCGACTCTCGTTATCACTCTCTTTGTTCCACCTTCAAATGTGGCGGTTCAGAAACACTTTCCATTAGACGTGGTTGGACGACACTTACTAACTGGTTTGTTTCAAGCTCAAACCGGTCCTTAAGAATGTAAAGTATATCATATATCCTGGAGTTTAGTATCGAGGTCTAAAAATACAGGAAATACAATTGCATTGCAGAATCGGGATAGTTTTGCTTCTTATCCATAGTCAGTGTATTACCTATAGATGTTGGTCTGCATGCCCCTAGTTTAGAGAATCAGACTGAATACCAGCATGGGAGCAAACTACTGTAGAGGGGGGCAGCGGCAGTACTTATTTTAAACAACTACAAAATTCAGTTTAAGTGTCCACTGTATTGAGAATAATTTCTGATGGAAAATTGAAAGTAAAACTTATCTATTTTTTAACTATTTTGGTTTCTGGAGTCTTACAGCTTCCAAGAGCACAGCTTCAAGAGCACTTCCCCTTTAGGAAATATACACTTGATTTTATTAAGGTGGGCCTTTTTCTTCTTGGTGTCTAAGACCAGTTTAGCTGCTGCCTCCGTCCACAGCAGTGCATTGCTTTCCCCCATGCTGGTACTTTGTCTGCTTCTCCAAATTGGGGACGTCCGCCATCTACTGAAGATAATTCACTGACTAGATAAGTACTTCTCACAACCCCACTTCAAATAATCCAAACTATCCCATCAAAGGAATAGCTTTGGACAAATATGTATTCTGCAACGTGATGTACAAAATGCAGGCAATCAACTCGGTGGTGTAAAGACATCTCACTCTGGACCCAAGTCTTCAAGCAGCAGACAAACATCATGGTGGTATTGCCAAACAAACAAATAAAAGCAATACTTCTCCACACTTTGTAATGTATCAGCATTCACATCACAAAGTGACCTGCTTGCATCATGACTACCTACCTGTTTAATACAGTTAATTTCCTTGTTTCTTATTTTGTTCCGTTCTCCACAGTGACCCACATTCACAAAGGATTTAGCAGAATAGTTCTACACAGTGACCATACCAAGTGATATAAAAAGATCAAAAGGAACCCGCAATTCTTTCTTCCTTGCCTATTCCATGAAGTGAGGACGGTGGATCACATAATGTATGTGCAGAAGATTGGATTCCAGATGAAGAGTCATGCCTCTGCATTTACACCGCTGCCGTGCACCAAGTAACAGAAGCTAAAGCACATTTGTTGTTGATCACAGTTGGTGTGAGCTACATTGAATATTCTCTTTGATTGGATTCCTCTGCTTGCTGAATTGTCTTGCAATGCAGATGGAACCTGCGCTGACCTCTCTTTGCAGGTATTTCTCACCTGCCCCTGTACTGCAGATTCCAATCTCTATTCAATCGTGTCCCCGCTGTTTAAGAAGTACAGAGACAGGGAACAGTGTGGACTCCTCACTGCAGAGCCTGTCACATCCTAATGAGAGCCGCATCTCCCTACATCTCCCTCCTACATCTCCCTCAGTTTCACCCTGACACAAGGCTGACTCAAACGCATACATCGCATTGGGCGAGTCCACATGCATTTTATTCTGCTGGCGGGGCAATAAAGAGAAGGTGGGTCACCAACACATGCACACATATACCAAAGATTTATCTATTTTACTTTACTTTACACCATGGCTGCTGTTCATTGACCCGATTATGCACAAGTACCTGAATTACCTACGGACCTGACTTGATCTGTAATTCACACTGTCATGGTCCCTGCTGTGCTTCTCTCCCCCTCTGTTTTCCTGTTGCTTTCAGTTTGCCCTGTGTGGGTGTGTCTGTCTGGGCGTGGCCTTCCCCTCCTGCTGCCAATTTACAAACACACCTGCAACCCGTTTCCCTCATCAACCTCACAGTATATAGCATAAATATGCAGCGTGCTCAACGTGAGCATATTCAAATACTTAAGATGATTACCTCATGAAAGGTTTGAAAATATGGAAATTATTTGTAGAACATAGTAGCTAAATTTCTGAAAATGTAAAGGGGAAAAATGTGTTTTTTTTATGGACCTTGTGTCTTTATGTCTATCGTAATGGGGACACCAATAAACACCAATTATACATTGCTCCTCCATTGAGCGAGGACACTGCAGCCGCTAAACGGCCTAAAATGTAATCCTTTCACAGAAAAACTATTCTAGACACTAAGCTACGTTTTCTGTACCTTGACAACAGATCCTGACAACACGGCCACTCCTCTTCAACCTGAGAAGCATCATCAGACATAAGCTGAAAGTCAAATGTAGACATCCTGAGTAAAAGTCCTGTGTTTGACTCATCCAACCCCTCCCTGCAGCCCTTGAGAGGGATTCTCTTTATACAACATTAGTTGCTCTGGGCGTCTACTAATGGGCCTTGAGCGTCACCTTTTCTCCAAGTGACGCTCATTGAAATCTTAAAAAGTGACTTTCTTGTGTTAACTATCTTGCAGCTAGCTTACTATGTAGTGAATTTTGAATTTTCAAACGTTCACCCAAATAGCTAATACATTTAATTTAGCTAATTTCCGCTAATCAGCTTGTTACACAGCATGACTGTGCAGCTGATGCTCTGTGCCAGGATCAGTGAGCAACCAAAGGACATGGAGAGAGAGGGCAGAGTGAGACAATAGAGAGAACTTGAGTTTGGAGGTTGGAGGTTGGAAAGATTGTAATAAGTAAGTGGTTAGAAGTGGTCCTCGAAAGTGACAGAGTTACAGACTGTGAAACTGAACGAGAGCGCAGAGGTTCAACTGTGAGGACTCAGGAGAGTCAATCATGAAGCATAAGTAGACCCACTATAGAGAGAGAGAGAGCAAGAGACATAGAAGAGCAGCAGGAGAGAGGGGAAAGACACGGAAGGAAAGTTGTGCAATGAGAATAAAGATAATAGAGACTTCCTCGCTGGAGAGTCTTGTAGCTTTGCGACAGCCACGGTCCATTGAGCAGAGCGGCCATGTCTTCCCCCTAATGCGTCTTTGTTGGATCAACTAAAAAACAACAAACAGAATGCTTACTATTTACAGTTTGTTTGTCTGGCCAAACCCTTGAAAAAGTGGGAAACTGATTTGCTCTGTCACACATATTGCACCTGTCAAGTGTAACATGAGCTGAGTGCTTAATTACAAGGACACAAGCAGCAAAGCAGGCTGAACAACAACCTGTTATAGTTGCCTGTGTGGCAACAGACAGCTTGTGGATGTCGGCAGTGTTCATATGTGGCTCAGGAAAGCTTGCCAGGCGTAGGTCTCTCTGTGGCGATGTCTCAGCCCAGCAGGCTTACCACTGTACGGATACACTGCCAGACTTGCTATGTGAAGTTCCAAATTGAGTCCCTATGCTGCTTTATCTGCAAGAAAGCACTCAACGAGGATGAGAGTTTCTCAGGTGAAAATCAATGGGAAGTGACCTCCGTGTGCTCGTTTTATCGCAATACAGGCGAGCAAAAGGAGTTAACAAATCCACTTCTGGTGGTGTCTCTGAAAGCAACAGCCTTGAAACTGAACCTGGGGATTGTCTCCAGAGTCATGGTGGTCTGCTGATGTGTTATGTTAAAGCAGTGAAGCAGTGTAACGGACAGGCCAGGACCCGCAGGTGGATCACAGAAGATTTTATCAGGATTGCCAAATAAATTAGCTGAAGAAGGGACCCTGAATGTTTTCATTGAGCAGAGTACTTATAGCAGTGAATCTAATCTGAAAGCCAGCGTTTAGCTGATGAGAGGAAAGAAGTTCCACCTAAATGCATTAATTAAGTCTCTTTTATAAAGTATTTAACATGTGCTTATGTTCTCAGTAATACATACATGCATAAAATTACATTGTGATTCGTGAAACGGATATCTCTTCTAAATGGCTGGTTGACGTATTGAAGATCATGTAATGAGATGATGAAATGACAGGACAAAGGGTCAGGATCGTTCATTTACACACAGATTCACATTTCACATTGTAGTGTTGGGGCCGTGGTGGGGCTCAGCTGCAGAGCGAGGTGTGGGAAGTGGCTCTGGGAACGGTGCCGGGAAGAGGCCTAATTGGCCTCAGCTTGATCAAATTGTGTCTCTCCCTGATAAGCAGGAGGAGGAACGGAGGAGCAAGGAAGGTCAGAGCCACAGTCGTGAGACTGTGCGAGCTAGAGCCGGAGTCGCAAGCAGTTGGCGTTCAATAAACCATTGAGAACCTCCCATACAGTTGTGTGCTGGTTATTGTGCAAGGGGAAACGGGAGCACGTTACACACATATTTATAGATTAGGCCATTGTGAATGTCATGCCATTTTTGGCCACAATTCGCACGTTTAATTTCCACAGGACTCGAGAGACAGTGAAATAATTCTAAAAAACTTGCATTTTTCTGCCCGCATCCACACAGTATGGCTTATGGAGTGTAGGTCACCTGTGCCTCAGAGCCCAACATAGTCACTAAGCGCATACAACTGAAGAAAATATACTTGAACGGTGAAAATACGATTGGGGTTGTGTTGCCAGTAAGAAAGAGACTTCAGGTCACAGATTGAAATGTAGCCGTCACCAGCTGGTATCAACATGTTACTGTTGAACCAAAAATGTATTTACTCTTAATCAGTTACTGTTTTACTGTTTTATTCAGAATCATAATTTATGTTTATTGATAATCTATACTATTGTAAGGCCTGTGACTTCTCATTGAACTCTTTCTTGTTAAAACTTACAAGCAAAATCAACAATCTCCTGATAGTCATGAAAATGTATATCTCTGTTTTGCCGCCGCCGGACAGCTCCAGTCCCGCCTGTCATTACATCTTGCCCAGATACAAAAGATATGTTTTTCTGATGGCTATTCGTGTAGCTTTTTAAATTTTTGATGAGTGGCTCCTCACGTCAGACCTCCAGGGGATTCGGGGGAGATGTGCTTGATTCCACTGTGGTGAGGGCAGCGCGACCAGGTCATTTTTGCGCGCTGCCGCACATTCAATAGTTTTTTGTCAGCGTAAGAGATACGATGTGTGGCGGGAGGGCGTGACTTAAGACCGACATGAGTGACAGTCACGCTCAATGCGTGACACCTGAGAGCCCCGATACGTTAGTCTCTCTGCTCCTCCTAAGATTCTCCCACGGTTGTGTCTGTTTGAAAAGCTTCTTCTGTTGCTAACTTTGGGACTTTCTGGGATAAATAGGATGTCTATGCAGCGATTAGGTTTACGGATGCACGCCTTAGCACCATGTATCGTCTGGGAATTTGTAAAGGAACGAAAGCCTCTGCCCAAAATCTGAATTTTTTTCATGTGGCGTGAGTGCATGTGAAAACATGCAAAAGCATGTGTCACACGGCGAAACCGTAAGAGTTGGTAGCTCTGTTAGGGGGAGACATTAGCAGTAGATCTTGTTATAGTGTATAGAATCTGCTTTCAACTCAAAACCATTAAATAGCACATGAAAAAGAAATGTTGACTTTATCAATTATTTAATATACTGTGATTAAATATTTTGGCCAGAGAACCATCTGAAGAACACATTGTTTCTTGTCACTCCACAGCGACGCAGGATGAAAGATGAACTGTGATCTGCAGGACAGACTTCTTGAACAAGAGTCACAAGAAAGTGAAAGGTATATAACGAGACAGAGTTCTGTGACAATGAGAGATTAAACAGTCCACAGGAAGGAGCAATTACATTTTCAGACAATGTTGTGTGTGAGTTGTGCATTCCACTCCAAAAGCAATAAATCATACCCTCTGCTCAATATCATTTTCTGTCCTATCTAAAAAAAAAAAGCAGCAGATCTATTGTCTCCTTTGTGATGGAGAAAACAATCAGCGTACACACATAATCTGAGTGCCTAAATTTAAACCCAAGAATTCAAGTTGTAAAGACTTTTACACATTAACACTCAAAGGCCTTTTTTCTTCTATAGCTCATTTCTCATCTTTGTTATTTGAAATCCAATTTAAGGCACAGGTTTGTGATGTTGTGATGTTGTTGCCTCAAAGAGATGTCTTTGCTCAGGAGTTGATAACAAAGCCTTCATTGTGGTGCTCGATAAAGTCACAGCACTAGGAACATTATCCCACAGAGAAAGAAAAGTTGCCATGTTTCATATTTAGCACAATGGAGGCTGGTTATAGCTGAGTGCTATAACACAGGCAGTGGGTGGATACAGTCTGTAGGCAGCCAAAGACACAAGGTACTCTTTCATTTGTACTAAAACAACTCATTACTGAGGAGGTCAGCCACTGTTGCGCTTTGAAGATGTATATAGTGTTGAACTGAAAGAACAGGATCTGTTATTTAATGAGAGAAAAATGTGACAAGTCTAAAACAAAGCTACTATCTCTGTTTATTTCACACAAACACTCAAAAAGGATTCATATCTGTATTTGGATTCATGCCTGTTTGCTTTTTGGAGATTGTGCATATAATGAGAACAGATTAATGTTTTGTCATTGACACAATCTGTGGGAGTAGTGAGTGGTCATTTCATGGGCATTTTCCGTCTGACCTCAGCTCATTACTTCTTGCCTTAGTTTCCTAAATCACCAGGCTTCAAGCTTAGATCATAAACAACACACACAACATGTCATAAAGTCTGATTTCATGTTGTGACACATTAAAAGCAAAAGTGATCCAGAATGCAGTCATGTTACATGGGAACACTATTTTTTTAGAACACAGGGCTGGGATTAACATGACAAAGTTCTGAACATTTTAAACTACTGTATTTGTGCTTTTTTTTTTTTTTTACAAAATCAATGTTTTCTTGGACCAATCAAAAAAGTATTTTCAGAACATGAGATTCAATGATGAATCCTCCTGCACGTAGGAATGGAAACAATACTGGAAAGCTGCATGTTGACCTCATCTCAGCCGCTCTGCCCTCATCGTAAACTGAGAGGCTTGAAACCTTTGAGGGAATGTTGACCACATAGCCGGGAGCTCAGGTCAAAAAGACCCTCTGTGTCACGGATTTCTCCTTCAGCACACAAAACACACCACAGCAATACATCGCTCAACCGACTGCATTTTATTGTGTTGTGGTTTGAGGGATAGCCTGCTGTAAATATGTTGCTGAAGAATATTTTCTGAAAGTAATGTTTGCCGTGTTGCCAGTTCTTGCAATTGTGTGAATATGTACAGAGCCACCCGTGGCTTTGGCAGTATTGCCGGATGCAAAGGCAGCCATTCGTAAGGGCATACTGTGTACTATATCTTACTTATACCATTACACCTTAAATATCTCTTGCATCGAATATACTGTATCATGTCAAAAGTAATGTTTATCTCCTGTAATGTTGTAAAAAGTAAAAAGTCTCCTGTAAAAGTAATGTTTACTTCCTTTTTGTCGAGCTTTTGATCGAGCTGCACCACTTATCCAAACACACAGCAATCCATCCAAAAGTTATCACAATATTTTAACAAATAACTAAAAGGTCAAACTCCAGGAGGCATTAAAGGAGTCGTAAGTTATCTGACTAACATGGTTTTCTTTACAAAATGTTATGCCAATTATTCCTGTAGATTTTCATATAAATATTAGAATTCATAGTCTGACAATGTGTCCTCTAGGGACTTTGAATATCTCGTTTAAATATAATGGCAACCCTTCCATCCCACTCACTGCTGCAATGTTAACCTCACAAGGAAAATCCATCCAATACTTGCCAAGATCAAAGTGGTGGATTGATCGACATTGTCTTCCATAGCATTTCTAAAAATGCCAGCTGTATGTAATATGATATAAATGACAGTTGGCATTTAGCTCATAATAACAGCGCAACCTTACAGAGCAGCTGGCTGTCTGTGTCCGCCATGTTGACAATATGAATCCTCTTCAGCCAGTATAATGTTTTTCCCACATAAACTGACACCACTGAATTCAGATTGGACATTTGTTTGAATATTTTGAATTCTAAGATGCCATGGATGTACATGTAAGTGACGTATTTACAGAACGGTACATTTTTCCCAGGAGGCAATGTGTGTCTTGTATACTCACAGACAGTTGATGGATAAATGGAACAGACCAATAACGTAAAACATCTTGGGAATGATGCGTGGAAAGCCCTTGATTTTTAAAGAGGAAGAGCATTTGTGGTCTAAAATTTAATTTCCTTGAAACATCAAGGCAATTTGTCATAGATTTGTTTATACATGCTCCCTTTGGCCAGAACAGGCTTTACTGAGATTAACTGGACTTTATTTGCCATTCGACAGAGAAAAGTAATATCTTTTTTACATTGGAGCTTTTAAGCAATCCCACCCAAAGTTTTACAGTGTCAGACTCTGCAGCCATGTCTAATGGGCTTGGCACTCAGAATATACGCCTGCAACTTTTTTACACACGCTAGTCAAAGTGCTCTCAGCAAGATGAGCTTACATGACTAATATTTCATGTGCATGCAAAAGGAGAACATGCCTCTAGACGCTGGCAGCCATAATATGAGGTCTCACTGCCAAAAAGAAAAGACGTTTATGGAATTATAGAAAGAGTGAACTATCTGTACTACAATCTTAGCAGTAACTGATGATCCATTGTGAAAGGGAAAACATTTTCAAATCCCATTTTCACGTGTGATTATTTTGTCTGATTGATGTTCTGCTTCTCATCCTCCAACACGTGTCTCTGTTTTCATTCAGTCTCTCCGTATCTGAGCTGTGAGGTGATAATTATCGATCGCTGGTTGTAGTTGTTTGGGTTGTTATTGTGCAGTGATCAGGAATGGAGACAGCTGAGATTACATGGGGAATGGATGGGACCAGGAAAAAGGTCTGGTGTCTAGCTTTATTGTGTTGCTTCGCTCGCCTCTGTGCAATCTCAAGTCACCACAAAGGCAGCCCTTAAGGCTGGTCCCAATTTGCATTGGTTCAATAGTAACATCATGGCGGTGATACTTCCCATATGAGGGCTACGCTCCTATCGTAATCAGTTTCTTAAAGAACACTGACTTCAGTTTGCTTATTATTTACAGTATTTTGGTATCAAGTGTTTCTTTTTGACCCTAGTAATGTTCATAGTTATTAAAATCCATATGAAACAATAATTTACAATATAACCTTCCTCTTATGTTAGTCGGCACAGACCCGTTTTTTGGTTTTAAATGCATAAAAGAACCACATACGATGTGTTTATTGCATCAAGGCTTTTTGACTCTATTTTAACAAAATAAAAAAATGTACTACTAAATTATAAAATGTTCTGCTTGAAATGATGACCTTCGTGTAAGGTCGGTTTAGATCCAGTAATAAAAATAACATTTGCTTAATTGGTTGTTGTTTTTTTGACTTTGCAAATCTATATGTTGTGTTATGACTTCATTTTGTGTTTGTATTACAGTTTTATTGCTGGAAAAAAATACTTTTTAGCTTTTAACATATATATATATATATATATATATATATATATATATATATATATATATATATATATATATATATATATATACATGTAAATATACATGGGTCGAAATTGACCTGTAACGCCATGGAAGTTATAGTTTATAATATTAACATGAAAAAAAAATAAAACAAAAGTATGTAAGAGATGTGTTATACTAGCTCTTAGTAATTGTCAGGTATCACAACAACCTTTTTATTTATATGATTTTCTTGAGGTTCATTTTACTATTTTTTCATTAAAATTAAGGCAAAGAATCCTGACAAAGAAAAGGCCCAAAGGCCCACACCAAAAATAATAAAACGTACAACAATATGTTCATAGATAAGGAAGCCTAACAAGGTAAGGAAGAGATGAGAAACGCATGTAGCTATAGAGATCTACTCAGCAAGTTAGCTGTGCTAAGCTAGGTACATTTAGCAGGAGTTTTGCTGTTTGTTTTTTCCTTTTCAGTTAATTCAATAATTTTAATAAAAATAATAAGAATGTGGATTGAATACACCACTGTTAAATACATTTGTTATAATAATTACAGTTCCCAACTCTGGTCAATACATTTTATTGCAGTTGTGAAGTATTCAGTTTCTACTCAATACTAAATTAAATTAACTCCTAATATTTTTCAACATCATCATTTATAATTAATCCTAACACTATTCAACAGGTTTTGTGGTACACTTTTACATTTATTATATGATTCAAACACTACCATTGAACTCAAATAAGGCCTCAGAAAGCATCCAAATAGTTTGTTTATCTGAAAAATATCCTGGGGGAAGATTCCCCCCCTCTCCCACTTGTGTAGGGCAGTACCATTATTACTTGCACATTGTGAAAATGGATTTTCTTTTTCCAAGGACAAAATAGACGGCAACGCTATTGTCCCCAATTACATGAATACAAGCCCACTGCACACAATTACAGCCATACTGCTGTTGCAGTGCGGTTTTAAGAACCTCTTTTCTGCTGTCAGAGGCGGGATGAGAGGCTACTGTTGTATGTTGTCGGGCGCACGGGCAATGAGCACAGACAAGGCCGCTCGGCTCGCAGCAACAGCCAATCACTGTCAGCTGCCAGGCCAGACATTCATGAGTCAGGATGCAAGGCCCTCTGCTGAAAACATGGCCTCTCATCACCCCTCCCTCTGATCACACACTTTTACTCTTCTGCTCCCCAGAGCTGGAGAATCTGCCAAAAGTGTTTTTTTTTATTTCGGGTGCAAGCGAGAGAGAAAGAAAGATGGAAGGAGAGCTACAAGCTGAACAGCAGCCAGCAGCCTGTTTCACCAACGTCGCTCACAGCTGCAGCGCTCCACTGATGGTTCACAGAAAGAGACAGAAGAAAGAAGGTCAAGTATGATTTCATGATCAAAAGCAGCACATGCAATCTTTGGGAGAAAGTTTGTTGATTTACGCTCTGTGAGTGTGTGTGAAAGATATTATTCAGCCATTGAATCAAGGCCTATTGTGTGAGAGAATCTCCCTCCTTTCCACTATCCACAACAATCAGCAGAGTACACTTTGCACCGGTGTGATGGGATACTAGTGAGGCTTGTCCTTGTTCTAGTTTCCTAACACGGCATTTAGTTTTCCAGTTTTCTCATTTTCTGCTGCTCTCTTTATTGGTGGAAGCATTTGTGAAGCAGGTAAAGGCAATTTGTCTAACTTTGATGCTCTGATAGGCCAGAGAGAGAGAGAGAGAGAGAGAGAGAGAGAGAGACAGAGACAGAGAGAGAGAGACAGAGAGAGAGAGACAGAGACAGAGAGAGAGAGAGATCGATCTGTGACTTTGAATGTAACTCAAAAACAGTTGAACGCAGAGGGGAACAACAGGGCCTTGTTGAGAGATCTTCTCTCTATCTCCTCTCTATCCGCCGGTTAAACACGGTGATGCCAGCTAGCTGCACGCTGGTTCTGTGCAGTGATTCTTCAGCAAAAGACCCTGCACCACACACTCCGGTACTTTAGTTGGCGCTGCAAGCACCTCGTCAAGTTGGTTTGTGCAAGTACTACTTGATCACAGCTGGCGTAGTGGCCAATACCACTGACAGCCACTGCCCTATACTGGCCGTAGTCTTACTGTAGAAATCCTATACAGTATGCTGCTGTAGATCTGCAATGCATCATGGTCAAAATGTATTCCCGGGTGAATCTTAATGTAAATAAATGTTGCTGTGAATCAAAATACAGTAATTTTGAGGGGGAATACACCATAATCCATTTTAACACATATGTTAGGTTTAGCTTTCACACACACAGAGGGGAAAACAACATTGTTACACCGTCCATTGCGTTACACAAATGATGACAGTAGACCAGGGCTGGGCAAACCTTTTGGCTCAGCCTAACATAGTAAAGCTGCGTTCACGCCAAACGCGTTGCAAATGTTACCCGCGCCTAAAAGGGCTGGCTTATCTCCGTAAAAACAGTTACCATTTCCGCCATACACCATGGAAATAACCACAAGTTCTGGTTTATACTTATGCAAATTCTACATACAGCTGAACATCAAACTCCATTGTGTCTGGGTTCATAATATTATCCGTAGTCCCAAACCTGCGTCTGAATGACGGCCGCTATCAGCGCTACTTCGGGCGGACCAACAGCAGTTTAATTCAGCAACGGCAGGATAGCAGTGATGACGGGCGGAGCTTCTTAACGCTGATTGGCTGACGCCACGCGTCAAATGCTCTATTTGAGCCGCACAGCCAAAAATGTGCTTATTTCCAACCATTCACATCTGTGCATTGACTTTGCATGTAATCTGCTCGCGTGGCAAATTCACACCACTTTTGGTGGGAATACAGCATAAGCATGCTTGGTGGAAAAGTGACGGCTGATATTGTATTCTTTGAACCACAATGGTTTCTTGGCAAATAAGACATACAGCCTTTGATCGTACTTTTGTGAAAAAATATTTAGCAGTCCACTCATTAAACACTCGGCACTCACTGTCGACTTTTCTTTTCTTTGGTCTACTCATCGTTACAGAAGGGCTCAATGCAGGAAGCTGGCAGGAGGCTGGCAGGCAGAACCCTATATGTCACATGACATTAGCTTGCAGGGCAGTGCAGTCCCACGGGTCTGATGTGCGTTCGTTATGCCGAGGAAAAATACTCTGGATGCAGCTGTCAGTTAATTTTACAACTCTAAAACTATTGTTGTACGAACCCTGTCTCCGGCGTCAGAAAATGATATGCCAAATTCAAATCACTGTAACTCTTCAAAAGCTAATGCTTTAGGACGTAATTCCAAAGATATGCCGGCAGAACGCAGGGCACGCAGCAACGGCATGTAAAGACCGCTGTAGCGCTTTTCCGTGTCCAACTTGAGTTTTCCGACAGACAATGACAGCAACAGACCAGCATCGATGTTTCTTATTTATTGCTCAGCAGCCTTTCAGGCTGTTTGTGTGTTTCTCTCCTGCAGCAGAAGGCGTTACAGCGGTCTTTACGTGCTGTGTGGTCAGAAGACAGCCGTGTGTCCTTCGACCTGCTTTCCATGTTCTGCTGCAGGAGCGAAACACACAAACAGCCTAAAAGAGCACTGAGCAATAAGTAAGCATTAAGAAACATTGATGCTGTCTGTTGCCACCATGATGCTTCGGGAAACTCACGGAACGGAAAAGTGCTACAATGGTCTTTACTAAAACGTGTGTATATATATATATATATATATATATATATATAGATATAGATATAGATATATAGATATATATATCTATATATATAGATATAGATATATATATAGATATAGATATAGATATAGATAGATAGATATAGATAGATATAATTAGATATATATAGATAGATATAATTATTTTAAATATACATATATTATAATTAAAGCTTCAAGCAGCTGTGAGCGGGTCCTCGCTCTGTCCGACGTCCGACAGGTTGGGGACACCTGCGGGTCGCCGGCTCGCCCGGCCGAGAGAATACGCCCACCAGGCTGGATGTGCTCGGCCACCCTTCGGCGCCCTCCGACGTGCAAAGATGCAATGTGCACATACAAAAAAATGTGGAGTCATCAGTCCATATAGTTTTAATGTTATGAGTATTTAAAAATAGGACACGCCCCTAAGAGGTTTAATTGGTCAGATTTTCCTCAACGCAATAAGATATTCAAAATCTTTCACCACAGTCTTGAAGATACAGCTTTATTTATGATTGACCAACAGTGTGGTATGAATCGGACTAAGCGTTCTAGGATCAAAGTGTAAAAACGTGGTTTTCACAAAATTCAAAATCGTGGAAAAGTTTGGTACCCGGACTTTATGGGTCTGAGAGGCTTTTTTGTAGAGCAGGTGGAGCTGGACATGTGGGAAATTTTTCAAGTCAATCCGACAATCTGGGCGAGGGGCGTCACTAGTCTAAATTCAAGGGGGTGCTTGAAAGCCATTTTTGGGTACTTTTTTTTTTACGCCTATATCAGATGTCGATTTTCACCAGACCTGATAAGTGGTCCAAATTTGGTGAGTTTTGGAGTATGACAAGTCCCCCAAAAAGCAGTCCAATGTACAAAAATTAGGATCAGCGGAATAATAATACCCCTTACAGTTTCAATAGGGTCCTTCGGACTGGCTACGTCAGTCGCTCGGACCCTAATAATTATAATACTCAACGGGCCGTAGTTTGCCCACCCCTGATATAGACCATTGCATGCCTGTGAGGGTTATTGTGTTGCATGTCCAGTGCATTCTGTATGTACATGTGTGCATTTGCTGCAGACAGTGGTCCGCACCCGGCCAAGAAAATGATTTATAAAACTTGACAATTGCAGGCTTAGAAAAGTTGCCTTATTGATTTTCATTATCCGGTTTCATCGCTGTCACATGGAATCAACACTAATAGCATCCAAGCTCATCAGCATTGGCTTGGAAGCTCTGGAAAAAAGAACTGCAGCAACTAGAAACAGACCACTCAGTGAGTGAGTGTGTGTGGTGTGTGTGTGTGTGTGTGTGTGTGTGTGTGTGTGTGTGTGCGCGCGTGCACATGTGTGTGTGTGTGTGTTCCTGCTCATTTTCCTTACTATGTGTACTCATAAGATGTATTCCACCCCTTATTTGTGCATATTTGTATATTTTTAGCATGTGTTGTTATTGGTATGTAACTTTGATTTGTTTGACATTTTGGGAAATACAGTTGTTTGCAGTTAATTATATGAGTCATATTGAGCTCCTCGCAGCAGCAGGTTAGCTTAGCTAAGCATAGCCACACAAAAAACAAGACAAACCAGCCAGCTTGTCTAAAGGTAACAGAATTAACATGATGTATAACACATTTTTTTTAACTATTACTACCAAATTGTTGGAAGCAGTTTACATCCTTGTCTGTCCAAAATGTCATCACTTCACTTTCAATATCATCTGTTAGACGTGTGCGTGAAATTGTCATACTTAGTATATAAATCATTGATGTGTGAGCTGTGGCTGTGTGAGGTCAGTGACCTTGACACTGGAATCAAATCGTTTTTTACCAAATTTGAAGACCTCGTTCTCGGCGTACCGAGAGGCAAGACAAAGTCTTCAAGAGGATGGGAGAGATGGACGGACTACCTGAAACAAAAAGGGTCATACTGTTGTGTCAAGGCGCCGGCTGGCCATGAAAAGGTCCTGCGCCACCTCATTGTTTTTATCTATCTATCTATCTATCTATCTATCTATCTATATATATATATATATATATATATACATACATACATCTATATCTATATATATGGAGAGATATAACGTTTTAATAGGTAGGGAGATTTGTTACGTTTGGATCGACAATTGTAATTGTCAAATTATATTTGACGAGCAATCATCCTGTTCCGAACTGGCACACACATCAAATGGGCACTGCACTAGTTACTCAGTCAACCAAACACATATCAGTCCATAAAAATGTCTGTGGCGCTCACGTTAACGGTGTGTGGAAAAACACCAGCAAACCAAAAGCAACATGAAATAATTAACAGCAAATGGGAACGAATCAGAAAACACAAAGGTTTCTTGCTGATATACAGCATCAGAAATATAAATCTGGCTGTAAGTACAGCTTCCTCAAATATATATCAGGCTCTCTCACTTCATTGGAGGTAAATAAAAGTCCTCTAGTTGAGAATTTATAGTGTTAGCCAACTGATAAAACATGGATTTGTGTGAACCTGTAGGTGCACTGGAGACAGATATCGTATATCATCCTCAGAATGAGGTCCAGATTTGACCCTGTGGCATTAAGCGAGCTGTCCTGACGTTAACTGTGGACATATTCTTCAGACAGGAATGTCTTTGCTCCCTTCCTCTGCCTCTCCGGCCTCCCTACCACCTGTGTGCGAGACTTGTTAAAACTTTATGAACGTATAAAAGGTCTGGCCTGTGTTTCATATGACATCGATAGCCCAGTGGAGGTGTGAGAGGGTCAAGTTAATGTGCAGCGCGCTGCTATAAGAGAGCCCAAGTGAAACTTGAGCTTCCGGGTTCAGTTCCACAAGGAAGGAAACCTCATGGACATGTGTTACTCTGCGAGAAATACCCTTTTGGACCATCACTTGCTGTCTCAGCAGTATGCCATGTGGCTGCTTTCACGTTGAGGGCTGCCGTTGTTTGTTGCCTCTTTGACTTCGGTTTATTCATAATTAGCAAATGTTAGCAAGCTAACAATTCAAGCTGAAAGATGGAAATTGGGAGATGAATACTATAGCAATCAGCACATCATGATCGTCATTGTGAGAATGTTAGCACGCTAACACAGCCATAAACTCTTAGCCTTGTTTAATCTATATCTATATGTTGAGAATTATGATAATATAATATATGTAGATGTGTCTCTGTGGCGTAATGCGGATGATAAAGATATATTGTGTGTCCTAGTGGCTCGCCCTGATCGCCTGCTATTAATTACTGTGTGCTAGAGTAAGCAACCCAACTGGGGCCCCATTGTGTAATTCCTCTTTCAATTCATTTATTTTTCCAGTTAAACACTCAGTGGTTCCCTAGATAATGTCTTTAACGCAGTCGACCGTACGCTGCATATTAAAGACATACAACTATACGAAGCCCCATTTCATAATTACATTTAATGCTGCTTTAATCTCAGAGAAACTGCCTGCTTTCTGTTCCCATAAGTCTCCTCTTGATTTAGTGAGTGAGAAGCTCTCCCCGATTTCATCTCGAATCAACAAAACAGCAGCTTCTGTTTGAGTCAAATATACTGTCCTCTTCTTTTTAAACACCTCAGAAATCTACTAAAGGCTATTCGAGAGAGCCTTTTTACCTAACTAAAAATTACCCAAAAAAAGTTTGCATTCATTGGAACTACTTTCAGTCCACTGTAACGGCCTGAGGGGAAGGGTTGCCGCAGGCGTCTACATTCCAGCCAGAAGGCTCCACCCACGCATTAGAGGAGCATCAGGATCAGGTGGGGAACGAGACGCACCTGATCCTGATCTCCTCATCAGAGGCGCTTATAAAGGTCAGGGAGGGAAAAGAAGAGAGGGGCACATGCGACGAGGAAGGAGAGGCTTCTCTTCGTGCCGACGGAGGTGAAACCAGTAAGCCGGGTAGTGGCCCGGTTGAGATGGTGCTAGACAGAGCTACCTTTGAGTTATTTTTGTTTATTTCAATAAAACCCTTTAAAACCTGCAGAAAAGACTCTGCCTGTGATTGCTGCGCTGCCCGACCGTCTGGGTCCTTCCTCCCATCCTGTTACACCACATTTGGATTGATGGCCCTAAATATTGTATGTGGACTGATTCAAGATGAACTACATTGTCTACATTCCTGACCACTGGCAGGCCGTGGGTTATGCCCGCGACAAGCGCCATACTAAAAGGGTTAAAGTCTCACTAATATATCTCATGAATTTATGTTTGCAGCTTTTTTCATTAGTGAGTTGCAGAGATGACTTTGATGAAAGTGTTTCTCTGAATGCGTATTATTATCTCCGCCACACGGCACCACCAGAAGCATGGAGAGAGGGGCGTGGGGGGGAGGCTAACATCGAGCTAAGCAGACATGCTTTCCAGTTTCAATCGCGCGTGTCTCACAAGCAAGGTGAAATGTGCCACCAGAGTCCACAAGAAATAGTCTCCAGCTAGAGATTCTAGTAGTGCAACCAACTTGACTAGGTGCATACAGCGCCACCTAAAGTACCAGAGTGTGTGTGCACTGTGCAGGGTCTATTGCGCTCTCTGAGAGAAATGGTGGAGAGAGTGAAGAGAAAGAGACGTACAGAGTAGGGGTGTCACGATACCAAAAATTCAGTCAGTATTCTGCCAATACCAGTAAAATAATACAATGCTTGATATCAATTTCGATACCAAAAAAAAAAAGATTCCATATACTTGAACTTGAAACGTGAACTTCTTTAAAACATTTGAAATTAATCAAGGCTTTGTCTCTCTTAACCAATTGCCACTTGTGTTTGTGTTAAAATATACCAGAAGATCATGACCTGGCCGGACAGTTATAGTATTTAATGCTCTGTCAGCTCCATCTTGTCCTCCTCCACCTCTCCCATCCCTCTCTTCACCGTGAGGCGAGGAGCCGGGTTAGAGGGCCAGGTGTTCTGAGTTAAGAGAGCGTCACCTCAATAACATCAGTGCAATCAGAACCATACAGCGCTCACACTGCGGGACGCCTCCTCAGTCGAGAGGTGTGAACAGCCGGTCACAGATTAGTTGGACCGCACGCCTCATCCATCATCCCTATGGTTTGTTTTTAGTTTTTTATTCTGTACTTTCTCTCCATCTTTCTAGTTCACGCAACAATGCTGTATAGTTGCTGGCCTCATGCCAACTTAACAACATGAAGGCAGAGGAATAGACCTTTGTACCGCCTCTCTCCCGTATGTCTCCATATAGCTCGTTGAAATGTCTCTCAAGGTTGCAATTAGTAATCTGATTGAAGGAAATTACAGCTGAATCAATTGCCGTTTAATGAAGGACCATAAACGCATTAATATGGGAAGAAAGTGCCCGTTGCTTGAATATCCTCGCTGTCAGGAGGAAAATTGTATCTCCAGATTTTGTCATTTGAAAGTATTTTTATTAATCAGTAGTTTCTGTTTATGTCTGTCTGAGGGTTTTACAAATATTCAACCAATGAAAAGCATTAAAACAAGCTTTTGACTAAACCTCTCAGCTCCACTGGATCCTTAAACTGTCCCGTCCAGAAGCTTCTTCTGGAAAGAAGCAGAGCTGAAGGTAAACTGGGACGAGGCCATTTCTTCTGACGTCATCTGAGGCAGTGTTCCCCACAGTTCATGATGAACTGAAAATATAGTTACACTTCTCTGCAGCAGTCGGCCCAGAGGATCCATTCGCGGGACCGATCCCTCACTAGGTGCGTTTTCTCCATTGGCTTCCAAGCTCTAGATCGAATTGGACGCTCCAGAGGCGGCTCACGGGGTCCTCGCCCAGATCTCGGCGTGCCGTCGACACCCAGCAGGGAGATGGTAACATGGTGAGTAGAGAAGCAGCTGCTGGCCCAGGAGACGAGCTCGTCAGCACATGGGACCGTTATTTACACAAAAACATGTATCTTGATAACATATCTGACCATAAAGACACAATAGCAACTTTTCGTTCAATTATTATTACGATTTACTATTACTTTCCCTGACAGTACATACATTTCAAACACAAACTCCATATGAAGAAATCACACAATCAATGTTCAGGGTCACGAGGGCTTTGTGCTGTGAAGTGAATGTAAGTCGGCGTTCTCACCACTGGAATGCACAACGGCCGTGTGTATGTCCCCGCCTGCTGTCTGTTTGTTATTTGTTTTGTGTGTGTGTGTGCGTGTGTGTGTGTGCTCATGTGTTGTATCTTTAACACTAGGGTGTCTGGGATGGTACCACAGTACCGAGGCCAAAGAGAACTAAGTAAGGGATGAATAAACCATGAAGGGAACTGCACATTTGATCATTTCACTGAGCTTTCCGTTTTCTGTTTTTGTTTAGTTTTTTCCATGGAAGGCTAAGTGCACTCACTCATGGTCGATTTTCAAATCAATAAGCTGGATATCTCTGAGATGACACACCGACTTGCAGATCCCCCATGCAGGCAGGATTCAAGCATTGATGCGTTTTGTATTCTGCACACACACACACACACACACACACACACGCAGACTTGTGTGCAATGAGAGGTACACATGCACATTCAAGCGTATATAAAAACACAGTTAACATTGTGTCTGTTTCCTGCTTAGAAACAGATATCATGGCCCTCCATGGGAGACAGAGGGAGGCGGGGGAGTTCGGACTGGGAGACGGAGAGACTGCAGTCTGAGCTACGTGTTGTTATTGTTGTGAATGATATTGGCTATACTTGGGCTCATAACTCACACATGCCAGGGGGAGATGAACTATGTGTTGCTTATGAAATCTTATCCTAAGATGTAATCAGAAATGAGCTGGCATGAGGGTTGAGGTCTCAAGCATGTGCATGTTTGTGTTTGTTGGCAGCCATTCCTTATTAAAGTAACCATTAGTAACATCTACATTCATATTTAGCCAAAATGGATAAATAAATGAATACACAGTTTATTTACCAGTTTATTTAACTCCCAATTCATTTTATTTTCATTGCTTTATTTTTTTCCCTTTTTTTTAATTTATTCCTGTTTTTCTATCGGGTTGTGATGATGTTGGAAACATCAACATTAAGACAATGAGTGTTGTAAAATGGACAGTCACGCCAGGAGCAGCGGGCCGCGTCCCTCCCCGGCGTGGAGAGAAGTCACAGCAAGCACATAAACCACAGCCCCGGGAAGCGGCGGGGTCCGGGCACGGACTCACTAAAGCACACGGCCACAGCGGCGTGCCACAGCGGCGTGCCACAGCGGCGTGCCACAGCGGCGTGCCACAGCGGCGTGCCACAGCGGCATGCCACAGCGGCGTGCCACCTTTGGCCCGAGCCTTTCCAAGCTGACCCAGAGCCGGTCGCGGCGCACCACAGTGGCGCAAATGCGCCCGACGAGGGCCAGCACAGCAAGGGGAGAGCACAACCTCTTGGGTCAACAACAATGCATGCTGTCCAAGTCTTTCCAACGAAAAACGCGACACTGACCCTGCACAGTGCAAATATGACATTGCAGCATAGCTGCACCGGCGACAACCTCTCCCCGCCCCAAGGTGTGGACCTTGGCGCGGAGAGAAGCCGTGGGTAGAAGCACCAGCAGCCCCAGGTGCAGCAGCAACTACAGAGCTGTGGCTTTTTTTTATGATTAAATACGACTGCAAATGTAAAAACAGATACATAACCAGCATTTCACTCACCAGACACACATCAACATCTGTGGGAAATGGGTCATAAGTAAGTCCTGAGATTCTAGGTTCTAGGTGAGACGCTAGCTTCACTGACCAATCACAGCACATTGTTATGGTCACCTGGGACCAATCACACGTCTATGGTCTCAGGAAGGCTCTTCTATGTATTTTATTCAGGCTAATCTCACATAGATGAAGAGAAGTGAAATGTGATTAGATAAAAAAAAAAAATGCTGTTCAACAGGTCTCAAGAAGCTATACGAGAGGCCTGAACGAGCAGAGGAACAGATGAAGGCATAGCTGCACAGTGCAATGAGAAAATAAGCTTATGGGGAAAAATAATTATAATACATGTACTCTGTTTGTGAAAACACTTATATTATAAAATAGCTATAACTTTGTGATTCTGTTTAGGCCTTCAGAGAAGCCTTTGAAGGCCCTGACAGCCCGTCACTGGTATAAGATGTTCACACTTCCACGAAGTGAGCTCCGTCTGAGTTAGCAGTTGGCCACATTTCCCACACTGTGAGCTTTCCAGGATGGGAACATAAACCACAATATGGTCCCGTATCAAGTGTGTGCATGCAAAATCAAAGTGTTCCAGCTGGTTACCCAGTCTTGATTCACTTTGTAATCCCTGGTCTTTACCTTCAGGCTGACTTCCATTATGTTTTCACACGTTAGCGCGTTCATCCCTGCTTTTCTGCTTCTCCATTGTTCGCTCTCCGGACGAGTAGGAGGAGAAGGGAGAGAGCCCGGGGCGGCCACCTGTGCTGCCATGTTGTTGATTGTCTAAATCAGTAATCAGAGGAATTAAGGTCTCTGGCTGTGTATGTGTGTGTGTAGCTGTGTGTTTATATATATATATATATATATATATATATATATATATATATATATGACTCTACAATATGACCTGTAATTCACCATCGCTCCTATTGCAAGTACTTTCAGCACTGCATCACACAACACATGCACCTATCTCTCTGTGTGAATCATCTTGAAGCTCACGGGAGGAAGGCAGTGGCAGCGGAAAGCCAACTGATTCCTGTAGAAGTTGAAATGTATCTCTGTGCCGTATTACAGCGATACAAATATTTACAACACGTAAACACTGTCAAACACTTTAAGACCCGGAAGGGTTAATCTGCAAAGGCCAAGTAATAGGTGGCCACTCTCCTTCCGTAGAGACATAGAGGTGAAATCTGATTGGATGAAAGCTCTCCTTAAAATAAGCTGCGCTAAAGGCAGCGCTGTAGGCTGGAAGCAGAGCAACAGAGGAAGACAGGAGATGTGCAATTTGAAAATAAGCTAATAGGGAAAAATAAGTATAATTCAGTGTATTTGTGAGAGAAAAAAATAAAATCAACTATAGGATCCCCTATTTTGGTACACTACCTCTATAGCATGTGTTTCACAGGTCATAAGTACCAGCAAGTCATATCCAACCCATTGTTTTAATATTTCAACCAAACTAGCAAAACCTAAAAAAAATATTTAAAAAAAATGTTTATACACATTGGCCGTGTTTCCCAGATTCGTTAAGACGCTCCTAAGCGCTAAGAGTGTCTTATGAGCGCCCTAAGAGCACTGTGAAAGAACAACGCGTTTCACAGAGTCCTTCTTAGCTTAAGACGCTCTTTAACTAAGAACGAAACGTAAGATTGGTCTGACCCACTCTTAACAGCCTTCTTAGCGACCAACGCTCACTGCAGCCGCGTCAGGGAAAGTTATATCTGACATTCAAAGGAATACTGAAACCATGCGTAATGATGAATGTGCGCCCACAGCTGCAGGACACTGACACCAGAAAAATAATAGCATAAAAAAAAAAATAACGATATAAAAATAAAGAATTTCCCCTGTGTTCCTGTAGCTACATAAATAAAATGAATCAGCATTACTATCACTCATTACGTTTTCACACACGTTCGGCATCTGCATATGAGTTTACGTTAGCTATAAAAACATCAACAACCCTGGTATTTCACAGATATCAGGGAAACTGACAGGTGTAACTGAACTCTGCTGAACCTCATCAAGAGAGGCTCTACGTATAAAGGCGTTGCTGAAGTCCACGCGTGAGAGACACCATATGCAAAACAGCATCATCTCGCTGCTAACCAACAGCGTCGCCCTGTGCTGTCGGACCGGGCTGTCCAAGTACCGGCTTCCCCGTGTGGAGATCCAACGCCTCGTCACACTAGTATCACCACACATCCAGAGGCCAACTCGCTCCAATGTTGCCCTCAGCCCGCGTTTTTACGCAGTGGGGAGCTTCCTGGAGGTGGTGGGGGACGGCACCGGCTTCAGCATCGGTTTCACGGAGTGTGGCAGCCGTGACACCAATCCTACTGCGCCATGCCAGGGCACACATCAGAATGCCCACCACACAGGACGAGGTCCGCCAGGTCCACCGTGGATTTCATGCCATGGCTGAGATCCCCCGGGTGATTGGTGTCGTGGACACACGCGCGCTTACCGTAATTGCACCTGTGTGTGGGGACCACAGGGTGTGCATGATTTATGCGCTGATAAAGTGGTGGGTGATCGATTAACCTGGCATCGATTGATTTAGTTTCAGCAACACGGCGGTGGATAGCTCCCACTAAGAGCGTCTTAGGAAGCTTCTTTGGCGAGATCTTAAGAAGGCAGTTAAGAACGCATCTGGGAAACACTCCTATCTTAGCGCTCCTTCTTAGCGAACCCTTCTTTCGAGCCTTCTTAAGTCCTTAAGAACGATCGGATCTGGGAAACGCAGCCATTGTTAGACCATAACTATGACCAAAAAACATGAAAATGAACAAGATGTCTCCAAAAGAGAGCTTCCTGAGTTTTAGAAAACATCAATTTTCAGTACATAAGCACGAAACTACAGGCTATTAGCACACCTTCCTGGACTCGTTGTGACCTACTGAATCGAATAGGACCATAAAAAGCACAATCCACCAAAGCATTCATACGTTATAAACCCCATTGCCGACCAAAATCAATGGTTTTCTGGCCAAAGATTAAATTATGACCTACTTTATGCTGAGATGATATAGCAACTGACGTTGCGTCACACCAAACTGCACAGCTGCTTCTGCGCTTTCATGCTGATCGTAGTTTTAGATGCTTGACCAAAAAAAAAAGGTCAAGCTCTGACTCTAGTCACTTTTCTCAATTTTGAGCGGCTAAAAGGGCTCTAACGTGCTTTACACTTTTCCCACATGCTCATATGGTGACAAGGAAGTGTTTTAGACTGAAAAGCCAGCAGAGAAGGCTTAGCTGGCTGTGACGGCCCGCCACTGCTTTTTATTATACACAATCCAAACAAAAAAACACTTCCTCAGTTAGCTAAGCATACTTCCCAGCATGTACTGTATCTGAGTAACAATTCTCCCAAAAGCCTTGATTTTTTTTCAACTGTAGCCTATGTGTGTTCTGTGTCTGCACGAGTTCATCCATTAGTGTTTTACTAATGAGGTGAGCTTGAATTAATTAGGTCATCGTAATTAAAAACCTTTTTTCTTTATTTGTCAGTTCTTACCACGTGTATGGGCATCAACCTAGCCCCAAAAAAAGAAAAAGTAAGAAAAGTTAAGTTCTGCCACTTAATATTAAAATGTATATCAATGTTGAGTATTTCTTCTTTTTTATCAATCAACAGTGCAGCAATGCTACCTACCACCAACATCTTTTACCCACAATGCATTTGCCACGTCAGCTCAAACTCAAAGGTCTGGACCTGAGACCTCTCCTCCTCTTTCAGTCCATCATAAATAAATAAGTGGAAATGTAAAGCAGACCTCTTTGTCTGGGGGGATCTTAAAGACACCAATTCAAGTGGAGTGTTTGGAGGGAGGGTTGCACGCTCCATTGAGGTGTGTTTTGCTAACAGCTGCCATCTCCCCTTTCATATTAAAGAAGGGAACTGGGGGGGTGCAGTGAGCGGGTAAGAGAGAACGAAAAAGGGTAAAAAGGTGTAAAAGTATTTTAAGGTGGAATCAGAAACAGACATCAGGGTTTTACCGTTGACTGAAGGGTCCATGAGGTCCGTCATTGGCCTTTGGCTGAAGGAGTGACGTAGACCAGGTTTACACGGTTCACCTTTCCTGCTCGACAGACACTTTGCAGCCGGCTCCATTAGCAGCCTCATGGTGCATCATCATGGAGCATTAGAGAATTGGCTGCAAGTCTCCCTTTCTTAATATTGTAGCGACTCTGCGTCAGGGAAGCTGCAAGACAGGCTACTGTCGGCCCTAATCTACGCCAAAACGACAGTAAAACTCTGAAAACCTTGCGACATGCTCCGAGTCATAGACTCTCTCCCTCCGGTCCGCAACACACACACACACACACACACACACACACACACACACACACACACACACACACACACACACACACACACACACACACACACACAACTCCCCACCTCAGTCACTCTGCCAATCACAGGCATAGGTAGCAATGACTGACAGGCTTCATGGCTACACAGCTCATGCAACATTCACTGACCTCCTGAACCCAGTCGTTACAATAACCGGTCTTCTTAGCGAGAACAACTTATTTCTGTAAACACAATAACACTTTAAACACAACAGGTTAACATTAAATGTCACTGAGTCCGTTACAATATAAAACAGCTGTGTGGCAGATAAGACAAGGAAGTATACTTACTAGACAGTGAGGTTATTGATGACACACTTTGTGTGTATCATCTGTGTTTGCTGCTGTGCACGTCAGATGAGCTCGGAAAAAAAGAGTTCTGAGATGAGGACAAAGTGAAGGAGCTAATGGACACACTGGAGGTGGAGGAGGGATCATCCCGTGCTTAGGGAAAAGAAAGTCAGTCCTTCCATTAGGTGTTGGTGTGTGTCAGCAATCCAGAAAGATTGAAGGTTTTTCAACTAAAGCTACGTAATTGTACGTCTTTCCTAATCGTTATCATTAGATTGATTTTAATTTCATCATGCCCACACATCACAGCCTTTGTATGAGTAAGGGATTTGTCTTGATTGACATGTGAAATCCTATGTATGTAAATCAAAAGAGCAGATTCAGAAAACTTTAAAATGTTTCATTCATTACATTTCTTCACAAATAAATAGCCGCACCCTCTGGGAAACATTGTAAGAAACCTCCAGAAGATAAACTGAGGAGGGATCCTTCTCCCTGGCAAAATAATACTGTACTACTACAAAAGAATATCAAACTGACACAGAATATAAACATCCGTATATGAATCATATGGATTTGGGAGGATGTCAAGAAGCTTCCAGGATTCGATGAGACCCAGATATTCACTCACTGTGAGGAAAACTAATTTAGGTCATCTTCATACATTAGCATCGAATTTAACTTTATAATTTACTTTCAAGAAATATAAATTGAGCTTCGTATCAGTGTGGGTGTAGGCCACACACGTACATACTCTTTATATTTTTCTTAAGGTTTAGAAAGTTTAAAAAAGTATGAATCAAGTACTTTTGAACTTTATTTGAACCTCCACACTTTCTCCTCTGTGAAAGTCTTCACCGTTAATCTGCTTGAGCAAAATAGAACACAACTCAAGAAGCTCACACGGTTCTGAAGGAATTCTAAATAAACTAACACAGGAGAAAGTGATTGTTTAATCCAGGGCTGTGCTGTAAGTTACAAGTCGGGCTCAGGTACACAACATCCCTGAAGCCGGTCAGGATTCAATGTCTTCCTCAAGGACACTCCAGTCGGGCAGACGCTTGCCAGCGCTGGGTGTCAAGCATGCTGTTGTCCTCGCTGCACTGATTTTACACAGAAAAGGCTGATGCAGGGAGTTGGTCCAAGGACAAGAGCAATGAAGAGTGGAAACATCTTATGCTGATCACAGCGATAGTGACCCAATGGATCAGACAGCTCGGAACAAAAAGTGCTGTTTAAATAATGTGCTTATAGTTATGATGTAGTGCTTAAAGCCTTCATTTTACGTCATAAGAAAATAATACTTTGAAACCCTGGTAGGCTAACATCAATTACATTTGAGCTTTTTACTGTCGATCCATGCTCGTGGCCCACCTGGCTACCTGAGGCTTGACGTTGGTCTCCTCAAACATTTGCAGCTTTACTTTCAGTACATAATGTGCCGGAATGTGTAAAAATTGCACCAAATGACTTTGTATGTTATCCAAATGATCTTGAAATACGAAGTATACAAAAATACACGGAAGGGCGTAAGGGGAGATGGGTCCAACAAACAGTCTTCTTTCAGTTGTTTGTCCCACTTGTGAAACTCCAAGTCAATAAGAAGAATGGGCAGAGAGCCTGTGAAATAACTAGTGAAATTATGTATTAGTGTATTTATGAAATACATATATACATTGTAATCTAGATGAGAAACTAAGACAAACTAACATAGCTACGTGATGAAATTCATCAGCTTTACAGCAGACGTACGTGATGACTATAACTCTATTTAGCTTGAAAGGACAACGTTCCGTCACAGAGACGCAGCAGGCAGCCGTGTGTTCGCCTCCTCTGATCGTACGTTGCTCAACTCTGACCCGTCCCATTGGGTTTCCTTTGATGGCAAGCTGAGAACTCAGTGCAGCTTCTGTAGGAGACACCCTGGGGTGACGGGACTTAATAGGAGTTGTCTATTTTAATGAACCATTTGCCTTGTAACAGCTTGAATGAACAAGACCTCCATTCAAGGTTCCAGAAGAGCTGACAGGTAACACAGTGGGCTCAGTCTCAAGGCCAAAATATCACATTTCACCAAATCACATGTCCTTCTGCATATGCTCAGTGAAGTATTAGAAATAACAACAGGCTATGTTTCTTTCCTAACTTGTCCAACAAAACAACAATAATATTACACTTCCTGGCAATATTTAAAACGATAATGATCATGTAAACAACACACTTGTAGTGTAGAATGTACAAATATAGCGTCTTTTGACGTTGGATATACTGATGGTCTTCAGGTTTCAGAACATTCTTTGTGTGGTCTCAATGTTTTTTCTGCAGCACTGTGCGTTACACACACACACACACACACACACACAAAGAGACACATGCTTAAAAGAAAAGAGCACATTTGTAGTCAGACTGTTAATGGCTACATTTAAATGGGAATATACATTTTCAACAACTTGGAAGGAATACAATCTTTTTCCAAATGCGAGTCAAACTGAATATTTTGTGCATGAAAATGTAGGTAATGACTTCCCTGCCAGTTAGTGAAACTTCATGTAAATGTCAAAAGTAATTGTAAGTATAAACTGGTGCAGAACCAAAAGACAATGTATATTTATTTTGCTTGGTCGAGACCAAACTACATGTGCGAAAGCACCCATAAAGTTCAAATCCTTAATCGTACACAATGAAATGTGAATGTGATGACGAAACTGTTCTGAATATGTCCATGTGTTGGCCAGTCTGTGTGAAACTTTACTAGCCTCGAGCTATTTAATATCTAACTCGCCATTAATGAGATCTAAATATTAGCAGGTGTCGACCCCAACTCGTGCCTCTTATTGAGGGAATTTTGCATGTTAGCCCGACGGCTGATAAAAACGTAGGAGGTAGAGTACATGTTCACTGTGCCTCTCTTGGTGCAGGGCTAACAGTTGGCTGGTGTGCTGCTGAACTGGGACGAGGCCGTGCCGGCACTGGCAAAGCGTCCGCACCAATCTGTCGCATATACGGTTGGACTGTGACCAGAATGGGCCAGCCTGCCAAGAGAAGATGTGCTGCCTCTGATTACAGACAGGTGTCTCGGTCAGCGAGACAGACGGCTGAACAGACAGAGAGTGGAAACATTTTGATAGTGGCCCTGGTCATGCTAATGGGCAAAAGCAAGCCGCTATATTCCTCAGGGCTCTGCTGAAGGTCACGTCCTCCGGTAACTGACTCAAATCGATTTATATAGCTGAGAAAAGTTAAAGCTGCATTTACCGACAAATGCCTATATTTCCAATGGCATCGACCCAGCTCCATCCGTACCAAGCAGCAAATTGAGCAGGATAACAGCTCAATACTTTTAACAATAACATTATTATATAATTATTTCAGCTGGGGATAACTGTGCTTCACTGTTAAAGCTTTCATTCAACTAAAAGGCACTTTGGATGAACACATTCACCAAAAGGTAGCCTAAGTGTAACACAGTGAGTGAGTCAAAAGACCCCTGTGTTTTGAACCAAGCTGGCTTTGTTACTGCAAAACCCTGTTGTTTCATTAGATTACATCTGATCAATGCAGCTGGTGTGAAAACAGCAGTGCTAATCATGTTTTGGCTCCGGTGCTTTCAAAAGAGGCATATGCTGTGGGGTTTTAGCTAACTCATGAAAATGTGTTTTGCCTTTCCCCAGTGAAATGGTGCATACAGTGTATACCATTGATTCTGTAATCATGGGAAGTTGGCTGTTCCCTCTTCTGGGTTGTATTACAGGGGGGCTAATGCTCTGGCCTATGGCTGTCAGAGTCACTGTTTCATGGAATCTAATAAACTTTACAGTGTGACGTGCCTCAGCTCTGCAGACACATGCAGTGTACGTGGTAGGCCTGACTAATACTCCCGTTGTCAGTTTTTAGAAAAGTCACATTTATTTATCTCAAGTTGTGAATTTGATGATTTAGATCCTTTAATTGACAGAAACAAAAAACACTTAATTTGACTAATGTCTTGGAGCTTGACTTGGACTTCTGCCTTTAGCTAAATGCTAACAAGCAAAAGATATGTACCAGTTGTAACATATCACGTTCGCCATGTTAGTCCAGCATGTTAACATGCTTGCTAGTATTTGCTAATTAAATAGAGTTGAGGGTGTGGTGTATGTACTTAGCTTTGCAAATAATTAATGTATCCAAGGTATTGGACTTAATGATGGCACAAGATTAAATTTAAAGGAATCACATAAGTCATCGTCTTGGCGTCATAGGTTTTTGTACCAAAGTCCATGGCAATTCAACCAATACTTATTTCCATAATTACATAGAAGTCTGGACCACATGGCCAATTGATTGACTGGCCAACCAATACTCCCAACACATCAAATATAAACTAATGACCGTTGGCATTTGGCATATAATAACAAGGAACCCTTTAGCGTTTGTATGAGACACATTAGGCTTTCAACTCATTATTATTATTATTATTAGACGGTCAAAGCAACTGGCATCAAAAAGTGATATAAAGAGATAAAGAGTGAGGAAGTCTGCAGACGGAGGAGGCCAGGGTGGATGCTTGGGTCAAATAAACACACACTTACACCCAGGAAGTTACGTTAAAAGACACTATGCATGTTGAAGCAAAACACTTGTGTTTCAACCCGAGAGCCATGAATAACACAACTTCTGGTATGTTTGTTTTCAGTTACAATACCCCATCATGATTCCATAAACAATGTTATACCAGTGCAAAGCTAAACTAAGCTATGGTGGAGTATCTTATCTCCGGGTTGAGAAAAATAACCACTATTTTTTTTTTAACTTTCTCATAAAGCTAAAATATAGATCACAAAACTGAATCCTTGAATTTTAGTTACCTTTAGCTTTCAATATGAATGTTGAAAATAGTATTTAAGTGCATTTGATAAGCATTACATACTTTTATACATGTTATTGAGCAGTAAAATCATACGACATTAAAAGAAATAATTGAGCTGTTTATTTGTAATGGAATGACATAGCGGCTACTTTTTTTGTGGAGAAATAACCTGACTTACAAAAACATAGGTTAGTGGGACTAACATGAAGCGTTAATGTAAATAAAATGTCATTTTCTTCAGTCGAGTCTCAGCTTTGCGACATTATTCTTTATGACTGCTTTCTAAATGGAATCGTTTTTTCTCTCTGTTGCTCCGGTGTTTGTTGGGAGAGAACAGCAATTCAGAGTTTAAGTAGTTTTAGTCCAGGCACACAGGCCTCAGGCAGGGGACTCAAGTTGTGAGTCTCTCCCAGCATGGAGGCCTGACAGTGGGGATTACCGCCATCTCATCTCCTGCTGAGAGGCGCCAGATATGGACTGAATCAGTTCAGACTGTCCTTGGGGAGAAGGATAAGTAGGTAGACAATGAACTCAACACACACGCACACACACACACACACACACACACACACACACACACACACACACACACACACACACACACACACACACACACACACACACACCCAGACATACACATCTAATTGAATCCCTTTTCTCTCATCCCTGGACATCCATGGGGTATAATGACAGCTAGAAATCTGTGGCAAATTGTTCCAATGGTAGCTGCTCATTTACACCCTCATCTTCATCATTAGAGATGGAAAGCATGGCTAATTGTTCATATCTAATGGCACGCTAATTATCAGTGCAAAATCACCATCGGTTCTGGTGAGTTCTAAAAATATCTGCTGGCAGGTGAAACTCAGCCGCTGGTTAACTGAAACTAAAGTCTGCCTTTCTTGTCTCTCTAAAAAGAGAAGCATTCATTCTGCATAGCGTCTGCATTGTTTTTAACTGGTTCTAAATTGCTAATCAGAGAGGCATTCAGACGGCGCAACAAGGTCAATATCACACTCCAAAAAGAAGTACATTTGTCTAATTACTAGTTAAAATATCTTCTAACACCTAATGTAAAACACAATCACCAAGGTTAGTATAAAACCTTCCAGGGAGATATATGGCAATATAAGTACTTTTAAGAAAAGTAAGTCATCCTTGAATATTTAAAAAATAATGTACTACAGTGCAGCTTATCAACATTTCTAACATAACATATATTTTTATCTTAAAAGTCAAAAGAAAAAGAGAAAAGAAAAAATGTTACGTAATAATTATACTAATCATAATACATGTTTTTTAAAATACTGAGACACATTACAAAGGCAATTAAATAGAGAGAAATATTCAAATTATTTTACAGAAAGACAAAAGTTAGATTGTCAGACCCTTCACCCAATCACAGACCAAGTATTTTCTAAAAGCGTCAGTTTCCAAAGAAAGCCTCTCAGATGGTTCTGTACTATACCATTTGGTGGCTCAGGTTAGCATATAGATGAATATGTACAAGAGTGCCTTCAAGCTATGGGCCAAATGTTTGAATCTATTGATTGATGTCCACGTATGATGAATAAAAACAAAGATTGAGCATATTTTCATCAAACTCTACCTCTGGCTTTAAGGCCACCCACAACTATACATTTTGTTTGGGTGGCTGAGCTGAAGGTTGGAGCCGTAACGCATCGTTGGGTTTGTAAGGCAGAACAAAATGCGTGAAGCATATGCACCGAGAATCATAACTCTGACTTAGTGTCAGCTCCTTGGAAGCGTGTGTCCAGATGGGGAGAGCTGGGTGCTCATTTAATGGTCAGTTTAGCTAATGCAATAATAGCTGCAGAGAGGGGCCCTGTAATGACAGCTTCACTGGGCTTATTCAAGTGAGCCCAGCCGTTCCAGCCGGGCTCTAATAACAGATCTCAAGGCCATTTCAGACACTGGGCAGCAATCGTACATGTCTCAGACATCTCGCCTCAACACCTTGTAAGAGTTGAGGAGTGAAATTTAAAAAAAATGGAACTGGAAAGAGAGGGTATTATGTTTTCAAAATGAGCAAGTTACGTCGTTATGAGCATGCCAAGGGTGGAATTATGGTAATTGTTTAGTGTGACCTTTGGTTTTAATGAACGTAATTATGTTGGACTTTTCCTTCTAAAAAGCAGCTGTGTATGCAATGTGTGTAAGCTCAATACGACACAAAGCTCTCCATCCGGCCGCAAGAGCCATCAATATCACACAAACATGTGTGTGTATTAAACATGTCCAACAGCTAAGATAAATCATGGCCAAGTGCACAAGGAAAAAATGTATAGAACATGAAAAGGCAAAATGAAAGAGTTATTTGTTGCTGTAATCATTCCTAGTCTCCACACTATGGAAGCATGAAGAGAACTGGAAACAATATAGGATGCAGGGCCCCGTTCATTCTCAAAAAAGTTGCTCAGTGGCACATGAAGCGAGAAAAGTTTGACTTTTTATCTTAAATTATAGGGATCTTGTGAATCCATGGGCCTGTAAAGAAAGTGCTCCACGCTTCTTTAACGCCGCCTCCCAGCTGCTTAGTCTCACTCACGTAAACGACAGCACGGAAATAACTCTGGAGACGACTCTTAGTGAATTTCACAACTTTAAGAAGTATTCACTTAAATAAGGGCTATTAACTCGTTGATTTACTGTGTATATATATATATATATATATATATATATATATATATATATATATATATATATATATATATATATATATATATATATATATACACATTTATTTACAGACTGACACCGTTTTTGGCCCAGTGGCGTTATATGTAAATTGTAATTACATGGTTTGGCCGCTACGTCGCTGCTGTTCCTGTGGGCTTGGTCCACTATGGCTGGAAAGTTCCTTCCTAGCACACCACTCTAAGAGAGGAGGGATTAACCCACAGTCACCATGTTGTGCAAAAAAATACCAACGTTCATTCAAAGCTAATGTGATGAACTGAAGTAAAAAGCTGGCAGCCCTTCGACAGTCTGACAACTAACAATGGCAACCACACTTTGTTTGGTTTTATCAAGTAAATCATGATACAACCTACTTTGGTAAAAATATGAGGCTATAAATAGTAATGTCAATGCAAATTTGAAAATAACTTGTTTTTTAATCAGTCTCCCTAATGTGCATGAATAAACCACCATGTAGACTAAGTTTTACTACCCAAATGAGGCGGCCCAATGGAGCAGCAGCTTGGCAAAAGCATCAGAAAGGTTAAATAACAACATGAGACGATTGTTACAAAATCCAAGAATATATTCATTAATCAAACCACTAACATAAGTATGTAGCACTATTAGAGTGCGACATATTTTGAAAAAATTGAAATCGGAGGAGGTCGGCAGCTGTCTTTCTCTCTCTCTCTTTTCGTTGACTGTTTCTTTGCTGTCTGGTCTCCTCCATTAGGAAAATATTTAGGAAGTAAGTTAGATTTACAAGCATGAAAAGCACGCAGGATGACAAAGTGTCTGTCATTCTGTCTTTTAAAATCCACTCTCTTTCATTATTCTAGTTATGGAAAATACAGGTCTCTTTCAATCTAAAGAACTAGACAATAATGTGCTCAACTGTTGATTCCCACCGGCCAAAGAATTATGCACTTTGCTTGTTTTACATGTGTGGTGAAGGTGATCATATATAGTTTGGCTAGAACTTCTAACAACCAAGTAGCCTAAGTGGACATTTGTATTATGGTAAACCTACAAAGTCTACCAATGGAGGTGCATAACTGGGAAAACCTAATGTGTACAGGTCCACAGTTGTCTTATTCCCTCAATTTCCCAAACACCCATCCCCAGTCCTCACTGTACATCCATTTTAGAAAATTGTGAATGCTCATGTGAATGAAGTATATATCGCTCTGAAGTCTGCAGAAAGAAACCCAAAGATAGAAAATGTACAAAACAATATGAAAAGTTGGAAGATAATCATAGCTCCACTACTGACCCGGCAGATTAGTGCAAGCTGTATGTGTATATGTGCATGCAATGAGGACTGTTAGATTTGTCCCCCGTCTTATCGAGGTGAAGTTGTGGAAGGAGCACATGGGGACGGACAGTATGGACAGAGCGTGTGACTACAGTGACAAATAATTATAGTACATTTATATTTTTAGAACAGTAGACTTAAAAGAATCCCAACCTTTAAATAATGAGAGCCAGAGAAAAGAGAAACAGGTGAGAAACATGATTGCTAACATTAGACTGAGTGGGACACAAAAACGACTCTGATGTAATTGGCTGCTCTAGCCTTTGATATTTGTCTTTTTTTAGTCACCAGCATCGTGTTCTCTCCGTCTGAAGGCAGCAGAATGGTATTCTCCTGCATGTTTAAAGAGCGGGTTAGCAGTACTGTAGTTGGGGAGCAGCTAAACTGCACACTTAATTTTAATTGCAGGCCAGCTGAAGCTCAGGTTGACAGTTGGCTAAAAGAAATGAAGCAATAAATGGGCATCTGGTCTTTTTGCTTGAGTTAGTGTACATCCAGCTGTGATGGGCCAACCGCACATAAAGCTAATTTACCATCAATACCACATATTGAAAATACATTTAAAAAATAGATCATCAACTACATTGGAATTCAAACAATGCCAGAGTTGGAAGTATCCAAATCTTGAAACAGAATCCTGTTCGTGAAACAAAAGACAGCTTAGAGTTGAAATTCAAAATGACGGATTAAAGACGCTCCATTGTTTCATCTGCTTCATATTCACTTCCCCTGTGATTACTCCACTGGATAGTAACCCTTCTTTAAATTACACGTCATGGAAAGCTTTTAAGCAGGGGCCTCTTTTCTGCAGAGTCCCTCTTCCTGTCTTTTTCAGCCTCTTTTCTTTTTCACAAGTGAAAGGTTGTGAGAAACGCCACAGTCTTTCTCTACAAGAAACTGACTAATTTCAGCTTGCCGCCCGTCTTGTCACTTGAAGCTAATTGCATGGTTTAGCCCAGCTCTGGCAATTACAGCTCCCATCCTTTGTGTAAGTGCGATAGCTTTCAGGGGTCTGCTGGTTAAAGAAGATAGGGCTGCAGGTTTCTTCGCACGCTTCAATTCAGTGTTTTACTAACCCTTTGAATGCACTTTTCATATGAAATAAAAGGAACAAGGAGTTCTAGGAAAGAGTTAGCTTGAAGGCTACTGACACTGAATGTGGAAAGCAAAGCCCTTTTTTGTTGATGGGTTGATGGCGGTGATCCGATAAATGATTCCAGCAGCAAGCGAGGCAGGAAGCTGGTACTGTCGGGCGATGCACAAGTAGGATACTCATCTCCTCCAGTGTTATTTCAATCAGCAGGCCAAGTGAGGGTGAAGCGCAGAGCAATTGTTTGTCTGTCTCCCTCTTTCACCTCATCTTCTCACATGTGCACATTTGGCATGTGAAAGCACTCCCGGTGACACGGAGACACACACACACACACACACACACACACACACACACACACACACACACACATACACACACACACACACACACATACACACACAAGGGAACATCAGCAAAGACGGAGCCAGTGGGGTCAGGGCTGTCTAGTGAAAAAAAGGTCAAGTGTCTGGTCTGTCTGTTTTTCGCCAGACGTGTGGAATGCTGAATGCTAGTTTTTGTGCGTGTGTGTGGGTTTGTGTTTGTGCATTCACTCTCAAAGGGCTAATCATTTCAATGGAAGTGACTTTGCTCACAGTCCCTTTTTGTGAAAATATTAAGATGATGACTTCTGGACTGGTATTCTCCCGGTGAAGACAAGAAACAGCACACAAACCTGCGTTCACACACTCACACTCACACACACGCACACACACACACACACACACACACACAAATACTTGCATACTAACAGAGTAGCCGAGCTGAAGCACCAGGGGCGTTTGCCAGAAGGCGCCTCAGATAATTTCACACTCTAAACAGAATCCAGGAACCGCTGACAGACCAGGAGCATGCACACCAGAGCACAGTCGGCAAACACCGGCCGCCTCCCTTGTGGCTGGAACTGTTGGAAGCGGTGTAAGGGCGCTTGGTTTGAAGCCCACTCAAACAAGACCAAAGCTAATGAGTCCTCCGTTGGATAAACCAGAGCCTGATTAGGGTTGTTGTTGTAGTCAGAGAGCCAAATGTGGAGGGATTAGGAGGGAATGTACCAACGATGAGGGTAGACGTCGGTGTGGGGGAGTCGTTTTGTAGAAATGTTTATGGGGCACATGGTGCATGGCATCTATCACGTCTGTACTGTTTGATACAGGGTGCTTTCAGAAATGACTCAAAGGGCACAAAGGCAGCACTATGCAGAGAGTGCACATATGCAGGTGTGTATATCACCTATATTTATGCATACACACATGGATGCCCACAGAGACATTATGAGAGCAGATTATGCATCAACTGTTGCTTTCTGTCTGTTTGTTTTATTTCGTATTCTTTGACATGTTCTTTGAACAAGTAGATTGGCAAGTAGATTTAGGCTCCATCTGCCCCCCCCCCTCCTCCTCTCCCTCCAGCCCCCTCAAAAAAACTCATTGAATCTACACGATTCACGGAGGTCACCTATTTTGGTTTCAAAACAGCGAATTTCGCCGAAAGGTGAGGGAACTCTGTTACATTATTTATTCTGTACACATGACATCTATTGCTTCTGTCCATCCAGGGAGAGGGATCCTCCACTCCCCTGAAGGTTTCTTCCCTTTTTTTTCCTGTGAAAGGGTTTTTAGTATCTTTATTGAGGAGAGTTTTTCCTGATCTGATGTGAGGTCCCGCGACAGGATGTTATGTAAGTCCTCAGAGGCACATTTTGTGTTTGTGATTTTGGGCTATACAACATGATCTGAATTGAAATAGCATAATATACTATGGTTATAGTTTAACCATAACCATATGTCAAACAGCCACGCAAAAACATACAGGAACAGTCACATGGCATGCACACTTACTGTGTATTCATACACAGAACATACAGATACCTCACAAACAAGCTCTGCTCAATGAACCCTCGTAGGCTGTTTATTTATATTCTCTTCATGGAGCCTGCTAGTGAAATCCTATAAGAGTTTTCCCCCAAATACTGTACATCACAGCAATCATACAGCATGGGTAAACAATATGAATTGAATCCATGGGAGGCAGTTGGATTTCGTCCAAAAGTTTCCCTCATTTCATTGCCAGCGAGAGATCAGCTGAAAGAATAACCACGCATAATGAGGGTCAGATGTTATTTCAACTGCTCATTTAGAGCAGCACAACAGGCAAGTAGTTGATTATGACGTCAGTTATCATTCTAATAACAAATACCACACCAGAGTGTCCGCTAATCCAAAACAGATGTATGTTCTCTTTAGAAGCTACTGGACTGCCAAGAAACCATCTATTGGCCTGTGCCTAATATTACCTATACCCTTGAGTCAATACAGGTCATTCACAACATATCTTAGTTTTGCAATATAGCTCTTTCCTTTAACGGAACTAAACACTGTCAAAGCAGCACAGCAACACTTTGGCTGTGCAGAACTGAATTTATTCAGGTTGCGGTCACACCTGATGACACCTTGTAAGGCAGCTGGATTCTCGTGATAAGAAATGTGATCAGGCAGAAATCCAACCTGTCAGACTTCAAGTAATGCCCTTGTGTCTGCCCTTTTGCAGGTTCCAAAGGGGGCTTCTTAGATCATTAGGTCAATCACATGGAACATATACTATACATTTCAGAACTCCATATACGAGCTATAAAATATCCCCACGGCATATCATTAATCATTTCACCAACTCGCTTTAATGAATGTGGGAGCCAATTAGGAGATGTTGGTGACGTAGAAAATTGCTCAGTGTTTGTAAAAGGTTCAACACTGATCACAGATAGCCAAAAATCACCTATATTGATAATGGTATATCTATGATTCTGACCTCGGCTAATGTACTAGCTAATGTTCTACTGTCAGCCAATAGTACTTTAGCCAGGGCCAAAAGGTTAATGTACCATCTTGTGAAAGAGAGCAATGAGTGGTGATTCATGAGGAAAGAGCGTCATTAGCAGCTTTCTTCTGAATGCCTCACCATCGAGGGATTTACCAAACATTAAAGTGGTAGTTTGGATGTTTTGAAGTGGAGTTGTACGAGGCACTTCTCAGTCAGTGGAGATGGAGTTAGAAGAAACAGTCAGGAGTACCAGTACAGGAGCAAAGCAATGCACTGCTGTGGTCGGGAACAGACACCTACAAAATCACTATCAGTTGAAGCAAAATTATTATATAAAAATAAACTCACAGTTACTGAAGCTGAACTTCTGAGCTGTTTTCAGAGCAGTAGGATCTGAAAACTACTGCGAACATTGTCACACACTGGGGTTCCCAGAAGCCAAGCAGACTATTAAATACTCGCAAAACATATTGCACCAAAGCCAAAAACAGGAGAAGAGGTAGTTGAGAATAACACATATTTTGACCAACCATTTATGAAAGTCAGCATAGCAATCCTATGAATCCTTCATATAAAAAGTATAATAAATTGGACTTACCATACTTTTACCTCAAGTGGGTTTCATATCGTTTGGAGTTAATGAAAACCAGCGGATGCCAGGGCAGGAATTTCAACACCGGCCATGATGCTATTGCAGGAGTTCCTCTTGCTAACAGACACGAAATATGAATCCAAAACGATAAATGAATGTATCTTTTACGACTAAAATACAGCCACAAATCTGTGCTCTATCTAGTCATTGCAGTGGCGTTGGCAAAATAAAATCATCCTCCCACCTTAAAGATGAGAAAAGACATTTTTTTATATGAATTTCCATAAAAGATAGCATTAGCTTGTGCTGCTCATTAAGCAAAAGTAAATTGTTGTTAGGGATGTTACAAGAACCGATACTTAAAATACAAAGTAAATGCTCGAATTCTGGAAATGTGTCGCTACTCAAGTTTTTTCAATAGGTACTTCCAGGCAACCCTGTCTCCTACAAATTACGTTCCCCCAGAACTAATACGCATCTTCAATTATGTTGACTAGAAACGCATTTTATCTCTGATTATGTCTGTGTTTAACCTATTACAAATAAGTTGGTTATAGGTCTGTGATTGACGTATTACAAATACGCATATTTGAATTTCTAAACTCTGCAAAGGAAAAAAAAAAAAAAAGCATTCCGAAACAGCCCGACTTAGAAAACCAGACCCGACTGGTTGTCCCAGGGACAATTGAAATTATTATTATTTTGAAATTATTATTGTTATTATTATTACTACTACTACTACTACTAATAATAATAATAATAATAATAATACGCAGTAAACTCACTGTCGTCATGTTTGCGGACAAGGACCCTTTTTTTCCCCTGACTGTGAACAACACATCTGTGTTGAAAGCAACTGGAAGAGAGCTAGCATAGCTAACTTTAAACGTGAGCACCCAGTAAGCAGCAAAAAGCTAAAAGCTAACATTAGCTGTGAGCAGCCAGTAAGCAGCACAAAGTGAATGGCTAACATTAACGGTAGGTGCCATTGTTTTCCTTTATGATGCCTTTAGGAGTGTTGACCAAAGATACATATTAACGGTATCGTGTTCATGAGGAATGTCTATCAAAGTATATGGGATTTGTGTCACTAGATGACCATTTCAAATCGTGAAAGTGTTAAGAACAACCCGCTCTTCCATTGGGTGTATAAATGTTCAGCTAAGGACATATTTAAATTTGTTTTAACAGGAAGAGAGCTAACAAGCCTCGTGAAAACCTATCATTGTTGGAGCTGACCAATACACAAAAATCAAACCGAATGCTTTGAAGTCTTTGGACAACAGCTTTACAAGTCATCTGTATTTAGGATGCACGGGAGTCACCATTACCCCAGAATTAGTGTGAAACTTAAAATCTGGAAAGTTAGGGCAGTAAGAGATGCTGTCTTTAAAAAACAAACAGCAGTCTCTGTGATCTTACTTCTGCTTTCATTGTGGGAGTCCTCTGGTGCTACTTCCAATACAATATAAAACAAAACCCTCTGGCAGACTGGTAAGTTGTGCATCAAACACAGAGTTGCAGGGAAATAATTGAGCCAGCAGGGAACAGCTGGCATGGGCAATGCAGTGCAGTGTTGATAGTCATGTTGGAGATGCAGAGATGTTAAAGTAGTAGTGCACACGGAATTGCCTAGGAATAATGGACACAGGCTGGTTGTTGTCTTTAAAGAGAGTAACATTGTCTTGTGCATCAGTTTTTATTTCTATGAGCATCATTTGCTGTGTGGGTTTTGCTGGTTTGCTAATGTGGTGGCAACCTTTATACAGATGTACAGTGTGCCATCATATTTGGTGGGAAACACTATTACAGAACCATGTACGACAAGTTACGTCTCATTGAGTTGCAAGTAATTGATGCAGTTCAGTTAACTGAGTCAGCACTCAGAAATTGCACAGTTTCAAGTTGAGACGAGTCAGGTGACCTGGCAAGAGAAGGGAAGCCATGAGGTTCTTTCTACATCCAAAGAAGTTAATCCACATTTTTGAGTGGGTAAAGGAATTACTACGAATTGACTCTTGTCCCTCTCGATAGTGTTCATTCAACTTTTTTTTTTTTTTTTACCAGAAAAGATGAAGTAATTCTGTCCTTGAGCGGTGTTCAGTAAATGTATGAAAGAATCTCTAAATTGTAATCTTCAAGCTGAAACAGAATCCCCATTGGTGTTGACGGCATCAGTAGCTTTAAGCGGTGAAGCTCCCCTCAATGGTAACAGACTGTTGTCCCTTCAGCTCTGACATACTGTACGTTACGTCCTGGTTAAAAGCTAAAACACCTCACACAATAAAGATGTGATAACACTGTGATGGCTTAGTTATTAAAGGAGATCTCCAATGATTTGACTCATCGTGATTGTTGTGAGATACTTCTAACACATGTGTGAACACACGTTGTATAAGGCCTTTTGTGGCACTTGCATCCAGTGCAAATGAGCATTGCCAATGCCGGAAGTAGTGTTTGGAGTGCAGTGGGTTCCGGATGGACTTTGATGCAAGAGAGCAAAGTTTGATCGCGCCATAGACCTTAAATCCACAGGGCGCAAGGTTAACTTGAGACTTCTGCTAGCTTTGAGGCACTGCTTAAAAATGCTTCGTAAAGCATAAATAGTCCTCACTTTAGATCACGGAACATACTTAACTAATACTTAACTAACGAGCAGAACAACTTGAATTAATCATGAATTGCAGCATTGTTTTTATAATGTATTAACACTTTACAAATGATCGTATTAGTCATCTATAAGTCCTTAATACTTGTTTTTATAACTGTGCTTATGAATTGCATACTAATGAGTTACCAATGAGTATTCATGTTGAAACGATGAGTTAGAAATGATGAATTGCTTATTCATGCTTTACTAATGCTAAATAGTGTGTACTTATTCTAAAGTTTTACCAAATATAATTATAATAACTATTATTATAATTTTAATATACATCTTCTGCATAATTGTTTATGTGTGAGGAAAATGTTGATATTCTCATATGCCTGATCTTTTTTGATGCCTCCAACTGGATAGCTTTCTAAATGGTTAGCCTTGGTGGCTTCTTGATGCCGTCAAAACGCAACAATAGTGTTGCCTAGCAGCGGTGTTCTTAGGACTTTATCACTTGAACACCAAGCATATTGTGGAGCGACTTCCCAGGACGTAACAACACGCTGAAGGGTTCCATTTGAAGACATCATAAGAGCCACGACTGAAAGACATGGTTGAGACATGGGGCGTTAGGATAAAGGGATGTTGAAGTAATGTTCTGTCAAACATGTAGGGGGCAGTGAGAGGTGACACTGTCAGTGACCGTGCGGGTGGCTGAGCGAGGAGGGTTAGGGGTGTTCTGGATTAAAATACCAATTTAACAGCAGCACTGGTGGACATGTTTGGCGTTTGAAAACTCAGTCTCCTTTTTATAACGCACCATACTGCAGGATCTGGAAATTGTTACATTCACAAAGGAAATTCATTAGTTGGATTGGCTGTCTGAAGATATCTCAAAGACTTACAGTGGTTCTTTATTAAATTTGGTGGACACAAACGCCTCAAGCCATGGAATGATTGTTCTGGAATTTGGAAGTGATCCGGATCAGGGATTTCCGTTACTAAATCATAATTGCTGTTTTGTTTTCGGCATAGCTCTTACATTAACAGAGATGAAGAATTGATTCCAAATCCTCTGGGTGAGTCAGAAAAATCTATTAAAACATTGTCCAAAATATTGTTTCTAGAAGTGTATGGACTTACATACCACACTGAGTCCACTGCCTGTTTGTTATGGTTCAACATGCTCTCATTGGACCTCTCTCATCAGACCCTCATCCCTTGTTTTAACAGGAATTTGCATCGTGGTTACGAGATGCTATCAAACGTTTTCCTCGTAACCTGAAGCACTTATTTTATTCCTCATTACTATTTCTCTTCCTTTAAACCTCTCCCCTATGGCCCCTCCTAACCCTACTTTGTCTGAGGCAGTAACTAGTCGGCAGGAATGACCTTCAGGCAAGCCAGCAGTTAAAGATTCAGCTCCAGGTTTTGTGTTGAACCTCTGGATTCCTTTCTGAGACCCCCACGGCCCATCATTATCTTCCCAGGATTGAAGTGGAGATCACTACCTCTCATCTCTTGGATTACCCTCCCTCCCCCACACTGTCAAAGATGCAACAGCCCTCCTCTTTGACATGTAGTGTGAAATATAGACACTGTGATCCAATGGGTTTAATAGGGATCCTCTGCAATCCATCTTTACTTTGTTTAATGAATTCACTATAGTGTTCATATTCTAAAATGCTTCGTGATTGTTATAGCTGTGCATTCCACATGTTTAGTTTGGCTACGAAGTCCCTCTCCTTCATAACCGTGTCATCTAAATATGTAGCAAATAGTGAGTTATGGTTTGTTAAGTCATACGGGTTGTCTAAATGGTTGGAGAGATCGTCCCTAAAGCATTTGTTTTAAAACCTAAGTCGTCTTTTTTGGGTTGTTTTATTTTTTTATTTTTCATATCTGCTGGAATAACATTTTTACACACCATTGCTCAGGTATGTGTGACAGAGATACTCCAGACATGGCTTTACAATAAGGTTTATGAGACAGACCCACAACCATCAAGTCCATAATTAACCAGAGCCAAGATCTGCTCACTCGCAGTTCAGGAGTTCAATGTCGGCTGAGAATCAGATGGCCAAACCTGTGGACCTTTTTAGTTTTTTTTAAATTGAATTTCAATGTATATAACCATTTTTCTGAATGTAGTGATGTACTTTTTTTTGTTTGAGTAAATAAATAACTTTTAAGACATAACCACATACACAAACAACACAATCAGGAGTTGGACACTAACCAACATGTAGAACGTATTTGGTCTTGAGGCTCTGAGCTCATCACGAGAAAAGCACTAAGCTCAGCAGATCAGGGAGTGGAGGGGTAATGATGGTTACCTCCTCCGTAAAGGGAACATAGACTAAGAGCTGACAGATGGATGCTGGGGAGGAGGCATGTCTAATGATGTATAGGAACAACAGCAAGTGAGCGATATGGCACTAGACATGGCAAACGCAGAGCAAAGCCCTTATTGTGGAGGGTATAGACGTGTCCTTTTGATTCCCTGGGAAGTTGGTTTTGGATGAAAAATAATGTATGTATGATATGAGGTATAGTGGTCCTTTATGCTCATTGCATCTACTTTAAAATTGCTGGATTTAAAATTCTGATCCTATCTATTGCTTACACACGGCTGTCATGGCAACTAAGAGTTAACATGACAAACCGCTCTAATGATGCGTTCACACCGCATGCGTCAAAAATTGTCTTAATGCGCGTCAACATTTTTCTAGACGTGCGTCGAGAAAAAATGTGTTCACAGCAAAAGCAGCATGACTAATTGCGGCACCATAAAGGGGGGCGTGGCTTATCTTAGCTGCTTCTCTTCGGGAAAAGAGTGATCTTTTCTGTTATGGACTTTAGATGAACTCACCACTAGATTAGCTTTATACTTGTTGTGGAACATCAAGCCCGCCCGCTGGAAAATATGCAACATACGCAGCTTCTACGCAGCTGTGCATTGACTTTGCATGTAATCTCGACGCGCGTCGAAATCTTGACGCATTCGATGTGAACACACCATAACAGGCTGGACAAAGACAACACTGCTGGCAGAGCTAACAGTGGTAATCTGATGGCAACCGGATTTATCTGACCACAGAAGTTAAACCACGAATCGCAAGATGGTTCCTTTCAATTCATACTGGGTGCATCCTAAATGCAGCATTCCTTCATGTAAATATATTGTTTGACAAAAACAGTGTGGTGGTGAAACTTCAACTCACGCTGTGTTTGTCACAGCACGACTGGTCGCCCAGCTGTTCTGACTGCAGCATCTGTAGCTGCCTTTGTCATCACTGGTTGAGTCACATCCTTCAGTATCCATTTCAGAGAAATAATAATAATAAATGTGTTAACACTACGAATATCCACATCTGGCTGTGGTTCTTCTCTGATGTGTCTTGTAAATTTAGTCTCATGTCAGTGCTATCCCGTGATTCTTCTGTGCGCCTTCACCATATTAATGTTCTATATTGTGGCTCAGGGAGTTATTGGGGGTGATTATTAACCAATGAGAGTAGAGCCGTGGGTTATTTTCAAGCTGTCTCTAGCCATCAATCAAACAAACCACCCTGGATCTTCCTATTTTAAAGATGACATCACACGCTTGTTCACTTCTTTTGTGTCTTCATTATTATTGGACATGCATTCATTGAACTCCCCATTCATCAATAATAACTCTCTCTGTCTACATCTGTTAAGACTGTACCTCCCAGTGTTGACTTTGCCTTATTCAAATCCCATTGCAAGTGTATGGAAACAAATTACAGCCTGCGTGTATGGGATTGGGCATGACTGACTAGATAAAGTGAACACACACTTACACCTGCAAGGACCAGTTTGCATGTGAAAATAATCCCTCTGCATAATGTTGAACTAACTAGTAGTTCTGGTGTCGACTAGCGAAGATAGCAACACCTAACTGAGTGATGCACACATCCCCAGTCCTAACAAACGAAGTTAAGGTTACATAAATAAAGATCACCACAATAAAATTGCTTTCATTTATAAGAATAGCATAGTTACTAATACAACTAAATTATTTTTTTTAATTTTTTGATAAAATTATCCCCCAAAAATATAATACGTCATTCATTTGTTGTTTAACTGTTACACATCTTTTTAGCCGTTTTCTTTATTGACATTACTCCGCTCTTTTGTCCTTTTCCATTCCACCGAGGCTGATAATACATGTGTTATTCTGATGGCATAATTGTGTTTACAGTTGGAGAACAAGTGCTTTTTAGATGAGTATCTGTTTAATTTTCAGTTTTGTCATTACGCCAGGTGATGAGAGCCCCCGGTCTTTACCAAAAGATTCAGAAAGAGATTACGAGAAAAAAATAGAAAACAAGTAGATAATAGAGGAAAGTTAAGTCAAAATGAATTGCCAGGAAGGAGTGACTCTACCCATAAGAGAGTGAGAACAACGTAAATCGTGGGGAGAGAATGTGAAATGTGGGTGAAAGCTTTATTCGTGGTGGTTGTGTCAGAACGCCCCCCAGGCTACAATTTCAGTCGCTCTGGAAAACAATGCAAGCAGCTAATTAAACACCTACAGAGGAAACCCGCTTGGGTAGTTCCATTCATGTGTGCCAGACATCCATCATCAGACTTTGGTCTGCACACACTGCTCTGACAGGGCACCGGGCTGCACGGTCACAACGCGCCTCACTGCTGTCAAGCCACAGGCTCTGACTGAGGAGTGGTGCTCTGCTCTGAGGTTCTCTCTGTGGCCCTCACACCATGGCCTCTGTTGATCAGAGGGGGAGGCAGGGGGAGTCCAGTATTCAAAGGTCTTGGATGAGAGATTATCCCAAACTGTCAGTTACTAACATCCTGTGTGGACCTGGTCTCTGTGGACCTGGTCACTGTATGGAAATGGTCCCTGTCTGGACCTGGTCCTTGTGTAAACCTGATCTCCGTGTGAACCTTGTCTCTGTGTGGACCTGATCACTGTGTGGACCTAGTGTCCGTGTAGACCCGGTGTCTGTGTGAACCTGGTCCCCGTGTGGACCTGTTTACTGTGTGGACCTGGTCCCTGTCTGGACTTGGTCCCTGTGTGGACCTGGTCTCTGTACGGACATGGTCTCTTTGTGATCTCTGTTTGGACCTGATCCCTTTGTGGACCTTGTCTGTGTGGACCTGGTCTCTGTGTGGTCTGTGTGTGGACCTTGTCCCTGTGTGGACCTGGTCTTTGTGTGATCTCTGTGTGGAACTGGTCTCTGTGTGGACCTGGTCCCTTTGTGGACCTTGTCTCTGTGCGATCTCTGTGTGGACCTTGTCCTTTTATGGACCTGGTCTTTGTGTGATCTCTGTGTTGAACTGGTCTCTGTGTGGACCTGGTCCCCGTGAGGACCTGGTCTCTGTGTTGTCTCTGTGTGTTGACCTGGTCTCTGTGTTGTCTCTATGTGGACCTGGTCCCTGTGTGGAACTGGTCTCTGTGTTTTCTATGTGTGGACCTGGTCCCTGTGAGGACCTGGTCTCTGTTGTCTCTGGGTGGACCTGGTCCCTGTGTGGACCTGGTCCCCGTGAGGACCTGGTCTCTGTGTTGTCTCTGTGTGTTGACCTGGTCTCTGTGTTGTCTCTGTGTGTTGACCTGGTCTCTTTGTTGTCTCTATGTGGACCTGGTCCCTGTGTGGACCTGGTCTCTGTGTTTTCTATGTGTGGACCTGGTCCCTGTGAGGACCTGGTCTCTGTGTTGTCTCTGTGTGGACCTGGTCCCTGTGAGGACCTGGTCTCTGTTGTCTCTGGGTGGACCTGGTCCCTTGCCAGTATTGCCTGCGCTGCAGCAGACATAACGGTGAGCAGGCGATGACATCACGTCAGGTAGACAGGGAGTCTGTTTTACTTTCTGAAAATATTACCACTTCTCTTAGAACACAGCTGTGAAGGATATGATTTGTGCAGGCAGATTTGAACATGAGCAGACATCTTGCTAAAACACATACACATGAGCTAATACAGTCTAGGGGTTTAAAAATGTATTAAAATGAATGAATGTGTCATTAAGGTGAATAGGAGACACCTGCACATTTAAAGAGTTTACTTCCACCAAACCAAACACACGGAAGAGAACAGAGGAGTAAATCATGACTACATGTGTGTTGACTCAGCAGAGATAAACTTAGAAGAGAGAAGTTGATCTACAGCAGGATCAATATTTGAAGTATAAATAAAGACATTTCCACCATAAATTGGTGCATAAAAATTCCTCAGTATGTGGAAAATCAATTGCTCAAATGTCCTTGGGGAAGAACCCCAGAGCCCTCACTTAATATGTGTTGAAAGGAAAGCTATTCCGTTGGTAACGAGGGATTATTAATGACATTTCAGGTGCTCTGACTTTCAGTTTGAACTCAGAATAAAGTGTTTTAGACAATCTTTCAAATGTGTTGGCATAAAGCCTGTCACATTCTCTGACTCCTTTCAGATGTTTTTTTTTTTTTTTTTTAAACATTTTTTAACGTTGCCAAGTGTCCAGATCCCAGAGATGCAATTTCAATTTTACTTATGATCAATAAAGACCATGACCAAAACTGATAAGATCTAAAACCAGTGTTAGTTTAAAATATGTCCCACTAAAAAGTCACATTCCTTTGGAATTTTTAGGAAAACAATTGTTATTTCAGAGGGATGCTGAGTGGAAAAAACAAAACAAGTCCAGCCCCCTTTGTTCTTCACAGCAGTTTGTTTGCAGGTGCAGATTATGGACAGGGCCTCTTTATTCCCACTTGACAGATACATTAAAGGATCATTGATATCATGTTTGTAAGAAAGACATTAATACAATACCACAGCCATCAGAAAGGAAAGAAAAAAAAGAAGAAAAAAAGCAATACTGCTCACACTCATGTCCATGCCTCCAGTACCACTCCACTCAGAGCTTTCTCTTGATCTAGCAGCCGCGCTTTAGAGAAGTGGATATTGCCTTATTAAGAGTAAATGCAAGAACACTTTGCCTTCAATACTTTTCCAATCCAGTCTGCTGTTTTTGGCAGCCAGACTCTGGGTGTGCGTGTTTCACATAATCATCTCTGGAGTCCCAGAAATCACTCGTACTTAGACCGTGTTTCTCAGGTTTCTGAAGTCTCATTCCTCTCGTTCGAATCATGGGCCCTCCACACTCTTTTGCTTAGTTTGACAGAATCTCAGAGTCTTTGTGCTCTGTGAAATATTTCCCATCTGCAACCCTTTCTGTCTCTCCATCTCCATGCCGCTCCCTGCCTTTGGATGTGTTGTGTGTCTGCTTGTTTCGTAATCCTGACATTTGTGTTGCGGAGACTGTCTGAAAGTCTTTCCTTTCATTTTTTTGTTACCTTCGCTCTTGCCTCTGTCTCGTCTTTCTGTGTCCCTTTCTCTTCATCTAGCAGCAATTTGATATTTTCCAAAGGCGAAGGGTTGATATTCTTTGTTCACTAGTGAACAGACTGTAAATCAGAATAATATCACAACTCATTATTTGCAAAGAGATCAAAAGTGAAGCATGGCTTGCACTCTGGCACCATGCAGGTCAACCGTGATAAGAGAACATACTGCGTTTGATATTATGGGATTTGAACAGAAGTATGCCCATTTACTTTATATTCAAGAGTGAGATGAGGAGTTCTTCATGTATTCTAGATAGTGATCTTCTGATTGTACTTCTTATAAATATGGAGAACTATTCCCTTAATTTGAGATTCATGGGCGTTCAATGTGTTCAGGGGTTGGACAGACCAACAGTGAGATACTATACCTGCTACTCTCGTTCCATGGTTCTGGTATGAATTAAAGCTGAAAGCAGCAATTCACTTTTGTGCCCTTTGAAGGCCGGCTTTCTCGGCGAAGAAGATTCGCCCACAAGACAAACGTTTTTATCCCGCGTGGAGTGCGTGATGTGGGAAATTGCGTTTTGCAAATATTTTACCAGTTCCTGTATCCGCCGTGTGACACTAGACAATGTGCATGTTACAGGATGCAATGTGCACATATGCTGCAAATTTTGAGTCAATAGGCCAAATAGTTTTGAAGTTATCAGAATTGGAAAAACAAGACACGCCCCTTAGGTGTTCATTGGTCCATATCTCCTAAACACAGTAAGATATCAAAATGTTGACATACTGGCTTAGCGGCCTATCCAACTCCTAGGGGACGCTGTTTTCACTTGGTGAGTTTTGAAATATGGCAAGTACCCCAAATATGCACCCAATTGCATCCTTTGAATTACCTAAAAATGTAAAAGATACCGAACCATATCAATTTAGCATTTCAGCACCAACTTGTGTATTTTGTAGCTCAACGCTTCATTTCTTTTGTGTGCATACAGAATGTATCTAAAATGGGCAAGGTTCACACATGAACACATCCTGCAGGATGTGACTAGTCTGTGCCATGCTAGAACTTAGATGAGAAGATTGTTTATTCATAAAGCATGGATAAGTCACATGTAGGCAGCTGGCTGTGGTGGTATCTCTTGCTCCGTCTCTATTTCCCCGTCTGGGGTCTTTAGACCCAGAGGCAGCCCTGAATCTCATCGTGTGGAGGCACGGAGGCCTTCATTAGTCATGGGTCGTTAGTTTGATCTTCCTCAGCGTAATGAGGTCACCGTCACCTCGGCCTTTCATAATTCTCTAATTATTCTGTGTCGAGAGCTGGACTCATTAGAATGAACCAGCGAGAGGAAGGTGTGATACATATTTCCACCAAGATTGATGACTTGGTGCGACAGTAAGATGCCAGTGCACTGAACACAACTGTAGAAGGGGCCTCCCACTGATTTTACCAGCAAGAGTTCAGGTAGTCCCGTTGTTTAGCATGACTCATACTAAAGGGAGTACAGGCCGGGCCTCTGCTGTTTAGAATGGAGATCATGTTTTTAAAGATTTAAGAATCTTACAATTTCCCTAACTTTATGGCTGTGCAATACTGCATTTAACTACTGTGTGTTTGTGTTAAGCGTCTCTCTCGCTTTTCGTAATGTGTATTTTAATCTTGTTTTCGGTAACTGGCTTTTATGTGTCAGAACCCATTGAAGTCGAATGGGAAGCGGTGAAATGAAGACATAAAAAGAATTTGATTCCATATCTATATTTAAACTGATACATGACACATTTTAACATGAAAGTGTGTGGTCAGTACAGGCGTGATATGTCTTTATGTGTGTGTGTGTGTGTGTGTGTGTTTATGTATTAAGTTGTTTTACCCATCTTGTGGCGACAACAATCTGAGAACAGTCATATAGCCTGGTAGCAGGAAGGGTTAAGTCTCCAGAAAAATGTAGATCAACATAATGTTCTCAAAAGTCATGAAAAAACAACTGTGTGTGTATGCGTGCGTGCACGTGCGTGCATGTGTGTGTTCAGCCTGCGGCCCCAGACTAATAAGAACCGGGAGACTGTGTCAAAAGGCAAACAGGATTGTTTGTGTCTATCTGTCCGTCACATTGAATATCTCCATAGATCAATGTGTGGCAGTGAGGTGGTTTACATGGAGCCATGTCCCAGTGACTTTCTTTCATTTTATCATTGTTCTTGTTGGATCAATTTAACCAAATTGTTTTGCTGTGATTTATCAGCAGTTTCGTTTTGCATTGATTCCATGTGTCTTGTCGTGTCTTGTCTGTAATGACATGACAATTTGTTTTCAATGACTGAGCAGGAAATATGTGATTGTTGGAACAATCTGAAAAGAAAATAGAATGTATTTTACCATCAGATAATTATGAATAACATGTGTTATGGGTGGAATGTGTTAAAGCAGAAACAACATGTGACACTTTTTTTTTTAACTACCCAGCCAAATTTGTTTTTGAAAAATCGACCAGTATAAAAAATCTGTTGTAAATAGCTTTGAAAGTCAGTTTTTTTTTTAAAGTTGTTGAAACTGTCTGGTGTAAAATGTCCACTGTATTCATTTGTGATGGTGGTGATCCTCAGCTCTCAATCAAGCCTTGTTTCATGTTTGCAGCAAAAGCACTTGGTCAAATGAAAGAACGAAAAAACCTCATGGTGTGTGTTAAAATAATAACATAAAAGCCATGCATACACCACAACGACTTTCACACAGCATGAAACATGAGGAAGAAAGCTCACAACGCAGATTGTTGTGAGCTTTATTGGTAGAGGCTACAACTGGACCCTATGTACTGAGCAACAATGTATTCAAAATAATACTTTTTGTCACCACAATAAAATATACTGTAGAACAAAACATCCCCGAACACAATTAATGCAACATGTTCAAGATGAACTGTGATGGTGAACATGTACACGTTACACCTGCAGTTTGAGAAAACAGCCTCACAGAGCCACAAGCATGTACACACTCACATAAAGGGGGCTGGAAGAAACACTGATTCACAATCATGTTGTCAAATTTAGGCTTGGGCTTAAAACATATGCTACAACTTAATCAAATCCCTGCAACTCGGCCAGTTTGTTAACTGAACAATGCACACTTGGGAAACCAAATAGCATTACAACACTTCTAAAGAAATCAGGTACACATTAAACTTGCCCCCTCCTTTCTTTCTTTAACTTCTTCTCTCAACCCCCGGAGTCTGTTGGAACAAAAACAACCCAGGAAGACTTGAAAAGGATGACCCCTTTAATAACTTTTACTGACTGACAACACATCCACCAGCCACCCATTTAACCAGAACAAGCTCATGTTTAAAGCAGCCACTGCTTTCCATCTGCCAGACGCAGTCTTTGCAGAAACCGTGTGCTGTGACACTACATCAGAGGAAATACCTCTGTGGGTTTCATCCTTGTAGACAAGCTTGGAATAACACAACGCTTACACACTGGGATTGCATTAAAATCACAAATACACACACTCAACTCATGAGTATACATCCAGGACATTCATCATGTTCAATTACACAATTACCTTCAGCTGGGATTTAGAGGAAAATCTGCGCCAGGATTTTCAACCGCACACCTCCCATTCAACTTTACTGTACAGCTGGAGACTTTCCTGGAAACGACACCTCAACCCCTCAACCCCTCTCCCCCCCACCCCCTCCCTCTCCCCCCTCACCCCCCTCGATCCCTCCTTCTGTCCGCTTGTCTGTTAGTCAAGCATGTCTACACAAAAAGCACATACAATTATCTTCTTTTACCCACCGCTTCAACTTGACTTTACAGAAGTTGTGACACATAGCTAAATGCTTCGATGGGGCACCATCTCCCATCTCTTCTTCTCCAGAGGTAGGTTCGTCCTTTAGGACAGTTGGAAGACGTTATCTGAGCCACGCGGCACCTTTTAAAGTCCTCGAGTCAACCGTCTCAAATGACATGCTGCTCTGGCTGTTCCTCTCATCTATAGATGCTGAATAAAAACACTTATGGTATTTTAATAGGGTTGAGGATAGAATTATATGAGATGTCAATCACAGCTTTGTACCGAGGAATGCAATCGTCAGCATTGAAGTGAACCAACCTTCGGGTGGATTTGTCATTTGAGGCATCCATGGATGTTTTTCATGGTTTGTTGCCAGATTTCATACTAAAGCCAGGAAGTACATTCTTTATGTTTTTCTATAACTTTCCATCTTATAAAATGGACGAATGGACATTTTCTCTTAGCTATAAATCAGGTGGGGAAGGGTATTTATTCACCTGCACACTGGCTTTCTGTATAACCACAGTCTTAATTACATATCCAAGTCCACAAAAATGTCTTGAATTGACAATTTAAAGACATACAAAGACGTATAACTCCTCCATGCAGACAGCCGCTCTTGTTTGTGCTGGTTATTCATCTTTGAAATCATAAGGCTGCTGATTTTGATTAGGCAATTACAGCTTCAACAATGCACGCCACAATTACAGAGCAATATGCACAAGTCCTAATCGTTTAGCTTCATTTAATCCGACAAGCTGGCAACAATGAAGAAAACTCATTCAACGTTTCTATTCGGGAGTGCTTTAAGTGTCTCAAGTCGGTATTCCTCCCCAGCGCTCTATCTCCAGCAGTCAGGTGGGGCCAGAACAATAGCCTTCTAGATTGAAGACCTAAACCCAAAATGGATGGATTGGCCGGGCAGAGAGGGGATAATGAGGTTTTAATCATGGCGTTTTTGGACATTTTCCAAAGGCGAAGGGGCATATCCTGGTGGTGTGGTGGCCTGGCTTGTCCTCCCTCGCAACTGGAGAATAACTGGTTTGATCTCTGCATCCAGTGGCTGTCACACTGAAGAGCACTTCTGCTAGGAACAGACCATGTGATTAGCCAGTCGTTGTCATGTTTGAGGGTCCTTATGTTGGGAGCAGACTGTGAGATTAGGGTTTAAAATGAACAAATAATTAACAGCCCACACATACTGACTGCTTTCACCAAGGAGTTTTAGTCGAGACAGTTAGAAAAGAGCAAACGCTTAAATGGCAGAGTACTGACCCACTGGACAAGCAAACCCCGAAATCCTTTAAGAGTATGCTCTCATGTCCCACAGATTCCAGTTAGACTTTTAGAACTATTTTCAGTTTGCCTATTGAATGCCATCGCTGTCTGCTCGGGATGATGCGTCCCTTTAAATCGTGTGAATGTGTCATTTGCCGAAAACAAAGAAGCAGCACGTCACAAGTCTAGATCCCAGCCATTCATTATCTCTATGTCCTTGTGACCAATTGGAAGTATAACTTTGTAACAAAAGATAAATAAACAAATAAAAGCACACCCATCACTGGTGCTTCTCAATCATATAAAATGGAGGGATATCAATAAGAGTACAGTGTGAATGCCAATAAGCAGTACACATGTGGATCCATCCCTGGTACCAACAGACGTCTATTGAAAGCACTGCTACAATGATGAAAATAGTGCAGGTGGAGACGCTGCTTGGTGAACTTTATTGAAATGAGTTGAACAGATGGGAATATATAAACAATATCAGGTTTTCAATACATCATAATTAGGGGCCAAACTAATTCATGATGATATATTTGTTATGTTACCTGTAGAATAATTAGTAATGCTACTGGTCAAAGTCCTGTTTGTTGTGGGGTTTTTTTTGTGGTAAATCAGTTGTGCTCAACATACGAGTGCAGGCAGGAGTATAAATCCAGCACTTCCAGTGGACATCTCAGCCAGAAATAACATGTCTCAAAGTGTTACCAATGGGTTAGTTTCTTTTCATTTGGAAAAGGGTCATGTGATAAGGCTGTGACGAATCAGGCTGAACGTGAACATAGGTGTCTGTGTAATCGATTTCTAAGGTCTCCGTTTCTGCCCGTCTGACTGAAGGCACAAACTAAAACAGCTTCTGCAGCAAATCCAAACATCTCTGTTTTAGGGGCCCTGGAACGCTTAGCAGTGTGGACACTGGCGTTAGAATAGCAGGAGTTAGCATAGCTGGAGTTAGCATAGCAGAAGTTATGTGTTTTTAAAAAAACTACATAGAAGTGTGGCTGTAGAAACTTAGAAACTTTACCATCAGCTTAATACCTCACATGTAAAAGTCAGTTATAGGAGGAGAGTGATCCGAGGTCCTACACTCAATCAACAGTAATTTGCCACATGCCATAGTTCCATTCTGCCGAGGAGCAACAAAAGTTGAAGCTTCCTCCGTGGTTGCAGCTGTTTGGAGGGAATGTGTTTGCTTCCCTCATGTTCTCTCTTTGGTGTTCCTTGTTTCCCACAATCTGACCCCATTTATCTCCAGTCCACTTCCTTTGCTCTTCATTATATTTTCTGTCTCACGTCCCCTTTCTCTGCAGACTACTTGAAGTACCATCTGGTTTTCTCTGTTCGCTCATTCTTTTTCTTTGCTCTCTGTCTTTATCCCATTGAAAAAAATGACTAACCCACTCCCGGTTTGTGATTATTAGACGTTGGTCCACTGAGATGGCAACAATTCTCCAGTCGGTGAACCATTACACCATTGCAGAAGGAAAGGGTGAAACATGATGAGGTCACTAAGAGAGCGCCAGTTCACGGTGAAAAAGAGTATCAACATTTTTGCTTCATGTATTAATGTAGTAGCAATTAAGGGTTAATGTGTGGAGCGACGAGTACGTAACTTATTATTGTGATATCTGTTTAATGAAGCTAATATATCTTCTGTGGACTTTGAAGTTCCTTATACAGAGATATTTATTTTCTATTCAGATTGTATCAATCTACCAATTTTCTTTAACTCAGCAGATTGCATTTGTTGTCTTTGCAATATTTATTTTATTGAAGTAGTTCAGTAATTCAAAAGTGAGTAATTAAAAAATGTGCTTAAAAACCATTGGATGAATATGATTCTTGCTTTCCCATTAGAAATGCTGAAAAATGCTCCACTAGTAAAACAAAAATCAGTGGCCTGGATGTTATGTGGCTAAATATATTTTACTGTTATTGGTCTTATTCACAAAACTCTGATCCAAGACCCAAAACACTATTAATGTGTTATAGCTGCAGCTGTTTGTTTTCTCATGAAAATGGCAGGACTAAAAAAAACAAGTAAAGTAAAGAGAGCAGAGAAAAAAAAGGGAGAAAGGAAGGAGGGACAGAAGCATAGAGGGAGGGCATATTGTAACATCTGGGACCCCGAGTTGAGACAATGCCCCCCTCCACACCCCACCAGACCATTAGCAGACTGATGAGAGAACAGTTAGCTGGATCAACTCAGCATGTCTGGTTGCACACCAGCTCTTTAATCATTCCTTATCTGTACCGACAATACCACATCTCAGCCTCTCTCCCCTCACTCCTGTCTCCCCCGCCCCCCACCCACCCACACACAGACACACACACACACACACCCACACACAGACACACACACACACATGGGCGAGGCTCTGTTTTGTTTCGGGCTCGGAAAAACACGGTTTGCAGTGCCATTGTGTGTTGTGTCTGGAAAGGGGGAGGAATGCCGAAATGCCAGGGACTGATGAATGCTGGGTAAATATAGGGGCCAGCCTCTGATTGGTTGGGTCTGAGGAACACAACATGTTTCAACTCTAAGCTAAAATCATATTTTGTAAATGTGAAGTTGTTTGGATGCTCATTTGTAGTCTTCTTTTTAAACATTTGTTTTCTTCTTTTGAAGTTCTGAGCAAACGCTGATGCGAAATTTAAATAGTTGAATATTTTGATGAATTTACTTATGGCTGGATAAGGCTTAAATGGACCTTAAAACTTAATAATATGCACATATATCAACCAACTGTGTCAGAAAAAAAACATTTATTTGATTAAATGAAGGACAACATTGCTAGTGTGTGTGTGTGTGTGTGTGTGTGTGTGTGTGTGTGTGTGTGTGTGTGTGTGTGTGTGTGTGTGTGATCACAAATGTCCTCTTTCATAGACGACATCCTGACAAATCATAGTGGGAAAATGACATGTGTTGCTAATGATGGGTGGAATGCTATGCTAGGCTAACCATTTTCATCTCCAGCACTTGTTTCTTTAACAGTGTAAACCTCACAGCCAGTTCAGTGTGTGAATGGATAGAATGGTTCTTGTTTTCTTCCCATCACTGGCACATCTGCAGGTCTTTCTCAGTTAATGAATTCAGAGCAGAACTGCTCACATCTCTCCATTGTCAACCTTCATCCCCAATTACAAAGTGCTTGGAGAGCAGTTGATGCACGCGTCCCTTGAAGAAACTGTCAATATCAATACAAGCATAATCCTCTTGAATTTGTATTCTTCATTATTGCTCAGCATCCAGAACACAATGATGCATCTCATCTCAAACACAGACCCCTGTCCATATGTTTGTGTGAGATGCCTATGAACATGTTTCATGGAATCAATCACTCGCTTTCACTTTCTCCCACTCCTTAACTTCCTGTCAGAGTCTCTTTCCATTGGGAGCAATGTCAAGAGCTTAATTGCTGCCAGGTGACTAGGAGCTAGGAAAAACAGAATTAACCTTGTCAGCCCGGATCCATCCCTCAACCCCCCCGCCTGTCTTCTCCCCTCTCTTTCCTCTCCTCTATCCGATGCATCAATTAAAGTTAAGCCAGCGTGGCGCTAGGTTTCAATGGGCTCAGAGTCAGGTCCACAAAGAAAGGGGAGAGGTACAGTAGAGAGGAAACAAGTGGGATTTACAGAGAGGAAGAGGGAGAACAGATGATGGGGAGGGCATACAAACAAGACAACAAGTCAAGGAAAGATAGACACATAGACTTGGCAGGTACACTGGAGGAGGGATCAAGTGAGATTCAGCCGTTGCAGGATTAAGAGGAGATGATGATGACACAAAGGCAGACACACTGACAACCAGAGAGATAGAGCAGGAGGGACAAAGACCATGTGAGCGAGGTGGATAGAGAGATATGTCTGTGTGAGACTGGCAAAAAGGGAGGGGGAAGAGGTAGAAAGTGTAAGACAGAGAAAGAGACAAGGCTGAGAATGTGAGGGGAGATAGACAGATAACCTCGAGGAGAGATAGATCCAGTCATCCTTTCCACAGGTGAGACAGTTATTTCTTATTTATGGAGGTCCAAGAAGGTTTCATCCACGTGTTTATGCATTGTTAGTTTGCAATCAGAAAATTGAAAAGATGTTTTTTAAAAACAGAGAAGGCCTCAAGTGTTTATATTTGACTGTAGTGGAAAATTTGGCTTATTAGGAACATAATTATATTAAGTATACTTGATCCACTGATTTCCACAGGTTTGAGTCCAGAAGGGGGCCTTATGGCCAGTCACTCTCTCGTCTGCTGAGAGAACACCACATGGTCCATGTGGCTCAGAACAGACATATTATTATTATGAATTACCAATCAATGTTCATCAGTGGAAAGTTCATTCTAAAAATGCACAAGAGAGCAACAATGTAATGACAAAAGTAATTCTGACCTTCTCCATCTCAATGTGAGTGTAGTTTGACTGAACAGTATGTCTTCATAAGCAGAGCTGCTGTGTGTTCAGTTCACCTGTCCTCACAGTGGGGCCTTTGTGAGATGCTCCAGACCCATGACGCCAGGCCTGTGCACCCGGCGGTGTGATAATGGAGTTACACACACTGCCTTTCTCTCTCTCGCTCTCTCTCTCTCTCTCTCTCTCTCTCTCTCTCTCTCTCTCTCTCTCACACACACACACACACGAAAGGCCTCGGAGCTTTTAGTGCCTCTCGGTTACAACCCTCTCACCATCTTCAATAGAGTTCTTATCACCTGCCCTTTTGCGTGCTCTCTCTCTCGGCCTTCACTCTGCAGGTGTGCATTTGAGTTCGGGTCACATTTCAAGTGCGCATGATGATTATACGAATGCACATCGCCAGCTCACTCCCACTGATATTTCCTATTGAACCCACAATTCCCGCGATAAACAGTAATTATTTTTGGAGATCCCCATTTTATCCAATACCTGGTCAACATTTATTTAATTTGGTTAAGGAATACCAAAATGATGACATTCTCATCAGTTCAACATTTATTTAATTAGATGACTCGATCTCTTTGGGGAGCTGTGGCTATAAATTCTTCAAATTACATTCTCTGCACCCTATCTCCTCATGAGAAAAAGAATAACAAAAAGAAATCACGAACAGTCCATTTAAAAGTCACAGTTTGATATTTAAATGTGTCTAATCTGACAATTTGCTTGAATACAATATCTCACTGAAAAGCCAGGAAGAACAAAGGTCACCATATCATGACAGCTCAAGCACCAAATGCACATTAATTAGCTTAATGTGCTTACAACTGCATACATAATATCAATTAGCTTGTTAAAATATGCAAATAGGGACGGCTGATCAAGCGTTTACTGTCGCGCAGCCATATGTGCTCGGAGCAACTTGAGCAGACAACGCAAACAGCAGGGGGTGGCTAGGTGCAGGAGTTCAGAGGAGAGCTAATTAAATAAAGACGCTAGCATGCCTGTTATCTTATCGCCGCGTCTCTCCCAATTACCCCTCTTCCCTTTCCTGTCCCTCCTTCCCGCCAGTCCCCTTTTCCGTTATGACTCAACTCTTTTCCAATTCTCCCCTCGTCACTCTATAACTCTGGGAAAATATTTGAGCCATAATAGCGCTCGCTCCCTTGATGTTTGGCATGTCGCGCCGGCGTGCGCGGAGTAGGGGGAAGGAGGGGTATATCATGCACAGTGGGGCAAATCTCACCCCCCTTCCTGTGCTGCCCATTTACCCTCACTCTGTAGCACTTAACTAACTTTCACAGGCTGATAAAAAATAATGGCTGCCCCAAGGGTGGGGCACTCCAAAAACATTAGCACCACAAAGAGACGAGCTAAGATCACATTACCCAGAGCACTGACACTAGTCTGTGGCCTGGAAGAAAAGAAAAGCATCAGGTCAAACACCAGAGGGACAGACGGGAGGAAGCAGCACCGTGTGCACGCGCTCCGTCTAAAAGAAGTGCAATCCAATTCAGTTTATTTTATATTGCCCACAATCAGAGATACAAAATTTGCCCTGAAGGGCTTTAAAATCCGTACACATAACATCCCTGTCCCGGGACCTCACATCAGGTCAGGAAAAACTCCCCCAAAAAGATATCAAAAACCCTTTCACAGGGAAAAAAAGGGAAGAAGCCTTCAGGAGTGTCATAGGTTGAGTTTTTGTTCCTGTTTTATTTTGTAGTCTTGTGTCCCCTGCATCTCTGCACTTCCTGTTCTGGTGATTGTCTGGGATTGTGTGTCTACCTGGTTCCTGATTGTGGATTCCCTGCACCTGTGCTGCCCTCATTGTGTCCACCTGTTGCTCGTTACCTCTCTCTTCTATTTAAACCCCAGTTGTCTCCTGTCTTCTCGTCAGTTCGTACTGTGTTTCTCCGTGGTGTGTCATTGTCCTGTTTTTTCAGTCTCGTCCCTACTTAAGTCTGTTTTTTAGTGCCTTTTGTTTTTGCTGGGCCCAGGCTGTGTTCTAGCTGGTCCTTGTTTTTTTTTTCCTTATTAAAGATTCTTGAAGGGGGGTTTAACAGCATCTGGGTCCCGTTTTCTACACTGCACCTAACAAGGAGAGCAACAGAGGAGGATCCCTCTCCGAGGATGGACAGAAGCAGTAGATGTCACGTGACCAGAATGATTAACGTAACAGAGTTAGAGCACATTTAATACATATCACAGAAATTATTCATATAGTGAGTAGTAGGCATGGACCGCAATCCAAATTACCACAATCCATGTCAAAGGAGCTTAGAGAAAGTAATGCACTAAGGTCTTGTTTTTTAGTATTTGTGTCCAATTCTCTTGTATTTCTGTCTGTTTGTCAAAGGATCTCATTTCCTACCATACTCCATTGCAGACTTTTAACACAGGGTGTGTGTGTGTGTGTGTGTGTGTGTGTGTGTGTGTGTGTGTGTGTGTGTGTGTGTGTGTGTGTGTGTGTCCATTCATTCTAATAAATGTAATAATCCACACTGATTGGGAAACCACAGTTAACATTGCGTAATCTCCACAAGCAACTGTGTAAACTACATTGTTGAACCAGTGTACAAATTATAAGCCATACTGATCTACAATGTTTCCAGTTTCTCTACATAAAATGAAATTAAACAATGCACTTTTACTCCTGTATAATCCTCACGAAGCGACTTGGAAATGGTTTCGGACCAGATGTTACTCCTCCTGGTGGAGTCAGTCGGTCCGCCTGCTGACAGGACAGTTGATGTAGATTCGAGAAATGAATGCTTCAGTAGATGAGCCATCATGTGTGCTCACTGTTTTCTCAGCAATTAGCATATTTTTGCAACCACCTTATGTTACACCTCCTTGGAGCTACAGACGTCTTCCAGGTGAGCTCCATCCAAGAGTAAAGGTCGCTGTGCACCACATCAGCGCTGCATTGGTGAGATCAGCGATCAGACATTTCTTTAATGAGAAAGACATTCTGCAGTGTGAATGTTATTCAGCTAAAGCATGCTGAGCTGTTAAACGGTTATTACCAGTCTCATAGCAACAGCCGGAGCCTTGACGATCGCCCCTCCAAAACATCTGCTGAGCGCTTCTGGCTTCTGGGAGAAAGCGCTGCTCTGCAGACTGAAAGGCCCGCGGAGGCCGGGACAATAAAAGGAGTTTGCCTCGGAGCTGGACATGTGGCCCTGTTATCTTAGTCGTCGCCGACACAAACTTTTTGTGATTGAACTTCATAAAGGTCGGGATGTGTTGGAGGCTATGGTAACTGAAAAGTCCCCTGCGTCACTTTCACTTTCTTTCGTTTCAAACCTGTCCTAAAATGTTATTACAATTTAATTACAATACAATACAATAAATATATTTTGGAAGGTTATCTCTTCAAAGTATCAAACTAATAAATGGAATAGCCAAAAAACAATGTTTGTAAAACAACCACAACAAGATTGCAAAAAGTCAAGGCCAGTTACATGTCTTCCGGTGACATATAGGTCGCTCCAGATCCCCCAGATAAGGAAGAAAGACAAACTTGGAAAAATAAAATGTTGGAAGCCGGCAATTCCGACAATGCAGTATTTCCATTTAGTTTTATCTGCACAGCTCTTAACAAAATGACAAAAAAAACTCTTACATTTTCAAGACGGGCTGCAATTTTATAAAGTGGGGTCCTGAGGTATGCTTTCTAAAAATAGACCTGAAGGTTGTAGTTGAAGTTGGCCTTTGGACCACATCACAATGGCTGGGTCCTGCTCACTTACCTTCATCTTCCCAATGCTGGACCCAACGATCCCATTCCAATCTACTGAATGTGGAGAAGTGAAAAGGTAGCTCCACACTCTGACCCAGTGTGTGTCCAATTCATCTCTAAAAAGCATTACAGGATGTATTCCCTTTCTCAAGTCATTTTCCTAACTGACAATTGGGATTCTGGCCTTCACTACAACCACATAACTTCTGTGTTTTCTAATCAATGGTCTGATTTAGGTAATGTAGGCTATACACATACGCAGCAGCAGCATTAGCAGCAGCAATAGCAGGAGCATAAGCAGCAGCAGCAGCTGCAGCATTAGCCGCAGCAGTGCTGTCTGTGTGGACGCCACAAGCAGGAGAGATGCAACAGTTCAGTGAGGATGTGTGGCCCAACAATAATATATTGCCCAAAATGTCCCACTATTGCCTACCCAAGCTAAGAAAAGGAGGAATGAATGTCTGGCTGCATTGGAGGCAGGTGGGCAAATCAGCTCACCAAAGTCACCGCTGCTCAAAAGAATGATGCATTATGACCTCACACGGCAACTCCCAGTGAAGGACTAAAGTCTAAAGTCTTTCTTCTCTCAGATCAAACATTACGATGCCTTTCGATGGGAGCATGTAATTGACCCAACTTACTTTGTTGCCTGTAATGCCTGTTTTATATTTCTCTTATTTATTTGTATATCATATTTACAAAATATATAAAATTCCATGTATGTGTACACACACGGCCAATAAAGCTGATTCTAAATGACCTCTGAAGCCTGAGTTAAGAAGAACGGTCAAGCACCTTAAGGTGAGATATTTTACCTGAACTTTTTTTTCTATTCGAGTCTGAACCAGCTCGACCCAGATGGACCATGTCAAGAAGAGGAATAGATGAGGACGCTTCAGGCTTAGAACAGGAAACCTGCCTCCAAGACGTGTGAATCGACAGAGAATGCCACAACGCCGACATTCAGTCATTTTAGTGGCGCTGTGATCCTCGTTTAGACATCACTGTACGAGCTGGGCTGTGATCCTCGTTTAGACATTACATACTGTATGAGCTGGGCTGTGATCCTCGTTTAGACATTACATACTGTATGAGCTGGGCTGTGATCCTCGTTTAGACATTACATACTGTATGAGCTGGGCTGTGATCCTCGTTTAGACATCACATACTGTATGAGCTGGGCTGTGATCCCCTGTGATGTGTGGCCTCTGTAGATTACAGGAGAGCAGGCTGTGATGGACAGGTTTGGTTGGAGGTAAGGATGTGCGTTCCCCTGGAGAAAGAAGAGCAGCAGTCCTCTCCGCTCAGTCGTCTTGTTTTTCAGAACCAGAAGGTTCCATATTCAGTCCAGAGTGTTGAGCTGGGAAAGAGCGAACACAAAAGGCAACACTGGACTCCTCTATGCCTGCATCCTTTACTGCCGCTTATCTAGAAGGCTATGCCGTGTTTTGGCGTCTGAACAAACCTTAAAACTCATAGATCCATGAGTAATATAGAACTGTGATGCTTTCACTTACTGACGCTCATGTCTGAGTGCATCTGAGCTTGGGAGAACAAAGTGTTGTCAGGGACAAAGCTATTTGAATCAGCATAGATTTGAAGGATACAGAGAACGAGGATCTCCATTGACCTCTGAGCATAGAGACATGAAGGGGAGGCCAGCGGTTTGTCCGTCTATGTCGAGCATTGATGGAAGTGCTCTTTCACAACTTTGCCCTGTATTCTCAGTAGTACATTGTTCCTTGCAGCTCTGACACAGTGAAATATATCAATTCCACCCACCTATTGATTATTTTGTATCACCCTGTAAGCTGTTGTTATGGCTGCGTTCCTTTTCACTAATTCCTAATGGCTTTTTAGATTTCTCCATCGAATTGTCCAGGCTGTAATTGTTTTCCGTGTTCACTTGTTCAGACTTTGAATTAAGTCTGGGTCAAGTAGCGGCCGAGCCTCGGTTTTCTCCGTCCAAAACAGCTTACCCCAAATGTAGTGTTGACCCAAGCCAGCGCTTAATTACCTGATTAGATTAGTCACCTCTCAGCCAATACTGACATCACCGGCTGCCTCTCTCTCCTGTCGGGTGCAGACGGAGAGAGGGAGCCCAGCAGGAAAGAAGCATATCTCCTCTGCTGGCCTGGCAAGGGATTGGTTTATTTATGGAGACGATGGGGGAAGCGGGATGGGACCAGTGGGAGTTGGACAGGTTACCATCACACTAACTGGAGAGGTCAGGTCCATCCGTCCCTCTGTTCCCTCTGTGCCTCCAATTCCCTCTTCTCCTTTCTCTAGCTCTTTGTTTACTTAAGGAGACGTGTGCGCCACCAGAAAATTCCCATTTAATTTACTGCAGGCACTGAAAGTATTTTAGAAAAAGGAAGGACCCCAGGCTCTGAAGTGGCCCCTGAGGACACGTTAGAAATTCCCTCTCACGTTGAATAAATTGGCAGGGCCCCTCTCATTGATCTCCGCTGCTTAAGATAAAGATGTTATGGTTTTGTCAATTTCTCTTAAAAGCTGATTATGCTGGATCCCACATCCCCGATGTAAAGCGATACCTTCCTAAGCACTTTTTGGGGAGCAGTTTTATTGTAAACAAAGGAAAATGCTTTCCCACAAACAAGCCCCTCTCTGTCTGCCTCTTTTTTTCCCGTATTTCTTTGTCACCTCACCTGTGTGTTGGCACGTAAAAAAAAAATCTTTTCATCTGAAATGATAAGGCTTGCATTGTTCTAGATATGTGTTAGTGTCAACACATCAGTTAGAAGACAGCTCTGCCTGTGGGCCAGTCCTATTGGTTACACTGAACATGTACATCTGTAAACATGGGCCACAAACATACTGCAGGACTACTACAGCTTGAGGAAACATTATTACACATGCAGTAAGTAAGTAATGCAATGACTCGGGACATTTTCAACCATGACCTATTAGACATTTTGAAGAATTTGGGGCAGCCAGAAGGTGTACACATGAGTTATGGATCCCGGTGTTGAGGTTCTGAAGGAGCGCGTCAACCAGCCAACAGGGTAGCTTCCTGATGCCTGTAGCATTGCGCTTCTTTACACACACAATATTTGACATGTTTGTTACCTTAGTAAATGCAAAAAAAAATGTAATTCAGCTGCATTCACTTTATTTTTCAAGTATTAATAATAAGAACACGATAGATAAAAACTCATCCCGTCTTCATCGTTCTAAAAACCAGAACACAACAAATGTTGAGCATCACTTTCATTTCTGACATTACTATTTTCAGGGGATTTTGGTGTAAACAGCATTACTAATGTTGAAACCTAGTTGTATATACTATGCTGGAGTAGAATTCAGAGAATACATATTTCATTGTCCTAGTACTTATACTGAATCGGATCTAGCTGACAAATCTAAATCCTTGCTATAATAATGCATTGAATAATATTGATTGAATATTAGGCAAATAGAAGAACATTTGGGGTATTTGAAAAAACATTCAGGGCTGCAGATGTGCCTCTTTAATAGGCAACACATATACAATATGATTTTATTTATTGAAAAGAGCTTACTTAAACACAATGACTTTATACCTCACAATATAAAGAACCCTGAAAAAGAAACCCGAAGGTTGAAAAAGATTCGAGACAAACTGAAATACAGGACGTGAAGCTCTGAGTTCATTGCAAATGACACAGCGTGTCGTGGCAGCGTTGACCGTGCCGACCTAGAGCCCTCATCTCTCTTCCCAAGAGAAAGAACAGATGATGCTGGAGTCTACACTTCTTGATTTGATAATAACACATTTTGGTCTCTACCATCCTCCCCTGTCCTCTGGCCTCTTCTCCCTCCCTTCCTCTGTGTTCTGTCCCCAGTAGTCTCAGGAACCTGCCCAGCACGCCGTCTGTCAGCTCCTCTCAGGAGGCCGGAGGCCTGGATGTCCCCTCTGAACCGGCAGGTATACGCTGACCTTGTCCTCCAAACCTGTTCCCTCCCTCAGCACCTGCCCCTCCTGTCTCTCATCCCTCCTTTTGTTCCCCCTCTCGCCTTGCATCGCCTCTCATCGTGTTGTCTGCCTGCCCGCCCCATCGCCTGTCCTCCTGGCTTGCCCTCTGCTTGTCTCACTCCATTACGCTCCCTCTTATTCCCTTCCTCTCCTCCCTGTGAGCCTCTGCTTTGGAAACGCAACGGTACCAATGTGACAACAGGGATTGGGTTGAAGGAAACAAGGAGCAGGTTCAATTCATTGAGATATCACTTACACCCGTGTGTCACCCAAGCTTTTGCTTTTTCATTTCAGCCCATGTTAACAGGCTGTGGGCGGGGCTGCTGTCAGCTGTCTCTGCATGCCGTGTGCCGTTTCTTTCTTCTTGTTCCCTCTTTTGAAAGCAAATTGAAATCATATCAGCAACCATAGTCTCCATGCATCAGTAAAACATGTCACAGATGTAAACAAGTAATCATCGTTATTATTAATCATAATATCATTTCCAAGTCCTGTTTCCATTTCAAAATAAAAGCCCTCTAGCGTCTTCTGTGGACGTACACATGGCGAGAGATTAACGTAAAGGAGGTTTGACCCAACACAGCACCACAGCGCACTGATGGTGAGCTGACCTTCAAGCTGGACCAGCCATTTTCTCTTTTACTTTTCCAAATTATAGCTATAGGTTATACAGTATTATTATGTATTAACATCCCTACTACAAAGAACTTTAAAAACAAACAAACACACAATGTTAAAATTGTCAGCAACAAAGTTATTGTTAGAACTGAAACTATATATTAAGTATTCCTTTCCGTACTCTGTCAGCAATTACTCAAATGTTAGCACCTGTACTTCTGAAAAAAAAACAATTCAGCACAATGTATTCACAAAGGGCACATGCTTGTAAGTAAATATAAAGGCATTGATAATGAAATATAATGAAGCATTCTGGCCTATAAGAAAGGCTCTCTGTAGAAAGAAGGGCTGGCAGCAGTAAAGCTGCGGGTGTGGACGGGCAGTATAAGACAGAAGGGCAGTTCGTTGGTGACCTCGGGCCTCGTGTCACTCTTGCTGTTTCTCCACCTCTGTATTCCCCAGCGGTGAAAGAACACCGCTGGGAGTCTCATTACACAGCCGTTGCCAGCTAATAAGACACAAGGGGTGTTTTTACGGCCCGAGCCTCTCACCTGCCATTGGATGTGGGGAGCGATATGGATACGCATCTAAAGGAATCACAGGTATAATAAAAGGTAATGAAGAGAAGATGATGAAGCATCTTGGGAGTCCCTGTCTATTAAACCTGCCTGTTATGATGCTAATGAGAGCTGTTCTTTATTGTGGCGATGCAGGGCTGAACAAATTATTGGGCCTGTAGTTTTTATGAACATTAACTACAAATAGTCTCCCCACAAATCAGTTTTATATTGTTTTGGGACTGCTGATGTTAATGGAGAACAACAGAGACAAGGGAAGAGAATAAAACACCCGTGTGAGCACTAAGAGGTGTAAGAGAAACCCAATGCAATCTCAATGCCCTACTTCAGTTAGCACTCTATGAAGTCCATGGGCCAGACCAGATGTCGGTACCATGTAAATGGGTATAGCAGTACATATACTCACCCTGGACAGGTATGAGTACTCCTCATAGTGCACTTCATTTGGCCATACGGCTCACAGCACAAGAACCTAAGATTGTAATTTTAACCACATTTTTCTTTCAGCTTTAAAAAATCTGAACCACTGCAGAGCCGGTGTCCAACAGAATGGACATTAGATATGTACTGGTCCCTGAAAGCAGAACAATGTGACTTTTGCCTTAAAACTGCACCTTGCAACAGCTCACAAATATTGACTATATCTGGTAATTGAAGCTCACTTCAAAATCATAACTCAGACAGGAAGAGCTTTGCTGAGGTTTTGTTCAGCAACAAATGAATCCATTTTTGGTGCTGTTCAGCATCAGATCGTGTATCTGGAGTGGAATCCAAATAGACATCACACGTCAGAAGGATCAATAGATTGTTGGTCTTCTAATAAGACTTGGTTACAAGAATAAAAAACAAGGAATGCTGTCACCCTCAGCCTTACACGTTACTTGTCCATTAAAGGGGGTCTACAAAAGGTCACTGGAGAATATATTTCAAAAGCCATGATATTTTCAGCTCAAAAACGTAAAACAGCTGTCAGTTGACCGCAGGCTGTAATAGTGTTAATCTGCTAATGTGATGCAGGCGTAATGCTACATGTGCCATAATCCTCTGAGACGGCGTCAACATGTCCCAGATACCAACAGGCCAGGCCAGGCTGCTGCGTGGGCTCAAAGCTGTAACATGGTGCCACATAGCAGGATGTTTAGATTCCTGTGGAATGCTAACAGACCTCTTAGCCTTTTCATTGAGCTCTAAGAAGAAATACCTGGATCTCTCTACAATACAAGCCTTTTCATTGAGCTCCAAGAAGAAATACCTGGATCTCTCTACAATACAATACTTACAGGACACATGATGAGAACACTCTGCCCCCCCGTCCATTTGCAATACAACAGACAGAACATCGAGCACAATGATCATATTTTTCATAGAAGTGGTTTGCTGGATCACAATGGAATATGAAGCCCATATTGATCTGAAAAGCCCCTTCATCCTTATTCCCTTCCATTCTTCTTGTGTATAGACTGCTTTTGTTCATTGTAAATGTGTGATGACATTTGGGGACACTTAGATGCCTGGAATGGCTGAAGGGACTGTGGACGACCACGTCTGCCCTCCTACAAATCTCTCCATGTAATCAGTTGTTACATTGAAGTGATTGACTGATGTATTCTTCCTCTTAAGTCACCCAGTATGACAGGAGCAATATGCATCCCAAGCTGCCATCGGGGTCATTGATAATGATTGTTGAAGTCACTCGAAGGCTGTGTCCTCAGACCCTGCTGTCCCTAAACCCTTCTGGCTCCAGATGGGAGGCTTTGCTACTTCATTGTCAGGTTTGAATCCCGACAAACCTTTCCTATAACATTGCTGATTCGTTAAGTTCTATCTGCGTTCCTCTGTGTTCACACCAAACGCGTCGTGAAAATTCACGTCGCGTTTACCGTGTTAGTTTACTCGCTTGACAATAAAAGGGTGTTCATACTAAACATGGCGAGATTAGAATCGCGCCGCGTTAAATGGGGCGTGAATTTTTGCTGTAGCACCTGAATAAAGCGATCTTTTCCGCTATTGACTATGGAAGAAATAGCGACTATATTTCTGCTTTGTTTGTGTGTGTGTGTGTGTGTGTGTGTGTGTGTGTGTGTGTGTGTGTGTGTGTGTGTGTGTGTGTGTGTGTGTGTGTGTGAGAATGACCAGACCAGCGATCAGAGTGAGAAGCAGATGCCCGTGAAACACACTAAAACATTGCAGCTTAGTTTAAAAAAAGAAAAGAAAAACAAGACAAAAGTATTATCTGCATTACATCTAATTCCATGTTCATCTTCAACTGTGGCTCAGTAGGGAGCAGGGTCGTACTTTAATCAGAAGATTGATGGTCCGATCCCCAGCTCCGTTAGTCCAAGTTAATGAGTTCTTGGCCAAGACTCTTAATCCAAAACATTTATACAACGTTGTTAGTCCTGATGGGCAGGTTCACACTCATCAGTGTGTGAATGTAGTGTTCAAGCTCTTTGATTGGTCGGAAGACTAGAAAAAATCTATACAAGTACAGACCATTCCCATGTAATCATTCCCACTGATCCAACATAAAGATTGTAAAATCTTTTCTGAAGCCCTCACCTGCCATTAGTTGAGTCTTGACAAAAATGCATCTTAGTTCAAACAAACCTTCCAAATAAAGGTTCCAAAAGAAAAGTTCAAAATGTTGCTCCTGTTTTTGTTTAGCGTATCTCATAAAGACCTAAATCCTTTAGAGACATTATGATCCATAACCATACAAACTTCATGAGAGTCAAAGGAAGTCAAAGAAAGTCATGTTCTCTGTGTGTCTCAGCTGTCACAGCGAGAAGACGTTCTTCTCCCTGCAGCCGGCAGCAGAAGTCTTCCCTCCACCAGATAACGGCCGTGACAATGAGTCTGCAGTGTTGGAAACAAGCACTCGAGAGGCATTCAGCCCGTCAGTGCTGACACCGAGCGGCTGGGGAAAGTCAAAGTCAATGAAAAGCCATTATGCCCAGAAATATAGCGATGAAGCAGCGGTAGCGTCAGGATAAGTGAAAGAAGCAGGTAGGAGGAAACAAAGGCGTGAGAGGCACAGGGTGCGTGAGAGGTAAGACAACAGACACAAAGCATTGGAGGCGAGGAACGAGAAGGAGACGGGAACAAACCCGGACGGGTGGGGTTGGCGGGAGGGGGGGGGGGATTCATTTTTGAGACAATGAAAAATTCATAGCACCTTCACCGGCTGCCAGCCTGAATCAAAGGAGGATATGCATCGCTGACGGGCCTTGCAGGAATAAAATCAATTTATCTCTGATTTCACCAGGGGGGCTAAAAATATCCCTTTCACTTATTTATGTCTGTGTCGTCCCTTGACACCCCGAGAGTGAGGCGACAGACACCCTGCAGACAGCCACACCGTTCCCCCTTCAAGGATGCTAATTCACACAGACGCCAGTCGGAGGCCTGAACATGACATCGGCACCCGTACACCGCCGCTCACTGATGTGCACATCACGAGGAGTAAAGCAACGTCTGCTCATGTTCTCACAGCACAACGTTTCTATCTGCCGGGTGCTGACACAACGTGTGTATCTATAGATACACGTGCCTGCCTGCCTGCCTGCCTGCGTGCGTGTGTGAGACTAAGGTTTCAGTCTTTTTGTAGAGGGTCCCACTCCCATCCAGACAGGAGATTGTAGAAGTTTCCACCAATTACAGTGACATAAAAAACTATTATTGACCTGCTGAGGGCTTTGATTGTGTGGTCCATTTAAGTGAAACATTTTCGACAAAGGTATTAGGTCTATGAGTAACAACTCAACTTGTATGTAAACAATATAACCAGTGTTTCATTTGTAAAACACAATATTTTCCTATTTGCTGAGTTGGATGAAGCTACCACTGGTTAGCTTAGCTTAGCATATCTAGCCTGAACTTTGCATTTATTCATTAATTTCTTCATTTATTGCCATGACATCGGTCAGTTTAAGAATTGTCAGATACTGATCAGTGAGAGTGAAAACCTGTGGAGGATGATTTGGCGTTCTACGTGTTTTTACACACACGCACACACATAGGCACGTACACACGTAAACACGTACAGACACACATTCCATCAGCCTGAGATCTCCTGGTCCATCATTGTTAAGTAATTGCAAAGTAATGGGCTTTCCCTTCACCACATGCTCTGTGATACCCAGCACATGTTAGGTCATTAGAGGAAGTGAGTCTCCACCTCGGGCATCAGATAACGAAGCAGATACTTCATCTGTTAGGGGGACACTCAGGGCCACTGGAGTGTCGCTGAAGAAGAGCGCCGCCACACACAGACTCTCTCTCTCTCTCTCTCTCTCTCTCTCTCTCTCTCTCTCTCTCTCTCTCTCTCTCTCTCTCACACTCACACTCACACTCACACACACACACATAAAGTAAGTGTGGACCTCTGTTTCCGGTGATTCGGGGAAATAAATCATGAATAAAGTAGAACGATTATCCTTAGGTCTTTACCCAGAATATTACTGCAAATGTCTATTTTCATTTTTATTTTTCAAGGGATTGCCAAGAGGGCCCTTCACCTAATGAGTTTTTGTTTATACACAAAGCTCTAATTTGATCTCTAATTCAAAAAATGGATCATTTAACAATTATGTTATTTATATTTAAACATTTCTGTGTGATACAAATGTTATAAAAATAATCAAAGCCTCTTCAATTGAGAAAAATAATCAGAGGTAACATGGCTGCATGGACTACTATCAAGGACTGTATTAAACACAATGACTTCATCTCGTATTTCTTCATACTGTATTAAACAGATTTTTGAAGGTAAGGAGGTTGGTGTCGGCAGGTCTGAGGTTGTGGGTGCAGGTGGTCAGAAAGGTATGGAGGGCCGAGGTTGTTCTTTGCGGAATGGGGAGCCAGTGGAGGTTTTGAAGGACTGGGGTCATGTGATCACCCGTGCACTAAGGTCATGTGATCTCTGATGGACTGGGTCATGTGATCTCTGGAAGCCTGGGTCATGTGGTCTCTGGAAGCCTGGTCATGTGATCTCTGGTGGACTGGGGTCATGTAATCTCTGGTGGACTGGGGTCATGTAATCTCTGGTGGACTGGGTCATGTGATCTTTGGAAGCCTGAGTCATGTGATCTCTGGTGGACTTGGTCATGTGATATCTGGTAAGAGGTGGTTTTGGTGGATGTGCCGTACAGGATGCTGTTGCAGTAGTCCAGTTCACAGGTGATAAAGGTGAGGATGAGTGGAGAAGAGGGAGGGGCGAAGATGGGCAATGTTTTTGAGTTGAAAGAACGCGTTTTTTGTGATGCGCTTAACGTGGCGTTCAAAAGAGATCGATCAAAGATGACACCAAAGTCACAGATGTATGGTAATATTTGTTTAGGGATTTGGGGCCAATGATGAGGATAGAGATGATGAAGATGATGAGAAAGTTGGCTTGCATCCATGTCTTTATACCTGTGAGGCAGTTGCTGATGCTGGAGTATAGAGTATAGTGGGTGTGATGGATTTGGTGGAGCTGTAGAGCTGTGTGTCGTTAGCATAGCAGTTGTGAGTTATGTGAAATGACTCCCTTCTTCTTGAGGGTTAGATGTTATTTTGTATTTTTCCATTGGAGTCACATTTCCCAGTCGTAGGCAGTTTTTAATAATTCATTCATGATAGACAGGTCAAATGAAAAGATTAATTTTACAGATTCATTTTTACAGATTCAGATTAATTTTACAGATTAATTCATTCATAAGTATTTTTCATAAGGATAATTGGGTGGCCTAATTTGCTCCATATTCATCCATAATTGCATGTTAATGTTGCTCCTGTCAGTCTCACCAGTACAAAAGAGATCCTTCTAGTCAAAAGTAAAGTGTGTAGAAAATAAACAATACCTACCTGGAATCTATCTTTTCTATTTGATTCACATCATAACAGAAACGTTTCCTCAACATATACAGAAATAGGCACTGATATTGTGATGATGAGTTACCTGGAGCCCATCTCAGAACAAGAAGCAGAAAAGGATCTTGACAGAATCTGGGGCTCTTGTGCGTTCTCCTTAATAACTGAGAGATTAATGCAACATTTTGAGTGTGCCTTGTACTCTATCCGAAGCCTTAGCCCCATTGTTGCCATGAAGCATCATAGACAGGTATGTTCTATCTCTTCTGTTCACCAATACAATCTCCTTGTGACACAGATGTCTGCCATCAAAACATTATTTAATAGTATTTAGAAGTATTTTTTTCAGACAAAATGTTTTTGTGCATTTCTTTGCATTTCAACTTGAGGCTAAAGGCTCTCTCATTCTTTCCTTTTTCATTTCAATATCAAACACTTAGAAATTCAAACAAAGTGAATGTGTTATGTCCTGGTAACAAGATTGTGGACTCAAAAGCAGCACACAGTAATCACGGTTGAAGTTTGTAACAAAAATACTTTCATTAATTCTGGAAGTCTTCGAGGGAGCGAGGGTAATGACGTCAGAGAGTGAGCAGGCGGCTCAACGGGGAGCAGAGGCAGCTGGCAGGTAGGGATTCCAAAACTAACTCGGGGGGAGAAAGGGAAACAAAGTGAACAGGAACAGTTGCACAGCAAACAAGTTAGATCATGGCCAACTCTGTCTCCTAGAATTACATTCCCACAGAACCAATACGCACTTTCAAGCGGGAAAGCAAGAAAACAATAACACAAACACACGATTATGAACATATTTGTAACTAAAATATGTGTATAAGTAACGTCTATGTATAATCAACATATTTGTAATATGTCAAACACAAACGTAATCAAGGAGAAAATACCTTTCTATTCAACGTAATTGAAAATGCGTATTAATTCTGGGGGAACAGACTTTTTAGGAGACAGGGTTGTCATGGCCTTGTCATGGCAGGAAGACCAGGGTTGATATACTGAGTGTGTCTTGATGAAGATTTGTGTCAGCTGCTCCACACTGCCCAGGAGAGGGAGGAGGAGATGGCCATGCCTCCTTAGATTGATTGACAGCTTTTCGGCCCTAGGCCTTCAATGAGTGCTATATAGTCCGCATTACGGCCGGACTGTGGAATAAAGTGTTGCACCCACGGAGCCGCTCCACCAGTATGAAGCGAAAAAAAAAGAGGAAACTCCGCAGAGGGTCTGACCCACGAAGCCTCTTCATCCACCAGGGTGGACGGCCGCAGCGATGCGAGCAAACTCCTCGGGGGATCTACAGATCGCTGCCTCAGGGCAAATGAAGCACGATCTCAATATTACGGACATGGAGGAGGTCACAAGGGATGTGTGGAAGGCATCGTGACTGACTGACTTGACCAGCCCAACAATGCATGTTGTCCAAATAACCACCACACACACACACACACACACACACACACACACACACACACACACACACACACACACAGCTGGCTTTGAAGGCCCTGACGGCCCGCCACTGCTATTAGGGGACCAGTGTCATTTGGTTCAGGTAAAGAGAGGACTTCAGTCATTTCTGCTTTTCTGTTATAGAACAAATACATCCAAATACAATTGTACAAGTTTTGCATCCTGTTCTGAGTGAGGCTGTCGGTAACTCTGTCAATACACTGCAAGCATTTAAGTTAACAATATTCTTCACATAGAGATACGTGCAAAATGTGTCTCCTTGTGGACAAAAGAGGTAGTATTTCTGTGCACCAGTCCCTTTAGAAAACCTCTTATTTTACTAAGCAGCGTCTTACTGCACTGCACTCCTAGAAAACCTCTTATTTTACTAAGCAGCGTCTTACTGCACTGCACTCCTAGCAGCGTGGTGTTGGCGATCGCTCCCAGAAACAAAGTTCTGCTCCTGTCCGGAGGAGGAGCTGTTCAGTCTAAAGCCAGTCCTGGTTCCTGTGATTTGGTGGTGACTGGTCTTACCAAAGACGGCCAAGCAGGTCGATCACAGACAAACAAAACTTCAAAACAGCAATGATGACAAACCGACCGAGAACAGGGCAACTGAGGCGTTATGAATAGTGACTGACTAACTAGGGGAGTGAGGACTGGTGAGCAGGAGGTCAAGTGAAGACTCCGGGGGGGCAGACGAAGTGATGGGGTAGACAACCCGAATGGCAGGAAAAGTCAGAAAAACAGGAATTTAAACCAGACGAGACAGGAAGCAGACTAAATAAAAACTCAAGACCATGACAGTCCCTATGCATAGTTCCATAATGAAATACAGACACCATACAGCATCTACTTAAAAAAATAAAAATGTGTAAACTATTATGTGTGGAACACACTCTTGATGCATTAAGTAGGAAACGTCAAGTGAGCGGATCACAGAGTAAAGTGGCACGCTCAGGGTTCTAGGCTCAGGGTTCTAGGCTCAGGGTTCTAGGCTCAGGGTTCTAGGCTCAGGGTTCTAGGCAACTCGCCCAGCTAGCTATGGTCACCTCTGCTATACCTGCCGTCTTAGCTCAGACTCACTAATATGAAGATTTTCCCACTTCTGCCTCTCGATGTCTAATGGATGAACCCATTCTCACCTTCGCTTGATGTTTACTTGGTTCAAATGAGAAGCAAAGTGCTGGTGAAGCATACAGTATGCATGTGATGCAGCGGGATCAGAGACTCTCAGAGGTGGCATTTTCTCACCTCGGTGGCCATGCTAATGCAACGTCGCTGCGGCTCCGATAGGCTCGAGCTCGGGAGGGACCAGTAGCGCTTTCTCACAGCCTGTGACTAAGTGTGATTTTAAGGCTTAGCGTCTAGACCCATGACTCCCTCATCCAAGAGAGCTTTTGACAACTGGATGTAAGAGGCTCTGAGAGTCACAGAAGATAGGCTTAACATTCCATTATTTATTGAAACAGGATTTCACCCAGAGATGTTTTAATCAGACTTCCTGCTGCCACAGCTTCTTGGGTCCGGTGCATTGTTTACCATATAACTGATAGCATCATATTAGTGTAAGCTCTCTAACTGTGTACATAAAATATTGCAGTCGGGTTGCATGTAGCATCAATATTTGTGTGCGGCTATTATATTTCATAGAGTGCTACAGAGTGTATTAGATAAATCAGCTAAGTAAAACAGTGTATGTATTGCTTCCATGTCTGTAATGGAAAAGTGCCTTTTCTAGACAAAGTTATACACCAAAACGCTTTAACCCTCAGAAACTCCATGTTTAATTGATGAGTTTGGGTAGGAGCGGCTCCAAAATTCAATGAAATTAATGGCCAACTTTTTCCCTCTGGTTTCAAAGGCTTCTGCTTTGAAAGATGAACCTGTTGTGCTGAGATTTTGGCAGGGCATGACGATTATTAAATTCATTTAATCTATTAAAGCTGTTCTGCATTACCTAAATGAATTTTTTAATGGGGAGCAGGCTGGCGGGGGTAAAGACACACCAGGGAACATGTACAGCACTAAAGCAAGCGGACATAAACAGAACCAGACAAGGGTATCTGACGGGTTACTCCCCCGAAGCGGCCCTTCCATTATGTGGTTTTAATATCCTAAAGCTCAGCACTATGGCAGCGCTGCTTCTTATGAGACGGCCTATTCAATAAAGCCGGACACGGTCTTGACGTCAAATGCTGCCAGACGCTGTGCTGGGAGCAGAAACAGGGTTCTGGGATGTGATCAGGACGAGTAAAGGTAGCGACCTGCTGAACAGGGACTGTAACTTATTATGTGACTTGGCTCCATAGTTTCATCTTGTCCTTGAATAAGCAGTTTTCTTTCAAGACCAGATGCAATGGGTTTCTGCAATATGTCTTATCTTGGATGATTTCATCATGTATTAATTAATATTGTTTTGAGTGTACTTTTGACTTGGTAAATCTCCTGCGTCTCAATCGAAGCCAAAATAATAATGTAAAAGAGGACATTACATTCCAAAGGCCAAAGAAAAAAACAAAACAACAATAGTCTTACTTTCCTTCTGTGGAGCTCTCTGTAACTTTTGTTTTGAAAAAAGTACGAAATGAACAAAGGTTGCTTGTTGCTAGTCAACTGATAATGAGTCTTCATTTAACAAATCGTACGTGGATTTTAATCATAGATGACTGGGTGCAGGAAATGGAGTTCGTTAAAGCGAGAGTTTGGTTGTTTTGAAGTGGTTATGAGGAACTTATCCATAGTCAGTGTATTAGGAGATGACGGTCGTCACAACAGAACCAGCACAGGAGCAAAGAAGGTGCTACTGTAAAGAGCAGCAAAATGCATTGTAGACACCTAAAACATTTAATATTTAGAATAGTTTCACCTCTTTGTCATGCTGTCAGACAGCCCTTGGGATGAGAAACTGAATGGAAAGTAAAAGTCATCTCTGCTCTGTTGAAAGACACACAACAGTCATGTAGTCATGTTAGGAGTCATGTTCAGTCTTTTTAGGATTGCTAGATGTACCAGCTTTCCTCCTGTGCTGCTCCAAACGGGGGGGTGTGGCCTCTGCCATCTATCGTGCTAACACGCTGACTCTGCATAGGTACCGCATAAAACATGAACTGTGCCTTTAGGTGGAGCTACCTCATAATTCTCCTCATGTTGTACTTGATAAATAGAGTGTTACTTTCCACCCCTGAAGCTCACATCGTAGGTTTAAGCATATATTTTACATTTACTAAAAAGGTACATGCATTGCATCATAGTTTATGTAACTTATGTTGCGGTCTGTAACCAAACGAGTTGCAACATTTTCCCTTTTGACATGTCTTTTCCATATTTCTATGTAATGTATATAGTGCAGATTCAGCCCATGACCACGTCAAAATAAGTGTGTGAGAATATGAAAAGTATTTGTGCTCGGGTGAGTGAGTTTGGACACTAAGGCCGACAAAACGCAAGTTGGCTAAACTATAGCTTGAATGTCTCATATTCTTTCTGCAACGACAGTCATTTATTTCATAACATCTGATTTGACTTCATTAACAGACCCATAAGACTATTTTTTTGTTTTATTCCCACACAGCTCAAAGCTTTCCCTCTCACAGGTGAGTCCACAGTTAAGCTTTATTAGCCGGCCGACTGTATTTGATTAGCCGGCCGACTGTATTTGATTACCAACAGTTTTGTGCTTTATTGGCTCATGACTGAATTCCTCTTTGTGTGTGAGTGGCGTGTCTGTCTGGTTCTTGCCCCACTCTCCATCCCCTACACACTCCACTCCCCCCACTGGGATCAAGCAATTGTTTTTTCCCCGGCCATCATCATCAGGAAGTTTGAGTGAATAATGGGTTTGGGTGAGACATTTGGAACTGGCAAGGAAATGACTTACAGATTCAATATGTATGATTTAATAAGTGTGATGGTGCATGCTTGCATCTTGGTTCAGTTCATGCGAGCGTAATACCAACACTTGTGTGTTCCAGAGAGGTGTCGGTGCTGGTTAACTTCATTCTCTTGACTCAAACTGAAGGACAGCTTCTTGGCTTTGCCTTCTGTTAAATGTCCACTTTGAAAATGTCTCCTGGTCCCTCCCTCCAGCTCTCTCTCTCTCTGCTGTTCCTTTCACAGTGTTTATTTCTAATACTTCATGGATCTTTGATGCTTTTTGAAGTCTGCAGTGTTTGCATCTGTTACATCACCATTGGTTTTCTGGCCCCGCATTACATATATTCGTTTAAGCAGTGCTTCCCCCTGTGTGGTGCTTGTCATGTTAAATGTGGCTGTGACATTTGAGCTTTCCTTGTTTGTACTCTTCTGTTTTTAATTCACTGACCGCTCACGTTCAACATTGTGGTTGAGGCACAAATGCAATCAGAGGCAATGCAAGCTTTTATCCATGCTTGTCAGGTTGCATTAACATGTTGTCCTACACGCTGACCGCCGTGTTTACACTTGGCAACAGCCGGTGTCGTCATGACTCACTTCAATCATCTAAATGTAGGCAGTGACATTGAGGAGCACAGGCCTGACATGAGAGACAGTTAAAGAGATGCACCTTTCTTACCTTCTCAGTCTCGTAGAGAGGAGACTGAGAAGGTGCATCCTGTAGAGTAAATATGAAGTCATGTGGAACCGGAACTGGTTGCACGAGCTGTTGACATGTTTCGACTGAGCCAGGTTCAAGCTTGGCTTAGTCAAACGTAAATAGATATTTTCTCATCCACTGTATATGGTATCTGCATATTTCGTCATAATTATTTTTTTTCCGAAAATTAATGCTGTAGGTCACCCTTTACGGGTTTTGAAAACAAATAATCAATATGAATTCACAAAAAGAGCTTGTGACTAAATCTCCCACTCCATTGGACTCAGTTGAGGCCACATGACTCAATGCACACACACACACGCACACACACACACACACACACACACACACACACACACACACACACACACCTGGAGCTCCAACCAAACAATCACACACACCTGGAGCTCCAACCAAACAATCACACTCACCTGGAGCTCCAACCAAACAATCACACTCACCTGGAGCTCCAACCAAACATGGGGGATTACTTCGAAAAGTGAAAGATGCGTTTTCTGCAGTTTTCCTCACAAGACCAACAAAAGGCCAACTATTGTCATTATTGTGACTTTGGGCTGTTGGGCCATGTTGTTTTAGACATATTGAGATGAAATACAATCCGGGTCCACTGGTTCTGTTTGGACAGAGCCGGTCTAGCTGTGACCAACTGTTTCCTGTCGCTCGCTAGGCCAAGCCAACAGGCCTCTGGCTGCAGCTCCATGTTTACCATGCCGACTAAAGGTGGCCTTTGTTTAGTGTCCGTTCTGTGCATGCGCTCTGGTGGAACTTCATCATCACCAACACTTCTTGTATCCATTGGCCCACAGTTTCCCACAGACATGCTGCACCTGCCTCTTTGCATCCTCTTCCTCGTGAGCAAGATGTTTTCAGGACTGCTCAAAGAAGAGCTCAGAGAGGAAATCTAAGTAATGGTCTGTAAGTCGGATTCTTGTTACATTTTGGAACACACATGTTTCAAATCATGGGAACAGGGGTGTTCCTGCCTCAAAACTGCTCTGGGACTCGAACTAGTAAAACTACAATGCAATACTTCTACTTCCATTGAATGTTAAAATGTCACCGGCAACATCATGTTTTTTTTTTGTTTTGTTTTATAATAAGAAAGTTAGAAAGATCTGAAGAAAATAACACATTGTTAGCACTGTATCAGTATTATTAAATACTCATATTGGTAATTGGTATAGGGAAATCCTCATAAGTACTTAGTCTGAATAACTGGTTTCAGTGCTTTCATGGGACCAATGCATGGGCCATGACATAACCAGCCAGTTCCACTGCATAAACACCACATGTGTGAACTTTCTTGGCTACTGTGGATTTCATTCTTTAACCCAGAGCATACAATCTAAGTATCTGCTTTGTCATGGCTGGGTACGCATTGGCCTGCGGAGATAATCCATGAAGAGCAACGCTCACACACCCATGTGATTGGAAATGTTTCATGGATCTCTGTTACTGCTGTTGTCACTTGAGACTGTTTGTCCTCAAATGAGATTATCACGCCTGTGAGTGGAGGGAGAAACATTACAAGGCATCTTCAGCCGTGGCTGTGAAAAGGTTTTCTCCCTACTGGTGCTCAATGTGTGTGACAAAATAATAGCTGAAACTCAGAGGCCGAGTCGACTCAACGCTGACCAGATATACAACAGGTACCAAACATTACTGAGTTCATTTGATTTTTAAATGTCTAATAAAACCCACTTTTAAGGATTAATATTATTTTTCCCATACATGCTCCGTCAAATCAATCCATTGCTGATGACAGTATGTCTGCATGTACTGGCAGCTTTAATATCTTAGTGCATGTAATATGTGGCTACTGATTATTTAAACTGTTGAGAACAGCAGTCCAGTTATGACACGACAGTCAGTGCAACTAGCTATGAAAATGAGTCCAATCCCTTCTTCTCTCCACATGTCGGTGATGTGTGACAGAGATTCTTAGAGTTCATTGGAGTTGCTCCACTTCCTCCTGCTTCTTCTGCTGTTTGATTAAATGGCTGATTAAATAAATACAGGGAGGGAGGAAACACGCACAGACATGAACCGAACATCCTGGGACTCACAGGCAGAGATAGACACACACGCACACGCACGCACACACACACACACACGCACACACACACACACACACACACACACACACACACACACACACACACACACACACACACGTCACATCCACTTGCTGTCCCTGTCTACTTAAATCATCAGTGTTTTCTTCCAGCTCACATTCGTGACTGTGGTCAGTAACTTAGTGGCGCTGCCGGAGGAGAAGAAGAACAGAGCACATCCTCATCAGCATAATGGGGCCTCGGTACTGTGGATCGTGTTGTTGATCAATGGTTTGTGAATAATACACAAGTGTGAGCATTGGTGGTGGGGTCTTATTTTTCATAATTGTGTCAATCAACACTTCTATATTTAAACTCAAACCATAAAGGATGTGTCTTTATACATCGATGGCTCTCAAAACCTCTAAAGCCTTGATTTATATGGTACAGCAGCATTCACAGGTCCAGATACTTTCCCTTCTTTCTCAATGCACCTGCATGACGATGCATCCTGGTCCATGCAGCAAAAGTAACACTTCATGAGAAGTCAATATACTTTTAATTAATGTCGATGATGTTAATGTTCTTGTTCTATATGTACATGATGGGCCGTGCTTATATCTTCTACTATACATGACTGAGTTATCTTGCGTTTCTATTTGCATTTCCTCTCCTTCAGCAGCTCAGCCAGATGCTGAACCTGGAACACGACACACGCAGTAAATCAGAGGACCCCAGGCACACTGACATCAGCTCGCAATAGGCAGGTAATACCTGGAGAATTGAATTGATTCCAGTGTGGTAAGACGAGCAGGGCTGTAATCCGCAGCGATAACAGAGAAGTAATTTAAAAGACACACAGAAGTGATTGGGAAGCCCTCTCCTCATGCATATGTAACGCTGTGTGATGCAGAGATATGGCAGCATCACATGTACAGGAGGACCGCATGCACGCCGCTCTCACATTTAACTCTGCATATGCGTCATTGTGCCTGAGAGCATGAGAAAGAAGACGAGAGAGGAACCCAGTGTTAATCAGAGAGCTATTAACCTGTCCCTGTCGGACTCTTTCATTTGGATTGCCACATCCTTGCCGGAACTTCAATCAATTCAATTACAAGTGAGAAATAGCGTCTTTTGATTCACCGCTGCTACACTTTAGTCCTGCTGAGGCTTGCTCAGCCTGTGGGGAAGCAGTGGGATTTGGTTGGACCTTAAGAGGAAGTGTAAATATATATATATATATATATATGTGTGTGTGTGTATATGTGTGTATACTGTATCATCATATACAATTAGGATTTGGTTGTTATTATTAGTCATTGTTATTGTGAATGTGGGAACAAATTATAAATAAGATGTTAAATAAGAGCTATGAGTTTGTCTCCACTCTTACACGAAGAAATCGGACAAAGTACATTAATAATAAACCTACAGATGGATTCATCAGTGTTTGCTAAACATGCAACACATAACTGAACAAGGTGATATGTCATTGTACCCAGATTATTTGTTTTGCTGCCCCCAAGTGGCCATAAAAAATCCCCCATCGCATTTTTAGCTCCAGCTGACCAACATGAATTGATTCAGTGTCACTCAGGTCTGCTTATCAACCAACACAATATGATTTCAGCTCCTTACCTTTTATTACGATGAGTAACTTGTCTAACTCTCACATGTTAAAAGCTGAACCTTATTAGATTTCCTCAGGAATTGAAAAGGATTCAGACTCAGTTCGTAGATGTGGATGAAATGCAGTTCTTATCAGATCCCGACCCGAGCCCCCGGTGACGTTGTCCCGTCATGCTGCAGGGGGGAAGCACAGGCCCTGGTCAAGAGGCCCAGCAGGCTCAGCCAGCAAAAAGCCAAGCAGCTAAATGGAATTCAGCCATCATTCACCTTTATTATTTCCAACTCATCATATCATTTCATTTTACGGCCAAGGTGAGTGTGTGTTATTCTGGAAACTTGAGAGCCAGTGTTTCACCAACATGGAGCGACTCTGTTTGCCCCTGAAGGGACGCATGAAGCTGCATCCCATTGTACTGGATCACGTTACAGATTGCAGTCTAAACCAGGTAGTCTGTGACAAATTACACTTTTAAAGGAACCTTCTCAACCCCGTGGGCCTGTATAATTGCACCTAGAGTCTCATAGGCTGGCTGCACCGCTCCTCGACTACACTGTAATCCTTTATGACACTGCCTCCTACACACCATAGAGTCAGCCGCCAGACATATTGAGACCTAACTCTGACCATGTGTGCACGGCTGTGGCAGCTACAGTATTCCAGATGCATGGTGTGTGTATGTGAGTGTGTGTGTGTGTGTGTGTGTGTGTGTGTGTGTGTGTGTGTGTGTGTGTGTGTGTGTGTGTGTGTGTAAGGTGGAGGCTACCTCGATCCTCTCCCAGTTCTCCTTTTTCCCTCTCGTCCCCCTTTCATAAGATTTATCGGAAATGGTTTACTTGGACACAGACGCCAGTCAACACCTCATCCACGTTGTGCCCAGCAGATGGGACCGAGGTAGACTGGAATAGTAGCCACCATTGTTAGGGGAGAGTTAGAGAGGGAGGTTGGAACTGATGGGAGAGCCGTGTGTGGGATATTCAACCATCTGTGAAGGCTTCAGATAGGTTATGAGAGGGAAAACTTGCTCATGCATATGTCCCATAGAAAGTAATGCACTTTTTACAATAGTTGCTTATTAACAATAAGCATGCTTTTTGACACTGGTCAAAAAACTGGTATACTGGTAAACTGGTATAGCTGCTTATTTAATTCCAGGCTTTTCTTTCAGCCATTTTGATCATGGTGCAGACTCATGACTGAACATGCTTACTGTTCAACGCACGGGGCTGGATGCTGGAGCGGGACTAATGAATTATAAATGTCACACTGTGGTCCACTATGATGGGACAAATGAAGGAACCATGGAAAATGGAGAGAAGTTAGAGAGGAGAGTTACTTCCCAGTCAGGAAGGCTACACTGAAAAAAAAAGTCTTTTTGGCCTTGTAATTATTTCCTTGATTATATGTGTAACTTCTACACTCAATTATTATTTCAGTCCTTGAACTTTCAAAGGTCACCTTTTATTTAATGTGTTACTTTGTGTTTGTTTGTTTGTAACTATGAATCCCTATGTTGATAAGTAAATGTAATCATTAACACCAAGTAATATTCACTAAACTACTGGATTGACTAAACAACCTGACGCAATAAAGTAACATTTACTTGGTAATACAAGTGAACCCGGCAACCTTGCTCATGCTCGGGATGACGTCACTTACGTCAAAGAATAATTTCTTCAGCGTCAACAGAAGAAACTTGGTAAAGGATGGGCGAGTTTAACCTGTCCAGAGAAAGTTAGGTAGGTTATATGTTTAATTAACCCTTTATTTAACTGCCATACGTACTATTTATGTCATTATTTAATAGGCTTGTTTATATATTGTTATTTGTATAACTTGTTTGTTGAATATTGATTGTGTTTGTATTTACACTTGATAGGAACCATCTTTACATCCTATGTTTGTGTTGGGACGCTTTTAGTTGTGACAAGCTCCTGAAGATACGTGCAGCGGTAGAAGTTTTATTTAGTTACGAGTTAACACTTTTACTAGTTGTAGTGACAACAAAGTGTTGATTTGTTGAAGATTATTGTTATCCAAGTGGACCAATTTCCCTCTCAGGAGGTGAGGTATGTTGTGTATGTTAATGACTCGTCGCACATATTGACGTGCCAACAGTTTATTGTGTAACGTGAACGTCAACCTGTTTTGTGCATGTTGAAATGTATTGAACAGTTCAACAATGGATTGATGACGGTGGTGTTGACTGTGACGCACATAGAAGAACCAAGGTGTCGTGTGTTTCCCGGAGGGAGTTATACTTTACATTCTTATTTACCTGTCGGTGAAAGTCAGTGTTGAAGCACTGAAGACTTAACGCTAACAGGAACGTGACCGGGTAAGTTTAGGTTAGCTAGTGAGGCTGTGTGCTGGATAACTTGAGCCGCTTGACAGACATAGCTCACATGTTATGGACACATGTTATGTGGCAATGTTTTTGGTCCACTTTGGTGCAGTGAGCTCTGTGCTGATAGCGCAGAGAATAATCATGCGCATGCCCAATACACACACACACACACACACACACACACACACACACACACACACACACACACACCTGTACAAACAGAGAAGGTAACGTAACTGTAACGCTAACATCTTCATGGGTGTGTCTTAATGTTATTTCTTTAGTTAAAACTGTTTGACACAGGCATTGGTTAAAATATATTGTCATTTTGGAGGCTGTAGTTTGTGTTGTTGCTCAATAGTACATTTTACTTGGAGGGCTGCTGTATTAATTGTTTTATTTTTTATTTATTCATTTATTTTCATCTTCTGTTTCAGATTAAAGAGTAGTTCAGAAGAATGAGGACAGTTCGTCTGGAGCGAAGCGCTTCCAAAGTCTTGATGATATTCTGGACTAAGAAGGAGTTGCAGGGACTAAAATAAGGCCCATGCAGAATGCACTCTGCTTGATGAAGTTTAAGAATTAGATAATGTGGTCAAATTATGTTAGGTTCATATACACAGAATAGATGACATATTTTAACACATTAAATATTGTTGTTGGTTTTCCCCCACCATTGTTCTATTCTAAGAACACATACAATTGACATAAAAAATAATGCCAGTTTAAATGTGGGCATTCCTCCTAATATCCTACAATGTTAATTCAGACAAGCTGAATTCACTTCTGTCTGTTTAACAGCAATGTGTTGCAGGCAGAAGACAAGTCATCATCCGCTGCTGGATGGAGAATCTGAAGAGGAACTCCATCAATACCACACTGAAAAAAATGACTTGTTGGCGTTGTAATCATCACGTTAATAATGTGTAAATTCTACAATAGGTGACCTTACTTTAAAAGGTCACCTTTTATTTAATGCAGTGTTTCCCCTGAGGCGCCCCCCTGAACATACCCCCCCTGTAATTGTCTCCATAGCGCCAGATCACAAGAAGGTATTTAAGGTTCTCTTTCCTATAAAACAGATCTACACCTTGTTCTGTTTAACAAACAAAACGGCCGTATTTTATTGATCAGATCTACACGACAGCTTGTCATTTCTCTCTCTACGTGGTCACACGTAAACATTTCTCTCTGTATTGCGCACAGCGGAGTCCGCCCTGACGCGCATAGACACTTGCGCGCATACAGGTGAACACTGAACACAGCAGCGGGCAGAGAGCGTCGAAAAATATTTTGCGTGAAAAGCAGACAACTATATTTGCATTTTAAATGCTCCCAGGTTGATGTTGCCAACAGTAGCACTCTTGCAAGGAGCACCGTAGCAGCTCTCCTGCTCCAAGTGAAACGAGCGGAAGTGCTCATGTCTTGTAGCCAATAATGAACTGCTGGCTTCACACATTACAAATTACAAACTACACAGACATAAAACTAAGTCATTAATAAATACATGGAGAAATGCCTGTACTTTCGTGTAAATGGTTACGGTAACCTGTTATTGTTAACAGGTTACGCTGCGCATATGCCCGAATTTTGGCCTTTTGCCAAAAGCCAATCTCCGTAAAGGCTCCGCTATAGGTTGTCTTTTCTGCTGTTCCGTCACTCAAAACCGAAAAAAAGTTCTCATCTCATCATGGAGCATGAACTGAAAGCGTCCGTATAAAGTCTACAACCCCGTTGAAAAATGTGTAGAGGAAAGCGGCTCACTGAAGCCACTAATACTGATAGAACCTGATGCTCACATATCTACTCATCCTGTTTTGTTCTGCAATTTGCGAGAGAGAGAGAGAGAGAGAGAGAGAGAGAGAGAGAGAGAGAGAGAGAGAGAGAGAGACCCCCCCATGTGTGCAGCCTTGTATGCCCTCGGAGGCTGTCCCAGCTCCTCCCCCAGGAAGCCATCTTAGATCAGGGACCCAAATGCAGAGTGGGAGGGTCGTCACACAATGCATATGAAAATTGGTGCTTAATGCGTCTGCTGCCTCGGATAATAGGTTTAAAAGTACCTGAACAAGAGCCTGTATGGCAGATGCTGATGGTCTTGAGAGGCATTGTGGACCTTGTCATGTCCCCTGTCCATACAGAGGAAAGCATTTGCTATCTTGACAGCATGATTTCAGAACACAGAAGCAGATTGTTTGAGGCTTTCCCCCAAGACAAACTCAGACCTAAGCACCACTTCCTTGAGCACTACCCTGAGCTCATTCAGGAGTTTGGTCCTGTGGCTGCCCTGTGGGCAATAAGATTTGAGGCAAAGCACAGCTTCTTCAAGAGAATTGTCAGGCAAACGGGCTGTTTCAGAAATATCTTATTGTCCCTTGCCAACAAGCACCAGCTCATGATTGGATACAATGAATCACATCCTGTCAAACATTTACTCTCAGTCACAAAATTAACATAGGTCTCCTTAAATGTACTTAAGGATGACCTAAAAGACTTGGTAAAGTGCAGATTCCCAACTGTCACTACAGTGCATGTTGCTAATAATGTGTGCGTTTTGGGTACAGACTATGCAGTTGGAATGTTCGTATGTTGTGGTTGGACTGCAGGATTGCCTGACTTTGCAGAGGTGTTGCAAATAATATTGATTTGTGACCTTTTTTGTCAGACTTCACAACGATTGGTACATTGAACACCTCAGGAGCTATGAGTTCCAGAAAACTGGGAGTGTTTAGTTTTTTGAGCAAAGAGATCTAGCAGATTTTTATTCCTTGGCTCCTTACACCATAGCAGGAAGACGAGTGGTAACCGTGAAGCACCACATTTGCCTCTCTTTTTAAATTAACAGGAAGGCAAAAGTGCATTAAAACATCACACTAATTATTTTTCATTTATTTCTGATGCAGCTTTTTCCTGTTGAGATGGCTACAACTCCAGCGAAGCTGCAAATAATTTTAGAAGATGCTGACATTAGAAAACTGATTCTGCCTTCAGGTATCGCCACTACTCTTGATGACCTTTTTTAATGATTTTCAAGAAACATTTCAAATTCTAGGGACCTTTACTTTACTGTATCAAGACATGAATTTTGGTGGTCAGTTTTTCACTTTGATGTCAATTGAAGAGGTAGAAGACAAGGCTACATTGAAGCTGGTAATAAAACAACCTCTTGTCCTGAATCTCAGTCCTGTGGATAGGTCAGATGTTGATTCCCCAATACCAGGACAATTATTGGACACAAGCTCTGGCCACTCAACTGGATCTCAAAACATACTCTCGTTGTCCTCCTCAGATGAAAGTGGCATGACTTGCAGGTCTCAGCCATGGCCAGCTAACTTTCCAATATCTAACTTTTCCTATGATGTGGACCTGATGCTAGAAGCAGGAAAACAAGCCTATGAAAAAGATGGCACACTGCTAAACAATCCTAGAGCAACTAGTAGCATACTTCAGAGGCTAGCAGAGGCAATATTTTGCTACTCGGCCTACCCAACTGGTATTCAGATGTTAAGTGTGGTTGAAGCTTTGATAGAGAAATATCCATGCTTCAAAGAGCCAGGGCCTTTGGGTGGCATTTACGGTTGGCAACAACGGCTAAAATACAAAATGGGAAATGACCGGGCAAAATTAAGAAATCATCAACTCCCCCTTCCAGAGCTGGAAGTTAATACATTGAAAAAACCAAGGATTAGTAAAGATTACTCTCAAAGGATGAGTAAAGATTACTCTCAAAGGCTGAGTAAATGTTATGTCTCAGGAAGTCATTTTTAGTTTAAATTTACTTGAACATTTTGGATGAAAAAATATTCTTAGTTGTAAGTCAACTTTACTTAAGAATTGTGTGAGTAAAAATGACTAACAATTTGTGTGGAAATTGTTACTTTTTTAAGTAAATGGCACTCCAATTTCTTTTCAGTGTACACCTTCAGAGCCACACTAAACTACAGTCAAAATAAAAGTATCTGCATTGATCTCCACTGTCTTAAACATTTTTATAGTATCTTCAGCCCCTTTTTACTGCCTATTTTATGTATTAAGAGGGAGGGTATAAAACTGTCCCCAACTCCCATTGACATTTTAGCAACATCCATATTTAAAATGTCCTTGAGTCTACTGGTCCTGGCTTGGTTTCTGTCATGAATATCTTTCTGTACTTTGTCAGCATGTAAAAAAAATATCTGAATCTGTTTACTGCTTAAAATGAACAGACCCAGAAGTGTTCCACACCACATCACAACGGGCAAAGCGGCGCTGAATGCAAATGATCAAAACTACAGTATGTTTTGTTGGATGCACTTGACAGTAAAGGCCATTGCCTCCAATGAAGGTTGTGCTCCCCTTGCTTCATTTCTTTGTACTATTGATGAAGCTCATTGGAGATTTTCAAACTATAAGTCATAATGTAGGTGGATATATAGATCGAGATACTCATGGGATACTTTCTCTTGTTGTCCATGTACTTTTGGATAAACTGTTGGCCATCACATTATTACATTGAGTCCTCTCTTGTTAGCCTTGTATTGTCCTGTGAGACTGCTGCTATGTGAACAATTCAAGTATGCTCTTCACTTAAGCTTAATAATGATTGCGCTTCAATCAAGAACTGACTGCCAGTCATTTCCTGCAGCTCAATGCAGATTTAGCTAAGGGGCTTCAATGAGCCAAATATATATATACCCCCCCGCGAGCTTAACTGTCTTTATATTATACAAGTCATCTCTCTGTTTTCCAATAGCGTCCAGAGCTTCATCACCAGGACCAACCTCTATCACCAGGACCCTTCTTCATCACCAGGATCCATCACTAGGTCCCATCTCCAAGACCTATCCTCACATAAACAGTGCAAAGTACTCATGTGAATAGGTCTCTGGTTTGGCTAGTCAGCTAGCTGGAAGTTGAAGTAGTAGTCCGCCGAACTTAGCAAGAAAAAGCTATTTACTTAGTTGAAGTCCAATGACAATTTTATTTCATTTAGAAAATATAAATGCACTTGTTTTTATACCAGATTCAATATTATACAAATCCCTACAATGGGGGAAAGTTAGACAGCCCATGACAAGAAAAAATAATAACATTTTACTATCCCACTACTTTTTTTAGACCTTTAATCCAACTTTGATGCAAAAATGTTGTATTTACATTTATCACAGATAAACTGTAAATTACAAAATCATTCCTGCATATTTTAAAATATAAAAGTCTGTCTTTGTTAAATAGATCACTTCAGCTCTGCGCACTGTCATCAGACTAAGACTGTTCATGTATAATATATTCTCCTAATTAACTCATTTATATGCAACAAAGTGACACATTGCAACTTTAATTCAAATGTAACTTTGGCAGACTGATGCCCATGGGAATGCGTGTCTCATTAGAGCTCAGTAATGTGTTAGGAGACAGGTGGGCGGCCGCCTCTCTGTCCCTGATGCTGTACGACTTCTCTCAGCTGATGAGATCTGGTCACCCGGCCTCGTCACTCAATTCACCCTGACACACACACCGAACCGGCTAATTGAGCATCACCACCCTATGCCCTTCCAATTACATGTTCACCTTAGAGACGGAATAAATAAATCTGTGTGTGTGTGTGTGTGTGTGAGAGAGGGGAAATGATATGTGTTGAACTGTACCCTTGTAGATAGCAGAGGGGATCTTGGAATAACTCTGGGGTTCTGCTTTGATTTATAAATATTGCAATATGAATAAGTGCCACATAAAAAAATGAATAGTAGTAGTAGTAGTAGTTGTACTTCAACACAGTAATTAACTGCTTTTGCCGTATTCCTACATACAGTTGCCAGTTTATTAGTCACACTTAGCTAATGCAGTCTAATGCAAAAGCCGTGCAATATTGTCAGACAGGAGATCTGCTCTCTCGGACAAATAAACTGAACTTCATGGGATGGAGTGACCCATGTTTTCTATTAAAGACACATTATTAAATATAAAATATAACATTCTGAAAATAGATTGATGTTTTGAAAATGAACACCAAGTTGCCAGTTTAAAAGAAAAGAGGCCGTGAACATTCTCACAAGGCAGTAGTCCCAGAGGAGGGTAAGGATGCGTGACAAACAATTTTCAGAAAGGCAGCTGCATAAGACCATGGAGGCAATGAAAGCCACACTGTCCTGATGCCACTAATCTAGTCCTACACAGCTGTTCTTAGTGGCACTTGTTGATGGTGCCAAGAAGAGCCAGAACCAGGAAACGAGTAATCTGCAAATCTGATGGAAGCAGATCTGTCGGAGGGGAACCTTTCAAAGACGGGTTTGGATATCTCAGAACAGGATCACAGGAAACACTATCCCTCTCAGAGAATGAGTTCAACATACCTTGGGAACAGTTTGATTGGCTTGCCGAATGTTGTGTGTGGGATTGATTTACCGCATCAGAATGGAACATAAGACCAAAGCATCCTGACGAGGAAGAAAGCTCAGATTGTACTAATCTCATGCAGACAACACACTAACACACATTGTATAAAGAGAACTGAAACACGTGGCTCACCGGGACCAACAGTTAGTATCTGTGCTGTACATGCACATAATGTCTCATGCAGCCGCCATTAGCTGACACAGAATTGTGATGAAGAAACGCTTTGAACTTTTATATTCCCTACATGAGAAGCCAATATTCTCCCAAACTGAATGGGGCAGTGTTCCAAAAACATCTATGGCATGGGCTTTGCATGGTGTTTGTCCATTTGTGTCCCAGACATGAAAATCCCTCACCTTTCGGCGAAATTTGCCGTTTTGAAACCAAAATAGGTGACCGACGTGAATCGTGTAGGTTCAATGAGTTTTTTTTTTAAAGAGGGGTTGTTTATATTCAGTGAACTGCGAATAGATGCGCATGCCAGAAGGGAGCGTGAGTGCATGGTAATATAATATTTTATGGTATATCTAAATTAAGTTACCCAGGAGCTCCGTTGACATAGACTTAGCTGACTTTAGCTACAGCTTAATGAATTAAGTCATTGAACACAGTAGGAGTAGGAGAAGAGAACGTGGCGTTAGCCAGCTAGCCAACACTCCGGTAGAAAGTTATTAGCTAACGCTACCGTTAACAATGAGAAGGTAGATTCTGAGGTGAGGGTACTGACAGGCCGATCACACAGAACGCGACTTTTTAAAGCGCAGCTGCTTAAAAAGCTCCTTGACAAAAACACCCTGGGCGTTTTTAAAAAAAAAATTATATGGCAAATATCTACCCGTGTGTTGTGTCTGGATGACGAGAGCTTTCAGTTGTACTTTTGGCTGAGCAGGAGTCAGTTGGAGCGTCTTCTGAGCAGTAGAGTCGTGTTTTTAACTAGAATTGTAAAGTTTCTTCTGAGCAGTAGAGTTGTGTATTTAACTACAATTGTAAAGCTCTTTTACATGTGAGGATAAGGATCCTTGTCATGTGACCAGAATGAATACTGTAACAGAGTTAAAGCACATTCAATGAATATGACAGACATTGTTCATATATTGAGTAATAGGCATGGACCATGATCCAAATAACCACAATCCATGTCAGCAGAAGGAAGTAGAGAGGACAGACATCAGCAGGGCCATGGCAGGGGGCAGGACCGGTTTCAGACGTAGCTACGATCCCTGGCAGGAGGCAGGACTGATTCATAGAGGAAAAGTCTTAAGTCTACTCTTAAATGAGGTGACTGTGTCTACCCCCCGGACTGAAAGTGGAAGCTTATGCCACAGAAGAAGAGCTTGATAACTGAAGGCTCTGGCCCCCAACCTACTCTTTTAAGTAGGTTCTGTGCCATCAAATCTAATTCTGGCCAAAAAAGACAAAATCCACCGTTAGTATTTGTTTATTTCTTACATCAGAATTTGTGCTCGAGTAAGTATTTTGGGCATCAGGACAGTGTATCTGGGATTGAGTGAAAATAATATATTTCATTTAGGGAATTTTAATGAAATTAGAAGACCATGCAACACAATAATGAACCAAATCCAATCTAATCCAAACTCCCAAGCCAATAAGACTATTGGCTTGGGTGTGAGCTTTAGCCTTAATAAGTTAAACATCTTACAACGATACGAAAATCTGGCAGCAACATGTGTTGAGACATATCGTAATATATGTTCATCCAGGGAGACCCAAAATAATCCCAAACGCGCACCAGCACTCTGACGCTGCGAGGGTGGGGAGAGGTCAGTTTAGGGCAATATATTAAAGGTGTGAGGCTTTTTCTTTGTATTTGGTTTAAGTATGAGTCATTGACCAGGTCAACGTTTGAGCTTGTGTGCACGTTTCCATTACATTGTATGTGAAAATAGACCCTGCTTCAAAAGGAAAACAGAGGTAAGACAACCCCCAATAGCCCCCTGTAGCAGGATGGCTTGCCAGAAGTCTGAGGAAGCTTTGATAACCTCTATCTAGCTGAGAATGTTTAACGAAGGCTCCGTAAACATGTCAAAATGACAGTTTTAGCACATGACAACATCATCCACAGCATACCGTTTCATATTTGCAATAATTGGCCTCTTGATAGTAAACACTTGTGAAATGTGTAACCAAATGCCCATGCTATCATGAACCGCATGCCACAACGTATACATCATGTTTTGTCAACACGATGAGGAGGTCAGGGGTTACGCTAACTAATAGGCAGATGGGGAGCCAACCGCCGCATGCCATGCTAAGTAAAGCCACTACAAGGAAAAAAAGAACGTGTGGAGGGAAGTGAGAATAATTGCAAGGTCAGGCTGAAAAGTGCTGAGTTGGTTCGTTAAAGCAGATACATTTGGGTGCTCCTGTGTCTGTTTGCCTTTTAACACTGACATCTTCTAATCGGGATTACCTCTCTTTCGCCGTTCCTCTCGTCAGGCATGTTGGCTGATGGTTTTTTGTGCTTGCTTCAGCAGAAACCCAACCAGGAAGGGAGGACGACAAAGAAGGTAAGCCCAAGAGGACTCAAAGTATCACATTTTCTCGTAGGTAAAACAAACATAGGAGCCCTGGTTCAAAAACATAATTTATTCTTATTTTAAGATTATGACCATACATTAACAGCTGTCAAATTGCATCCAGCGTTTTATTAATGTTGGCTTTAATAATCCATTTTCCACAGGCGATCTAAAAAGGAGATCAGCATCTTCATTTATTTCATTTATCATTTTGAAGTTTCCTAGCAACACATTCATGAAGATGAAAGGGGCTGAATCCACATTAGGTCACAAGGTATTTCCCTAATGAGGAGCTTTGCTTTATATTTGTGGAGGTCTGTGTGAGTGTTTAATATGTGTGTGTTTGGTACCCATGAGTGGGAATGTCACCCTGGTCTTTGATGACTTCTCGCATTTCAGCTCCTCATTAAAGTGACAAATGTGAAACACAAACAGTTGATTATCTTTACTGTTGGTGTGTAACGTCCCTGTTGGTGGAGAGAACCAGGGCGTTACGAGAGCTCGTGTCTCACACCAAAGCTCAAGTAATGGAAGAGGATGAACTGTCAGCATGTGCTCGGGAACACAACAATGATAGAAACACTGTCCCTTGCTGGAACTTCTACTACACACACGTACCTGAAATGTGTTGTGTGCGAGCAACGTGGGAGGCTTTAAACTGATGCAATGCCTGTGATTGCTCCATTCATCTTATTTACTGTACATCAGCCTGATTCACTCTGCCCCCTAAACAGTGCTGACGCAAAGAAATGTGCCCATAAGTTAAAAAAAACCCTGCAATATTTACTCATCGTGCCTGATTGCTCTAATGATGTGTTCATACCAAACGCGTCAAGATTCAAGATTCAGGGGGACCGGCAGCCGTTTGATTCAGCAACAGCGCACGGCGGGGACAATCGGAGTTTCTCATCGCTGACTGGCTGACGCAACTATGACTCATGCGTTTTACTGCCGGAGTTGGGAAATTTTAACTTGTGCGACAACGCGCCACGTCCAACGCTGTTTGTCCTGTCACGTCGCATGAAAATCTTGAAGTTTCCAAAATACTACATTTCTGTAGCAATATGTCACTTTGTATGTGACTTGTTTATTTGGACTTGTGTGTTTTTTAAGAATGACAGATTTAAATAGCATTTGACTGTACTTGGCAAGAATGCTGGTGTAACCCATTGGAAAATAGTTACTATACCATTTAGGATTATCAACTTTTCTTAATCATTTTTTAATATGATACATGACCACATCTTTTATTTTAATCCTCTTTATTTTACTATTATTTTAAGCACAGAGGTCTTATTTTGCATCAGATTGGTTGCCAAATCACATAAGTCCCGCCTCCTTCACTGAAGCTAGAGAGATGGAGTCTGATGTAACAAAGGAGGATGGAGACACTGAAAAAATACAGATTCATATTACATTCTACACATCACTTGTACTTGATGTTAAGCAATGAACAGTTCTGTCAGCTTTTGAAAGAGCTTAAGAACCTTGGACCCTCATTTTATTACATTATTTTCTCGGTCAGTTACGGACTTCTGAGCATTTTCCAGTTACGTCGCACTAGCCGTATGCTACTAGCGCTCTTTATTAGCCGTATGCTACTAGCTATGTGCATTAGGTTTAAATAATGGGTTGACAAAACTGAAACTGTATAGTGTGAATAGATCTGCATATGCTATACACTGTTGACTTCCCGTGTCTCCTGTTTTCCCTTATTTTTCTGTTTAGGTGTGTGTGTGTGTGTGTGTGTGTGTGTGTGTGTGTGTGTGTGTGTGTGTGTGTGTGTGTGGGCGTGGCTCCGACCTGGTCTCTTCCCCCACCCCACCTATTCTGTCTACCTAGCTGCCTTCATTCATTTATCTACTCAACAATTAATCTACCCCAGTTTTACAGCCTCTCTTCGCCTGATGGTTGCGCCACCCTCCGTGGTATCTTGCATCTGGCTGATCTCAGCCACGCTGTATTCTAGATTCCTCCTGGAATTAAACCTTTTCACTTATTATCTCCCTGGTCTAGGTTCTAGAATGGATTCTGGATCCCTCACTGGATTCTGGATTGGCTTGGATTCTCTCCGTGACAGAGAAATGGTGAGCCACCCATGTAAACAACTTGATTAATGAGTTTTGTAATTCCTTACCTGCCAGGCTTTCAGTGTGGTACTGAGGGGAAAAGCCAGAACATTCTTCTCATTTTTGGGAGGAGAAATATTTTATTTGAGGTTCACCCAGTTTCAAAGACACTGAATAAGATTGAATGCTTGAAAAGTTGTGTGTCATTACAATGATATTGCTTTTCGTTTGAGTCTGCGGTCTTTTTCCTCATTGCGGTGTCCTATTGATCATAACTTCTCCTTACAGATCTGGATACTGGTCCAGGATGCACGTACATCATAGGTGGGTTACAAAACAGCAATGCGAGCATGCAGATGTTTAGCAAAGTTTCAAATGCAATCATTTTCAAATGAACACACATATTTTGGTGGTGGAAGGATTGCCATTTAAATTCAGTACACATATTTCTGATTAACTTTGGTGAATCTTTGATTTGTTTCATCTCGCTATTAGAGCAGAGACCAACTACACGCATAGCATTACTAATTTAAGCTGAATAGGCTAATTTAAAGTTTTGACCGGCTGGCGGTTCTAGATATAAAGTGAGGCTAACAACAAAGTCACCAGGATTTATCATCGTGGTTGGATCTATCCAACATTTATGGAGATGTATAACTCTGGACCAAAGCCGTAGGCCACCCAACCGAATGGCCAACATTGCCATCTCTAGAGTCCATCCGCTAGCTCGGCTAACAAAAGTGAAGCTAAAAAGGAAGAAGACGGAAAGAACCGGATCAAATGATCAGAAGCTAAACAAAGGAAACTGAGGAAGAAAGACAGCAGCGCTGCAAAAGACAGGTGTGAAAGTAGAAGTGTTCCTTGTCTAGTTTCCTTCCCTCATCCCTTTCCTTCCCCTTCTCTTATTTTAGTTGTCTCTGCCTGTATTCTCTCTCTTCTTTCTTTCACTTCAAAGCGAGGCTGGAATAACAGGCTGGAACAGACGGCCTTACAGCTCATTCATAATGAATGAAGACCCCGTTTAATGACTCTGTCCACTCAGAGACACCCCTCGCCGCGCCACTCCTCCTCCCTTTCTTCCCTGCCCGGGCTCAGGCCTCTGAACACGGGCTAATGATGTCACCTTTGGCTCCCAGGGGGACACAGATAAGCCCCCTTCCTGTGTTTGCTTTAATTATACATATGATAAATGCCTTCATCCAGCTGATAGATAATTAGGACGGAATGCCATTGGCCGTTTGCTACTCAAGCTCATAAACAAAGAAACAGCAATGCTGCAGTGAAAGAGAGAGTGAGACAAGGAGAAGGGGTGGCCGGCTGTGGAAGACGGTAGGGAAAAGAAAAATAGAAAAGGACAAGAATCTGTCAGACATAGTGCAACAGATTGACAGATGAGGGTGTAAAAAAAAAGCAGAAAGAGGTGGAGAGAGCAAATCTATCACTTTAATGACCGAGTGAAGCCTTTTTGTTCTGTAGAGGACGATCGGCACGGTGACCTGCCCGTTGTTAGCGTTAGCTTCCAGTGACAGATGAGCCATCGGATGAATAGCGCTGACAGCAGTCTAAGCGCTAATTTCACCCCAGTAGACAACAGTACAGTATGGTGCTGACTGCAGCAGTCAATCTGCAGGATTTTATGACTTCTGTAAAAAAAAAAAAAAAAAAGGGCTTTGTCCTAGCTCTAGATGGCACATGGAAATTTCAACAGGCAAGGAAATGCTCTGTTGATTACCTCCCAGTTGTAGGAGCTGTGGATTTTCATTTCACATTTTTTTGAGAATATGTTAATGTTTTGGGGGGATTTTTTGCTTATTCATTCAGTGGAATCAGGACATTACATATTTGTACAGACATATATGAAGTTTGGCCTCTGTATTTAAGGTTCTCAAACTGTATGGCGCGACCTTCGAGTGAGGTACAAAAATATTACAGGTGGGGCGCATGGGAGATGCAGATTTTTTTTTTAATAATTCAGTGGGGAAATTGTGCTTTGCATTTTACCCATCCTTTGTAATTAAGGAGCAGTGTGCTGCTGTGAAGCTCTGGGGCTTCAGACACTTCGACATGAAATTATGGGGAGACCAGAGATCAAACCAGCTACCTTGTGATTTCAGGAAGAACACTCTGCACATAAACATGCTAACTTTACATAGTACAAAAATACAAAGTACACGGATGTAAAACGCCATTAATAAATACATGGCTAAATGCTGGTCCTTTCATGGAAATGTTCACGTTATGCTTGCGAGACTTGCTGATTCTTGGCGTTTTGCCAAAAGCCTCCACGAGATCTCTGTGAGGTCGGCTTTTCTGCTGTTGTGTCTCTCAAAACAGAATAAAGATGTTATTAGTTTTTATCCGATAGAGCAATCTGATTTACTTGAAAGGGCTTTCAATTTTCTTTATTTCATTATTTGAGAAAGCACAGATGTTGGAGTCACAAAAAGTTGTTCCGTTTTGTTGGGGCCCGAACATTTTTCTTCCTCCAATGTGCGGCGTGACAGAAAAGTCTAAGAACCACTGATTTAAACCATCCTGAGCGCTTTAGGAGCAGTGTGCTGCTGAGAAGCGCCCAGGGAGCAACTGGGACACTTTGACATGCAAACTATGGTGGATTGAACCATGAACCTTGCGGTCTCAGGACAGCTGCTCCACCAATGAGCCACAGCTTGGGGTGAAGCTCAGCAAATAAGAGATTTTAGGTGACCAAAATGTTACAAATAACTTTTACAAACTGAACATATAGTGACAGACAACGCGTGGCAGCAACCTGTCAATCACCTTGTAGCCCAGAGATTGAGACATAAACTAATGTTTACTGAGGTAAATTAAGCAAGAGTTATTTTCTTTTTGACTTTGATACTATGGTAACTGGAGGAGTCACCTTCTGATGGCCATTAGAAAGGATGCGGGTTTAAGACTCTTCCTCAATGGACTGGAGGTGACTGCCTGATGACCATTTTAAGAGGCAAAAGAACCCACAGAGGCATTTCAGCGGCCAATTTAAAAACATTTAGTCCTTTCAATAGTATCATAAACACAGGTTTAAGGGGCATTTTTGATTAATTCTTATTTGCAACGGTCCACCGGTGTGAACAGCCTCAAAATATGACCTCATGTGTGTCCTATGTAGCCCAGGTGCTGCTAAATGAGGTTACACAGCTGGTGTTTCAGAGGTATCAGTGAAGAGACTCAGCCTGAAAAGGAGGCCACATCAGAGGAATGCTAATTGGAGGACTGGACTCCTTAAGAGGGTCTCCATCATCAAAGACAGCAGGTCAGAGAACACATTGGAACTGATGGAAGATAAACTCTTTCATACTTCTGATTGTGTTTACGTAGAAAGTCTTTGCTGCCATGTGATTGCATGTATGTCCTCTGAAGCCATTATTTAGTTGCTGTTTTCTTGTGTTTTTCTTGTTGAAGCTGTGCCAAGAGTCTTTTATGTGTGTGTCTTGATCACCTTTGGTACCAAATTGCTAAAAAAAATCAACTGGAAGCTCAATTCTGCATGGGAATGAAACAATAGATTGAACGTTATTGTTGTGTTAAATTATATTTTGAGTTGGGATAATACGGGATACATTTGGAAGTAGGGAACAATAATTATGAGATGAGTAAAACGTTTGAATTACTATGATAAAATGTCTGTGGATGAAAAGGGAAACATTGATTTAGTGTCTCATAATTTGAACTTGTCTAAATGCATGGATAACCAGATTATCCATATTATGATGTTGTTATTGTAAGGAAGCACTGTCAGTGTGAAATCCATACATGAACTCATTTTCATTTTCTCAACAAAATAATTGTCATAATTATAATTATTTTTTGAAAACATACAGGATATTATAAATCAGAGATAAGTTGATGCAATTATCACTTTTTCTACAAAGAGTAACACAATAAAATCTTAAACACTGAAGTAAAAACAATTCCAATGCAGTTTGAGAGACTGTAAGAAAAAGTACATATACTGAACAAAACAGCTCTGTTTGAGGATTGAGAAATCAACAATTAGCTAGATTTAAATAAACATGATTGTTTACAATACTGTTTTATTTGTATTTTATCGGGCTGTCTCATTGATATTAAAATATATTTTCAAAGCGCAGGCATGGGAACAAAACACAAGAACACATACGGCAAAACAGAAACAAGTATAAAAAACACATCAGATAACAGCTTTGAATTCCCTAAAGGAATAAAAGACTAGTTTGAAGGGAGTTTGCAGTTCATTCCATTTAAAAAGTAATCATAAAAACAACATGGGGGATGAAAATAACTAACCTTCATCCCCCATGTCCTTTGTAACTTCTGCACTTATTTTCACTTCCATATGTTTGGCCTTTCTTGCATGTGGTGAAACCGACTGTGTCTATTACCGAACACTTTACGAAGTACACTGCAATACAGTGCACGAACATCTGTAGTGCACTCCGTCGCTGACAACCGCTGTATCAAATGGAACACTTGCGTTAACCAATTGGTGGAAGTGACACGCAAATTTGTTCGCGGCACCCGCGAAATTAAGCCGGAACTGATTTACGCAAATCTGCTCGCGATACCCGCAAAACTAAAACCGACAAAATGAATGCACCTCTTGCCCTCTTTTTGTCACCCCTTCCTCCACCCCATGTGGAAACTGCGACATCTCTACAATCGCGGCAGAAGGACATAAATAAATTAATGAAAAGCTGACGAAAGGGCTCCTCCTCTTCCGCGACCTAGCCAAGGTGGCGCCCGTTTAGTGCGAGTAGTGTTCATCGTTTTACACTGCATTTTTGACTGTTTGCAGTGCGCTGAATTCTGCTGGTTTTGTCAGTGTCGCGCCCTAAGCACTGAAAGTCAGTGCTCGAAGTGCTCAGGTGTACGGTAGTAGACACAGCACATGTTTCCTCACTTTACTGAAACCAACAGTGTGTACATGAGAGATATCTGAGGTGACTTACTTGATGTAAATATTTAAATGAAGAGATGAGGTTGTTTGGCAGCATCAACAGTATATCATTATCAATGAATAACATGAGATTTATATTAATTTTGTATTTCTACATTTAAAACTAGTCTGTCACTAAGGAGGGATCACTGGAAAGCATCCAAGGCAGACTGAAGATGAGTCAAGGGCTGGGCTAAAGTGCAGCCTGGGGCATATAACATTGTATCGTCAGCAAAAAATGACATTGAAATATTGATTAGGATGAATGATGTTGTATATGTATAATGCATGCAGACTAAGTAAAGACCTCTGTTCAAACACATTTCTGATGGCAAGCTGGCTTGACAAAGTATCATCAGCAACAGCAGTTTGAGGTCTCTCTGACAGGTGATTCCAGACTAGAGACTTTAGTTTGTGGAGTAGGATTTTTAGATCAACAGTGTCAAACGCTTTTGAGAGGTCAACGAAGAGGGCAGCACAAAACCTTTTTTTTTTACCGAGGAGGAAACAATACTATCACTGGCTGAAACTGCAGCTGTTATTGTGCTGTGACCAGGCAAAAAGCAGACTGCTGTGGCGGTACCATGCTCAGTGAGTCCATAAGGGCAAGTAGGTGAGCAATGATTCCAGGATGTTTGCTAAGAAATGAAGTGCATATATTGGATGGCGTTTTGGGAGATCATCACACCTGTGCGTAAGGGAAACCCCGTTTGAAGAACAGGGTCCTGGTTGCAGATTACTTGCAGCACAGTTTGGGTTTCTGCTGAAATGTCTTGAGTTGCATCTTGTTCTATACATGGCATTGTTTAAAGTTCCGATTTAAAAGAGACATCTGTTCAAAATGTTCATTGACTGTGGCTCAGTGGTGAGCAGCCTCATCCTCTGATCAGTGGTTCGACCCGATTCAATTAGCCCATGTCCATGTGTCCGTGGGCAAGAGCCTTAACCAATATTATCAAAAGAATGTGAATTTTTTTGGGGTTAAGTGTCTTGCTCAAGGACACGACGACATGTACTATCGGAGCCGGAGATTGAGCTCACCAATGAGCTACAGTCGCCCAGTACTCAACCAGTCTGCTGTCACTGAGGATTGTGCTGGCTGAGTTCAAGTTGCTGCTGCTAGTGAGTGAAGGTCTGTTGTCTAGTGTTAGCAATACTGCCTGGTTAGTGCGCCAAACACACAGATGGGTAATCTTAAGAGTTTTATCCATTTGGTCTTTTTTTTTTTTACACATATTTACCCTGCTGTTAAATTAGTAGTGGGCTTTTCTTAAATCAGTGATAGTAAATTAAATATATTCTGTACAGCCAGTAGTAGGGCTTTCAAAATTGCTCAAAAATGAAGTTTGAATATTTCCTTTAAAAAACACATACATTCGAATATATTCGACTTTCTGGTTGCGCATTAAGCATGTCAATAACAGGACAAATTAATACCACCAGAGATAACTACTTGTATAGGTAATTTATATAAGTTTAAACATATTTAACAACATATTACCTCCACAAAAATAAGTAAATGAACTAATGGCCAAGACAGCAGACCTTGGCCTCTCACTCGCACACACACTCTTTATCTCTCTCTCTTTCTCTCTCTCTGTCTCTCTCTCTTTCTTTCTCTCTCTCTCTCTTTCTCTCTTTCTTTCTCTCTCTCTCTCTCTCTCTCTCTTTCCCACACCATTGCGCTCTCTGTGCATAGCAGTTAAAGTGAACGACAACAATAAACAAATCTGATCAAGAGTTTTGTGAAAGCAGACAACAAACTTGTGGCGGACGGCGCAAAATACGTATTCAGACGTGGCTGTTTCGCTAAAGTTTCACATTTTATGCTATGTTCTCTTGGGTGCACATTCTGGAGATGTAGCCTCAAGTTCCTTGTCGTTGGATAGTAAGCTAACTCTCGCTTACTTAGTGACCAGAGGTCCTCTTTTTCCCAAACTTTTTTTCGAGACTTAAAGAATGCGTTCGGCAGGGATTCCAAAAATGTCTGGGATTTTGCCTCGTTGGATATTTGTGTTTCTCTGGGTTTTTCACAAACTAGTTTTTACGTCCTTTCAAGTTTTGGAAACGGTATCTCCCTTACGATCCACCTTCTTGCGCGAGATCTGACTGTAGAGAGAACTGTCATTGGTCGACCGATCTCTGTGTTGCCAGATGCACGATAATTATCCTCCAAATACAACCATTTTGAGCCTTTGGTACGATACTTCTTCATTTCCAATCTGGCAACACTGAGCACCTCGTCACCTCCACTCGCGATAAATATCCTGTTACGCTCTGAAGAAACTAGTTTGGCATAAAACATCGCTGCATCAATAATCGACTGGAATTTCAGCGACAAACTTTTTTTTGGTAGTTCAGCACAACTTCTTTTTTATGAGCTAAAGATCGCGTGGATGCACGACTGTGGAGCAGGATGAAACGATAACGGGGTTCACCTCACGGCCTGTCGTTGCATTGTTTACAACAGCTGTGGTCAAGTTGGGTTCTACAATTTCCGCCATCTTCCACGCAAATCAACTAGGGTGACCAGATTTGAGTTTGTGGAAAAGAGGACACTTTGTCGCGGCTGCGGCGGGGGTTGCCAGATTCATGATAATTATCCTCCAAAATCCTTTTTTCTTTACATTTGAATATTCCCATATTATTCCCATTTGAAATTCTGTTTTTAACAACTATTCAAATATATATTTGAATTTTGAATATTCGTTGACAGCCCTAGCCAGTAGTAGAGGTGAATGCTGCCCCCTATTTTTTTGGGAGCAGGTGGCTGAGCATTATACTTAGCACCTTTTAGCATATCCATAGTGCTTCTCATGTCTTAACTGTCTAAATTGAGTTGATATTTGAAATGTGTGTGTAGTTTGGAGAGGATCCGGACTGACTGAATGAATAATGAATGAATAACTATGAATAATTTTGCCGTTTTCCTTTATCCACCAGGAATGTATCTACTTTAAATATACAGCCTGCAATGGGTTTAAAGAAGCATGTTAATTTGATGGAGCTTTGAATCAGAAATGTAACACTTTGACCCACATAGAATTTCCCACTACACAGCCATAGAAAAGTGCTTTCGGATATCAATCTCTTGGCAAAACAAATCAACAGCCATACAAGCAATGACACACAGCTGCACAACAAAACCAAACAATCAGTCTTTATTTGGGTCTGCGGGTTCAACGGACTCAGAGATTGATTTGGAACATCTGAGATGGTTATATACGACCTTTCGTCTCTACTTCTTGGCTGATGATATACGCGGTCGTCAGGTAGGCCCCTCTGACCCGCAGAGAGCACACATCCTTTTGAACACAGAGCCTGATTACCCTTGAGAACGCAAACACACACACGCTCACACACTCACACATTGTTGCCTTGGGGGAAATGAGAGTGAGAGGCAGATCACTTTGTCTTGTCCTCTGGCCTGGGACAGGTGGGCTCTTACGCCCAATCCCACCTGGGACATTCACTGTGGCTGATCGGGGGCAAAATGTGTGTGTGTGTGTGTGTTTGCCAAGATGAAGCTCAATGTGATACTTCCCCCAAATGACTTTGAAACAATGTTCTTTTATCTCCAGGGAAATAGATGGTGGATTTATAAAACTCATGGTGTGTATGACCCTCATATGATGTCGGCACTATCTGATATTATTGGTGTGTTGTTGACAATGACAGTTTCAATGACAAAAAAATTGGCCAGTTATGGTTTTGTACCCTTTGGTCATTTCTCAATTATATTTTAGTCAAAAATTGACTTAACATTGACATATTTCCCACTTCCTGTCTACTAAGGTCTAAGAGAGAGGCTTATTAATGGCCAAGGTAAATACATGAATTGAAATGTCAGTGAAGAATTGTGTTTAAAAAAAAGAAGTGTTGGCTTCAAAAACCCTTAATTTCCTATTGTACAGCATTTCCTTGCCATGTGTTTCTAGAGTGCTATGTACTTTATTGCCTTTTTTTCCACGCTTGAAGGTTAATTCAAAATGTTTGGCACACCGTGTGATTCACCCTCACTAACACATTTAGGAGAGACAGCAGAAAGTGCACCGGGGCCTTGTTTTTAGTACGTGGATAACCCAGTTACCCTGGTTTCAAATTCATGTGGAACAGAAACCAGCAAAGGTTTGTCTTATTGATAGCTGGATCATGATCGAGACATTATAGGGTGAAGCCTATACATAGATGTTTGGCTCTCTGATTTATAAAGATAAAGTGATGAAGCCCGAGTCACAGAGTGCTTACTGAACAAGGTAGAGCACTACATTTAGACATAAAACTGATAAGGCTGAGGTTAAGTGGAGGAAACATATGCTGTTAAACAAACAGCATGTCAAACATGCTCAAAGTTTCTATTTGGGATATAGATTATGTACATGCTTTTTGATGTACTCTGGAGCTAATATAAAAAAACTTTAGTTGCACAAGAAGACAGTACAAGAAAATATAATAAGTTAGACAGAAAAAATGTTAAAATCCCATTACGGTTTATCTTTTGCATCTTTAAAGCCAAGAGCAACTCTCACACATGCAACAGTGCAACTATGTGGCATATGTGGATGAAGGCCAGCATTAACACTTTTCCTGTGAAAACTCATCTCCAACGTGTTCACAAGACCAGACTATGACACGTGGGATCCTGTACGTGAGGCAGTACAGTCTATGTACAGTAATGTAGACACAGCCTTGTAAATAACAGCCCAGTGATGTGTGACTCCTCTGTCGACGTCTTCTGGGGGTGTGAAGGCAAGAACATATTTAACCCTGAGGTGGTGAATGTTGGCATCGTGTCAAGCGGAAGTAAAGAGAAGAAAAGGCTGCCTGTTGAATTATTGAACACACGGGGGACATTTCAAGAACAAAAGAGTCCCCTTAGATAAATGTCACCTCGACCCCTTCCCTTGAGAGGATGTTTATCAGTCAGCCTTCCCACAATGCACCTGACTGCTCACAATCACACACACACACACACACACACACACACACACACACACACACACACACACAGGATATGGAACACAGAAATATGCATGCCCAGTGCTCGTGTAGATGAAAGCAGCTTGGGTAATGGATGGTGATGATGACTGCAATGCGTTCAAAAGGCTGAAGATGGATAAGTAAGTTGATTTGTCCAAGGAATCGAGCAATAACTTAACATGACCTCTAATGCTGCAAAGCCAGCATGTGGCACTTTGTGGATATTTCTCTGCTGTAAAAGGTTATGCTCATTCATGATGAAGTATATGTAACGTTATTGGTTGTAACCTCATGGGCCTGGCAACAAACCCATTATCATAGTCAAAGGACACCATATCAATCTTGTCTTTTGACACCCTTTCAAATGATCCTTTTCCATGGTCACACTACTGATTGAGTTTTCCTCTAAAGTTATCCTGTTTTTAATGGAATTCAGATGTAGCAAAAGTCTTTTAATTGACCTGTAAAGGTAAAATCAATGTCAAAATTATTATGTTGCTGACTCCCTGTGGTTCGCCCCACTAGTGACTTACCAAGACAGCGAGAGGTCCAGGGTCATTAGGCCAACACTTTGGTTCTTAGCAGTTGTGTGGAAGAAAGGCAGACAATAAATAAGTTGAATCACTTTGTCTTCTGTAAATGTTATTAGTGCTGTCGGCATCGTGCATACTCACTCGAGAAATTTTCATGTAGGGGCACTGACCTACTGATGGACACAAACAATGTGTCCACACCTTTCCTCAGTAGTATTTACCACGTACGACAATGGTGCAGGTAGCAGGTAGCATAGCTTTCACTACATTCTAGTGGTGGCTGGAGACAACTTTTGAAACTTTGTTTTTCCAGTCATTTTTACATGGTGCTTTGATTGATTATTTCATAAAAATGTTAAAATTCGGTCTAAAGTAAATGCAACTGTTCTTCTTTTTAGGCCATCACAAAAAATGCCCCAGGATACCCTCTCCAGTGTTGACAACTCACACTGCACAGACTAAAGATTAACTAAAATGTGCATCCAATTTTTAAGATCAGTTGTGGTTTACCAAAATTTTCAAATTGGTACAGACAATTTATTGTGAACCTGCATGTGTTATTTTTTTTAAATTGTATTGCCTTAATCAAAGCTAATTAACCAGAGATTGTAAAATGTTGAATGATGCCAATTGTCTTCTTTCATTAAGGCTATACAAATACAGATTAGTTGCCAGGAGACGCTACTCATTTTTTCCTTTTTTTTTATCCCTATTTCTTGAAATCCCCCAACCGAAGGGTCAATGCTAATTTTAACAAATACAGCGTTCAAAGACGAGAGCTCCAGAAAGACATTTTCTCCTTATGATGACTTTGGTTGCTGAAACGCTGGAGTGCAGCGCCCAGTCGGAGGGGAGGACAGAGGGTAAAGACAGAAAAGGCCAGAGTTGCTTTTCATTTTTTCCTTTTCTTTCATCCCTATTTCTCAAAATCCCCCAACCATCTCCTAGTCCTGTTTTGGCTAATCTTCACAGGCCATGGTGGTGACTAACTGGAGGGGTTCAGTGACGAGGCCCCTCAAGGGCTCCATGGCCAAAGTGCACCCCCTGTAGTCTAAAGTGCTTCTCTTTCCTTGAAAGATGGATCTGCCACTCGCTTCCTGGCTGCTCCCAAAATACGTCCCCCTCTGAGCTTCCTGTGCATAATTGTCCCCAGCTGTAACACTGGGGATAAATAGGGCCGTAGAGACAACAGATTTGTAATTTTGGGGTGAGAGTGAAAAGGAAGAAAATTGGTAGCAGGCCAAAGAAATTAGCATTCTTTTGGCTTTAAAGGGCATTAAACATTAAATAGCTGCAAAGTCCCCTAAGTATTGGGATCTTGGGAGTGAGGGTGCCTGGTTGATGAAAGCGGGAGGGGGTGGAGATCAGAGCTTCAGAGGGTTTTTGTTGGGGCCACAGATGGTTGGTTTCACTAGACTACGTACCTCCTGCAGTGTTTAGCCCAGGAGATACTGCAACTGTCTATTATTGATGCTTGTTTAGAAGACTATGCTTTGCTTCATTGGCTTTCACATATCAGCTTTCATGTGTCTATTACACGGCAACTTGGCGGTGAAAGGCTTCCACACAATGGTGAACACAGAAAAAGCACAAACAATATACACACAAAGACCCCTCAAAAGTAATGGCTTCAGGTCTTTCAAACATAGGCGTCAGTTCTGTAGATGTTCTGTAATAGCTCTATTTGAATGCGACAGAGCAAATACAGAAAAGATTTAGAACTCAAACTTCATCTAGTACATCTGTAAAATCTAACGTGGTCTAAAAGTGTACGCTTCATTCCCAAAAGACGCTGACTCATGACATCACAATTTATCAGATTTCACACAGCGAATTGCTTTATTCAAGACATGCAGCATGTCCTGACCTTCTTGGGATGGAAGCTGTTCGGGGTCAGCCCTCTTAAATATCAATTATTAAATGCTCAAAGGGATTTTTATTTCAAATACAAGTAACAGCAACACGGCCCATCTCTGAATTAAACCCTTTCAAATATGCCATTTTGGCAAAACTGTCTTTCAGGCTACAATAATAGTTGGTTGCACTTTGTGTGAGGTCAAGTTACCCAGACTGAAACCCAATGACTTTAAGACAATCTGTCGGAAGTGAAAACATTCAGAATCATTAAGGCTTCAGCCATCTTGACAGTGTTGCAGAAATGTTACAAGATCCAACTAAGTAAGATTGCAACTTTTACAGAAAAGTGACTCAGGTTCGTATGAAGACATGAGATAAACAGCTGTTGCCATCTCATTTAGGTCATTAAAAAGGGGCCAGAGAGGTTACAGGGACCCTTTGGAGGGTTAGGCCACTGTGCTATTAAGCAAAGGAAAGGGGGGGCATAAGATGTGCAGCCTGGTCACACAGAAATATATAAAATAGACATTGATCTTAACAGCGCATTACGTGCTGTTAGTACAACGTGTGTGTGTACTTTGTACTCTTTACCAGAACAGTCGTGTGTCGCGTCCCACCCAAACCTGAACAGCTGATGTGTCATGTCCTCTGTGGCAAGTGTTTTTAGTACACTGCAAGAAAACGCTGTGTGGGTAGTGTGATGTCTATCTGACCAAAAAACAGTGTTTTTTTGCAGTGTAGGTGGGTGGGTAGGTCCTTAGGGATTTCCTGAGACCCCAGAGGGTTTAATAATCCCTGCACACACCTTTCTCTTTTTAGATGACTGGAATAAAATATCTTGGCTCATTTGATTGACACTGCTTGATGTCCAAATTCCAATCTCAATGTCCAAACTCAATATAAAGCTGCAGGAAAATTCAGTTAAATATTTTTTCCTAAAATTAAGTACTTTGAAAAAGCTTTCTGTTTTAAATCCATGCTTTATTTTACTTGAAATAAAAGATAATGTAGATATTAATAGAGTATGTATTTTTCATAATAAATCCAGTTCAATTAGAAATCTGTAATAATAAATACTGTTTAGATTGTATTCAATTAAACTGTATTTATTTAATTTGATAGACAGTTGTTGACTACATGGAGAAGTTAATACAACTGTTGCTTCAATACATATGGCAAAAATCATATTGCGCAAATTTGACATTATTGTGATGTTCCAGACCTTTGCACGGGAAGAATTTCTCGAACTGGACCTCGCAGAATTTGAATTGAATATCTCTGCTGAAGGCTGTGCCAGCAGTTTATGAATGGGCATGATGGGCAGGTGGCACCTTCCATGGTACTTATCAGTGTATGAATGTGTGTGAATGGGTGGATGAGATCAAGTGTTAAAGTGCTTTGAGTACAGAAGAAAAGTGCGACACATGTCTATGGTGGGGCTCAGCTGCAGAGGGAGGTGTGAGAAGTGGTTCAGGGAACAGTGCTAGGAAGAGGCCTCATTGGTCTCAGCTTCATCAAATTGTGTTCCTCCCTGATAAGCAGCAACATGTTGCAAGACCTTCAGAGTCAGAGCGGGAGTCATAGGCAGTTGGTGTTCAATATACCATTGAGAACCCATACAGTTGTGTGCTGGTCATTGTGCGAGGTGAAACACCCCGGGGGTAACGGGAGCACGTTACAAAGTCAAGGTCCAAGTCCATTCACCATTCAATTAGGATATTTTTTTTCTGAAGCCCAGATTCAAAAATCACAAATTTTCCTTAGGGCAAATCAAACGCATCCACACAACTATACAACAGGTAGAGCTATAGACGTAGTATCAACCAGTTAAAAAAGACTCACATGGCGGTGGGAGGAGAGATTTATGGGTCATACAAACACAGGGCTGGTGGTGAAGACAGGTGTTTGTGTTGAGTTGTTGTGAAGTTACATTTGTGACATTTTTGTTGCTTAAACCTAACCTGACACGTAAGTTGAACACCACCTATTGGGACTTTCTGAACTGTAACACGTGTTCATTTGAATATAAAGGTTTAAAAGTGTCTCCACTGTATTTGAGTGCTTTTTGCAACAATAAAGCTTATAATATAGTTGTCATTAGTTGCGTTTTAGCTCATCCAGATATTAAGAAAATATTATGTTTTATTTGAGCAGAAAGTTCAATCATTGAAAAATGTCAAAGCTGCAATGAACAGAGTTAAACAATCAAGAGTAGGTATGTACGTGTGTTATGACAACTATAAGCATGAACTTGAAGGAACTGACTAAGAATGAGGAGGCCCTGCTTTTAAAATGTTGCTTAATTGAACATAGAAACATCCAAACCGGTCAAGTCATTATTAAAGAATGTGGCTGTCGTAGTAATGTAATAAATGAATTCCTATTTATGCAGACTGAAAATGGCCTGTAACAGACTCAAATAAATTACAAGTTCCTCCCTGGAAATTGAAAAAAACATTTTTACAGTCAGTATGTTTGGGTTTGTTTGTTCTCTGCTTGTCTCTTGTGGTGAAAGTGAAAAATTAAAGCTGGCTCCTGTTCCTGCAACCTGCTCAGCGTGGTCCCACCTTTCATCTGCCGTTCTTCAGCATCGCGCGAGGCTGCTAATGAAAAAAGGACGTGATAGACTGCCTGTCATATTTAATTAATTACAGTGTGCAAAGAGAAGTCAGAGAAAAGAACCTCGAGAAACAAACTTTTCGTTGGTCGCTTGCTGGCTCTCGTCATTGTGTCTCTCCTTTGAAGTGGCAGCTGATTTGAAAGCAAGTGACCGCGGGGTTTCCTCCCACTTTCATTCCCCTGCCCCCATCCGAGTGCTGACTTACTCATTACGGAGCGCTAAAATCAAATTAGCAGCCTCTTAGTCAATCACATGTGGATCTTTCTCTCATTACGCTGCTCCCACTGCTTACCTTCAGCAAAGTCCTCGCACAGATCTTATTGCACCTTGATTTTTTTTTCATGCTGTCAGCAAACGAGCACTGAGTGCATCCTAACTTGATTGTGCTCTCTGTATTTACACTTCCCATCACAAAGTGCTCTGACCTAGACGGCCCCCGCTTTCTCGTGAGCGTTTCTAATTTAATAAGTCCTTTGTTTAGAACAAAAGAAATAAAAAACTTGCTGTGACGAGACTTATTTTTACAAAACCATGTCAAAGATATTGTTGAAGCACCACACAACCTTGTGGAGAGAAGTTGGAGGCATGTGGTACAGCTGCACTAATCATTATGAATAGCAATTGGTCCAATGACGATACATATGAAAGATGTTGCTGAAACTGATCATTTCAACAATCAACTCTGGGTCCCTCAGTCCAATGAAGCTTTAGTATTTTAGCTCACTTTACTCCTCACCACTCATCAACCAGGACAGCTGTGAAAAACACACTTTATCCTTCGAGCTGAAAACAAAGCTAATAGTATTATTGCGCTTAAGTTTGGCAGAAATAGCACTCCAAACAAATGCTAATGTTATTCTGTGTGGGCAAAAATGTGCTAACACGTTAGCCGTATCAACGTTACAAAACTTTAAAAGGTCAATGTTAATTTGAACTGCTCCTGAATGATTACAACCAAATGTTTTTTTGCTAGCACCTAGTTTTAACAATTCTCACCAAGCAGTAGCCATGTCAGCATTTTTGTAGCCATATTAAATTTGTGTTAACCGCCTAATAAAACTGTTATAGAAAGTACTGACAAAAGGGGCTTTTCTTCAGATATAAACATCACAAAAGTGAAGTAGACTTTCGGAGAACTTGTTGGTATTATCATCTGTTAAAGTTGCATGACATTTTGTTGTTCTCTCTTGTGCTTCCTCTTCCCTGTCGCCTGTCTCCTCCTGTCAGTCTGTGAATATGTATGTGTGTGTGTGTGTTTACCTCTTGCTTCATGGCATTCATCCTGAAAGTCTGGCCCACGCTTCTTTTAAGATCTCTAGACCTCACTCGGGGTTTGTGGGGGTGGAACGATTTCACTGACATCATCAGACAGGTAGAGGATCATACAGAGTCAGACATTTTGACAGTTGACAGTTGAAAACTCCACAGCCATCATAAGTCCTGAAAAAGACCAAGAAAGTAAGGTAAACAAATAAGGTTAGCTTATGTTTATTTTATTGTGCTTCTGTGTGAGAACAGTAATGTGATATAAATTAATCAAATTCACTTATCTCGTAAGTCACTGTCCTTTATCCTTACATAACATGTATGAGGGCAGCTATGGTTCAGGACATCATTTTTATTTTGATATGGCCTGACTTCATGCCCCATTTTACTCGGGGCCTTGTTTTTCGTACCTGGTGTACTGAGCTCGCTGGATAATTTTGAGGCTAAGAGGACACATGTCAGGCTTTTTGTTTTTCCGAAGCAAGTTTAGATAAATCACTATAGCAACACATCGAAATCCCCTTAACCTGGTCCGGAGCAGGTTTAGTGAAAGTTCACAGAGTAAGTTGGCCACTCCCACTGGACAAAAAGCTTCCTCATTGATGAAGGAGCGATATTAGTTGTATTAGTTTTTAAGAAGGAGAGTTCTTCCAAATCACCAAAATCCGTTCTCACATCATGATGACTTCCTGTACGAGCTTTATCGATTCTGCGGAGAAGGACTCATTCATTTATGAGACTTTCTGGAGCCGTACATTGAAAACCGGCGCAGCTGAGCATTAGCCGTCTCACATACTGTACACATTACATATATGTATATGCCGACTGGATCACAGAAGGATTGTGTAGAAAAAAAAGTGCAAAGCCACAGCTCGCTTTTTTGCGAGTGGTACTTGTTCGTCTGGCTAAAATGAATGAGACCGTTTGAGGGCGGATCAACCTTTGAGATGACAATCACCTCGGTAATTTAAGCTGGATAATACAGGACATTTGATTGACTTTGTTGAAACATCACAAAAAAACAGGGCCCAGGTTTGTTTATTGACTTCATACAACTGGTTGGTAGCAATATTTTTTACCTGGTCTCCAGTGTTTATGCTAAGCTAACTACCGCCCACTTTCTCACTCGTAAAGATGTTGATCCTTTTTAACATGTCCGTTACAGACATTACAACTGCACCTACAAAGGCAACCAAACCTACAAAATGATAACTCAAAAAAGTAACTAGTTATAACTAGTTGTTTATCTAATTTGTCACGGCTGCTGGATCAGTATAACTTCCCAAAAAAAATTTAAGTTAGTCTTTAATAATGTAATTCAATAATTTGTAGTAATATTAAAATGCCCAAACTCCTGATAAAGTTGGTGTCCAGGAGGTTCTGGTGCAGCCCGTTGTATCCTCTCGTATGTCACTACGTGGTCACATTGCTTGCTACAATAACGTAGCAGCTAGGCTAGGCTAGGCCGGAAGTGCTGCTTGGATTTGTGGTTCGATATCTAATGAATACCTTTTGTTTAGGCAAAGTGCATTATATCCAGTGTGTGTGTGTGAACCCCGTTATCGTTCCATCCCGCTCCGCAGTCGTGCATCTACGCAATCTTTATCTCATAAAAAAGAACGAGTCATGCTAAGCTACAAAAAAAAAGTTTATCGCTAAAAGTCCAGTCAATTATTGATGCGCCGATGTTCTATGCCGAACTACTTTCTTCAGGGCGTAACAGGATATTTGTCGCGAGTGGCGGTGACGAGGTGCTCAGTGTTGCCAGATTGGTGATGGCGTAGTATCGTACCAAAGGCTCAAAATGGTTGTATTTGGAGGATAATTATCGTGCATCTGGCAACACAGAGATCTGTCGACCAAGGACAGTTCTCTCTACAGCCAAGCTGTAGTATTTGATGCTTTGGGAGTGAGAAGAATTTGTAAAGGACACACACTTTAGTCTCCTTTGTGATAATCCACAATCGTTGCCTAGGCAAGCCAAGACAAGGTAAGGTTATTTGTATAGCACATTTCAACAACTAGGCGATTCAAAGTGCTTCACATAAAACCATTAAAAGCATCAACACATAATGCAGATTTAAAAACAGTTATAAAACAAGAAAACAGTCAAAAAGCAAAAAGGAAATACAAAGAAAAAAAGTTGCAGTGCAGTTTAAGAAATAAAAAGCTGTAGTAAGATGCAGCAGTTTAATCTGGCTCAATTAAAGGCAACAGCCTTCCTTTCAGTGGTCCAAATGTGTCCAATATGAACAGAATTCCCTCAGGATACTCAAGTGGATCAGTTTTCTTTGTCCTTGCTTAGAACTTAGCAGACTTATTTGAAGTTGCTTTAGAGTTTTTGTTTTGGGTAAGAGAAGTGTGGAGACGTTTTGTTTTTATGCTGCAACATGAGAATACTCAGAAGCAGACTTAGTTGTTATCTACCCACGTTACCTTCTGTCCATCCTGGGAGAGGGATCCTCCTCTGTTGCTCTCTCTCAGGTTTCTTCTCTTTTTTCCCTGTGAAAGGGTTTTTACTATCTTTATTTGGGAAGTTTTTCCTGATCCGATGTGATCCGATGCGGGACAGGAAGTTATGTGTACAGATTGTAAAGCCCTTAGAGGCAAACTTTGTATTTTGTTATTTTGGGATATATAAAATAAAATTAACTGAATTGAACCTTAATTAGCTTTGATTTTACCAAGATGAATCAGTTTGTAGTTAAACAGTCAAACATTTCTGCTTTAAACTTCTTGTGAAAGTCACAAAAACGTGGGAATATCAAACGCTCCCCTGTTTGGGTTCATAACACCACCCGTAGCCGCACACAGCTCAGTTATTTCACCAACTCCAGGAACTGCATCTGGTATTATGTTACTGTTTCCGGCATCCACCATAGAAATAACCACTAGTTCTGCTTTATACTTGTTGTGTAAATTCCACATAGTGTGAACATCAAACTCCGTGGTGTCTGGGTTCATATTATCATCCGTAGTCCCAGAACAGCATCTGAATGACGACTGCTATGATCGCTCTTTCCTGGGGTCCGCCAGCAGTTTAAATTAGCGACGGCGATGGGCCTAGCTTCTCAACGCTGATTGGCTGATGCGGCTATGACTCACGCGATTTTTTTCGCCAGAGTTGGGATATTTAAAGCGTCAAACGCATCTCATTCTGAGTCAGACGTTCGCGACGCCTCAAACGCGTCTATCGCGCCGCCCGGTGAAAAAGTCTTTGCATTGACTTTACCTAGAATCTGGTCGCGCGTCACATTCGCGCTGCGTTCGGTGTGAACACAGCATTAGTGACAAAGTTTCCCATGTTTTAGTAGTGGTATTTTCTTCAGTCTTTTCTAGCCAGTCCATCATGTCAAGTGGCTCTGCTGAATTGAGACTCAGTCTTTGGATATAGTCTCAATTCCCTCTGTGGTATGCATTCAGAAGTGTGTCTGTGTTAAAATAAAATATAGCATTTAGTCCGATTGGCTCGGTTCACCTAAGTCCTCCGAAGTTTCTTCACAGTGAACAAAGACAGAGTGAAGCCCATAAGTATAACAACTTAAATCCAGGAAGTATGAGCTGAATCTTTCCACATATACAGACTGTCAGTCTTGTCACTAGCAGACAATTTACAGCACACCTTTGGAAGTGTTACAGAGAAAAGAGCCGTGTTATAGCAGTTAATGAGGTGTTAGTCAAGACTCCTTGTTGGTGGAAGTGGTTTCCTTTGACTGACTGTACTTTAAAAACTTTTAGTGTTGTAATACATTTCACAAGATGTGTTTTAATGAGGAAGAATTATGGATGCTTTGCTGAGCTGTGAAAGCAATCTGGACTGAACAATTTATTGTTTTGATCCAAAACAACCTGCATGCATCTGTGGAATGACACAGTGTCGCTCCTAAAAGTGTATCCTCTGCTGCCCCAACATATCTCTTGATATGTGGCCGTGGCCACAGAAAGAGGACTCTGGCATTTCACATGAAAGTTCTCTTTTTCTGGCCATTTTGAGAGTATAATCGAACCCACTAATGTGACGCTCCAGATACTCAACTAGCTCAAAGGAAGACCAGTTTCATAGCTTCTCTCACCAGCAGAACTGTTTTCAACTGCGCTAACATCATTGCACAAGGGTTTCCAAGGGTTTTCTAATCATCCATTGGTCTTCTAAGGCCATTAGCGCACAATGTACCATTAGAACACTGGAGTGATAGTTGCTGGAAATGGGCCTCTACACCTATGTAGATATTTAATTAAAAACCAGACATTTCCACTTAGAATAGTCAGTTACCACATTAACAATGTATAGCTTGTATTTCTGATTATTGTAATGTTATCTTCATTGAAAAAAACAGTACTTTTCATTTCTATATGAGCCCAAACTTTTGAACTGTAGTGTGTGTGTGTATATATATATATATATATATATATATATATATATATATATATATATATATATATATATATAGTGAAAAATAACCTTTACAACAATAAATAAATGTACATTTGAATGCACCTGCAATTATAATCAGTCATATACGTACGGCTGTGCAGCAGCGAGCTGGTGCCGGCTATTTTGAGGTGGAAGACAAATGAGAAATACAAGAATGGTAGAATCAGCAGAACTGTCTGGACCAAAATGATCAGTCAAACTTGGAGTAATTTGTACAATACCTGAGTATGCACAATATGTTCATCTTGCATCTCCTGGTTCTCCCCTACCAACCCACCAATGGAACCTCCTGATCATGTTAAGCTACTGGGAGAAATAGCAAAGTCAAGCGTGGCATTTGAATCTGAAGCACAAAGCATGACATATAGTCACAGGAGACATTTGTGATAGGGGCTAAACAACGCGCTACCTGTTCCTCCGGAGCGATAAACATCCACCCACAGAATCAGTCACTCGGGGTTTAGTTTCTTTCCCAAGAACACTTCAAGAGACGGAAGGTGCCAGGGATCGACCACCGACCTCCTGATTTGTGGATCAAATCCAGGAGTGAGAGCCGTCTACTAAAATATTTTTGTATCCCTAAAATTGCATGTTTAATTTCACATTTAATTGATTTGCTTGGATAATTTTAGTTTGAATCAGAAATATGTGACCTTTATTCTTGGAAGTTATGAGTGAAGTTTTACAGCCAATGGCCCTTTTGGTAATGTTTGACAAATTTAGAAAGATATACAATAAGGGCTTTTAGTTTTGTTTAGAACAAAACAAATACTTTATTGCAGCATGAGCTTAATCTGTCTGTATCTTGTGGGATGACAGTCAGAAAAACATTACAACTACTTGGGTGACAATTGAGCAATACATGTGGGAGATTTGTTTTACAGTTTTAAGAAAACATATTGATGGACTGCATAGTTCCTGCCAGCTTGAAGAAGTAGTAATTCAGTAAAAGCATATGTGCTTTGGCTCCAATAAACTACTTTCAGTCAGCTATTAGAAGGGAAGAATATGTTCCAGGGTTAATGTTGACAGTCAAATCTCACTTCTCAATGTTTGCTCAAGAAATATTACTGTTATGTTTAACCTTCTTTTCCTTTAGTGACTTTGACTAAAACGTATACACATGTTCAACAAAGGCCTTGATCTAAATCCGGTGCCGACATTAACTCAACTGATGGAGTGGGGGTCTGGTCTCGCTCCTTCACCCCCGAATGACACGCATGAGGCCGGTCTGCATCAGAGCACGCTGGCGTTCATTAATGCCTTGTGTGGAGTCACAGCCTATGAGAAGAGCCACCCAAGAGCCTCACAGCCAGAGGTTAGAAGGATATGGGATTCATTGTCAACTCATATTCTGTCACATATTCTATTCATTTTCTGACTTTTGGTTTTGGCCCAACTATACAAACTAATGTAAAAATGGTTGCTAATGAATTGTGTTTGTCAGTTTCTCAATACGTCTCTACACTCCAACTGAAGATTTATTTCTTCGAATTCGATTGAATATATGAAGTTACGATTTTTTTAAGGATTGCTTGGGAAATGCAGGAGGAAGTAGCAGTCGGGGATTGTGGGTGGGATTGGCTCACAGTAGACATATGGTCATAGTAATGAAGGTAAAACTGTCCATTCTATCACGCTTTTGTTCACGAAAGTGGCCATTATAACAATGCACATGGTAATTCAGACATTTTTGTAGATTGTTTTTGTAATTTGTCTGATCATGCATATTTAGTGCATTACTCTCCAGTGTCGGAGTCTGAGGTGCAACAAATCTCACTTCAGTTAATAGAAGAACAGTGTGGACTGATTCCACTGATGAGTGTGTTCTTGCATGTCTTGAAGTGAGATTGTCCATGATACTTTGTTGGTAGTTTGTGTAACGTAGCCCTCCATCTTCCTGGAGTCGGCTGCAAAAAACTGGCTTACACTCAACAGAATGTATTGCTGAAAGAAGTGAACAAACATATGGCATCGAATAAAAATAATATAATGCTAAAAAAAAAATGTTTAAAGGATAGCTAGAACTAAGTCAATCCTTCAGAATAAAGTTGGATATAGTACGACTAATAAAATCCACAAAATAGTTGAATCCTATTAATTTCCCTGAAGGACTGAAGATCAACTTGAGGAGAAGAAGCTTTTCTCTTGTCTTTTATGTTTTTAGGTTGCAGAAATGGAGAACATGGAGAAGAAAACACTGTACAAGTTCAACCAGAAAGGCAGAAAGAGACAATGACTCTGAGCAACAGATATTTGGTCAAATACAATTTGTTTCTGAAGTATAGTCTTTTGATTTAATTTGATTAAAATAGCCATTATGGAAGGAAAAAAGAAAAACAACAGCATAACAGGTTACTCGAAACATTTCAACGATGGTAACAGCATATATATATATATATATATATATATATATATATATATATATATATATATATATATATATATATATATATAAATATATATATATATATATATACATATACCTAATGAGCACTGTATTAACATGAACAGCAACAAATTCCAGTGACTTACTTCTTTGTGAAGTGCAGTTTGGGCTTGTGATGATAAAACAATGTGACATAATCTGCCACCAACATGTAATGCACTGCCAAGAGGCAGTGAAACAGTCAGCCCATCTGGAACCATGACAATGGTCATTTCCAAACATCGACCAGGTACTTTTATGTTATTGCTATTTAACCAAACGTACAGTGTGGCCACTGTGTGGTTAAGTTTGGTTAAACAGCAATAACAAGTATTGTTTTATAATGGCTTACATAATCCTACTGACCAATAGCACTGTCTCGGTGATAGGGACATCAGATAAGAACGTATTTCATGTGTCATGTAATATGGCAATGACATGTATTGTGTTACTTACAAGTATGTTAACGATTGTTCACTGTTGCACCATCTGTGGTCGACAGAAATAGCAGGACCCCCTCTTGTCCACGTCCAATGCAACTCCTGTCTTATCCACGGAGAGCCAAGAAGCCCAGAACGGGAATGTTCCCACTATCACTAAAGTATGTTGTTACTGCTTGAAGTGTGCTTACAAAATAGTGTTCAGCAAATGGAGTCAGCTCAGGTGACATCACATGTTGTTAGTGTTGAACACCTGGAGAGCTGATTGAGTACTTAAGAAAGCTAGTAAAGGTTCCGATTAGGATTGGATTAATATAACAGGAAGAGGTTAGGAATCAAATATTCTCTTAGCTGTAATTTGAAGACAGTCTTTTAAGGGATGTGATCTGGCAGACAGCCCTTTGAAAAGCTCTTACTGGGTCTTACTCTCCCAATAGATTACTTTTTTTTCGCTCATCATGTTGGTTCCAAAATAGGCGTATATGTTAATTAGTTCTTTTTTGTTTTTTACTTACTCCATTTTCACAGCAAACATCAAATTTCACACTGAATAAAAAACAACAACATTAGAAGGAAGCAGCTCTTCCCAAGAAAAGAAACTCAGACTACAATGAGATTGCTCCAGTCAGGATTAACCAACACCAGCTATTGGCCAAAAATACAGTGGGGAATTGTGGCTGTAATTATATTGAGATGGGGTAAAAAATGAACCACATGGCTCTCTGGATCTATTGTTTGACCATTATTCCAAAAGCCCATTTGTTTTAAACACTGTTATCCAAAAAACATACTCATAATGTTGCTCTCTAAATACAGAATGACCTCATATGACCTTCACGGTTTTCCTTCCAACTGGGAAAGGCATGTCCCACAATTTTGCTTGTACGGTTTAGGCATGAGTGAGATTAGGGTAAGTCCTCCAGAGGGAAAGTAGGGCGGGTCACGCCTTCGCCATTTTAGAAAAAACTATATTGCAACTGGGGAGGTCCAACGACGTCATTTTGCATAATAGTTAGCCATATGCTTTTGTTCATTGCACAGAAATGGTGTATTTTTAGAGCAACGGGTGATTACTTTGGGGATAACAGGCTGTCAAAAAAATGGGCTGTTCAGTGCAGTGGGACATTTCTTTTTCAGACTATTTGGGTTTCTGAATAATTGGCGTCGGAACAATGTGCCGTCCCCTTGTAAATCACTGACCTGCTCAGGTGATGAAAGCACCCTACATCCCCTAGAGATAAAACATCATGCCCGAATGGGATTCAAATGGACTTTTGAGCTGACATATTTTCATTACACAAACTGTTCCCAGAGGTCAAATATTCTTTTGGCTTTTCAAAGCTTGAATTATTATTAGTTTGATGTCTCTTGAGCAATGCTGCTTTAGGATGCAACATCGCTTATGGAGAGGCTGGGTGTTCCTGGTCTACTTTAGAGACACTTTTTACACTTCTTTGTGTGTTTGAGGATTTGTAGTCCTGAAGAGTGCACCACTCTCTATTCCTATTACCATCAAAGATCAGGGTTCTAGTTGGTATTAATCCAAAGTGTGGCCTCAATTCATCGTTATACAAGGAAATCATTGATGTTCTGGTACAGAATGCCTTCCACAATTCCCCAATCCCCATTTAAGTGTTTGTGTATTCAGTCAGGGAAACAATAATCATAATTGCACCTGATCGTTGGCCCGAGTTGCTTATTTGTATGACTTTGACCAAAGGTCAAAGTCTGCCGTGCATATTCATTCTCAAGAAGAACAAAATGTATCTGTGCAAAAACAATTATCTTCTTTCCTCAGGAAATGAGGTCATCACACCCTAACAGGTAAATCTTCCTGGTGATGCCTCACTGTCCTCTCTCTGTCTATGAGCATACATCAGGCTGTAATTGAAGGTATAACTATACGAGAGAATCTACTACAAAACAACTCCATCACGTCTGGCTCTGGTTCGGTGATGTATTTATTTATTCCATTAAGCAGACAAATAGGTTTTTAACGAGGACACAAGGGTTGAAATAATATGTCTACGCTTTGTGACAGTATGAGAATAGAGGAGAGGTAGGTGTCCGCGTGCATATATACATATCTCCTGTGTAAAGACAATAAAGACAATTCTTGACATTGTATTGCTACTTTACCTGTTATAACTATCAAACTCTTATGAAGAGAAGGAAAGACATGTTTCGGCTACATTGAGGTCCATTAAAAACAACTATGCAGATCTTAACAGGATGTAATCCACATTTTAATTAAAGAAATATTTCCAGTCACCCACTATCACCTCGAAGTTCAATATAATAGGAATTCCCTTTGAAAGATTGTGTACTGTGCAAACTTTTGTTTGTTAAAGCTAACAGAGGAACTAAAGAGCTGCATGCAGCTCCGGAGCCGCGCGACATCGTTAATAAGTACACTTTACAAAGTCTGTATTCAATAAAAGACACCTCTCTGCAACCCATATAGGAATCTCATAAAGTATGATGGATTATTGTGGGTTGTATATTAGTAACAAAAAAAATCAAAATGTGGGCGGCCCGTTTTTTTTTCTTATCCTTTGACTTTTCAGACTGCGACGGCTTTTGTGGTCGGGGGATATTTCTTAGAACATGTTACGCGTCTTATGCAGATATTTATGCAAATTTTAAAGCCTAGCATGCTCCAATCTGAGCAGGTTGAGGCATACATCTTATAACTTTTCCATTTTTTAACTGGACGACACCGTTTTCTGACTAAAATCCTTGGTAACAGGCCAATGCTTTGTTATTGAGATTTTTCTGTTATTTCCAAAGAGGGGTCTTACAACTCTGCAGGTTGTTGTTTAGGCCTTGAACCATCCAGTTGGAAAAACCTGGAGGCGGCTCGAAAAGGCATTTTTGGGAAATTTTGCTCAGATCATGCTGGATGTTCATAGTTATGATGAAAATATGTTATAAAAATCAGATTTTTTTAATATACTTTTTAAAAAAAAAAAAATCCAGAAGAAAAACAAAATAGAACTCATTTGGGCTCATTGACTACTTTAACAGACCTCACTAAGGCCTCGAGAAGGACGCCGGCTTACAAGGTTAAGGGAAACAGAGGGATAGATGTCACACCTGGACTTCTACAAGCAACTTCCTCTTTGGCTGTACAGCCCCAGAGGAAAGCTCCTCACAAGCCTGGAGAAGCTGCTGCTTTGTTACTCAGCTGCGGAGGAGAGCAGAAGACTCCCAGAAACGGACCTTCATGTGACTCACCATCTCAGAGACAGAATAAATAATGCCTCAACCCAAATAAACTAACCATCAAGTGAGTTGTCATCTGGTGTTAGAATGTGTATGTTTGTGGCTGTACTACGGTGGGATTTTATGCTTTTGTTGATGTTATTGTTGTGTGGTACTTCCCAACTGAAGCAGATTATACGCAAAGTGACGTTTTTAAACCAACAGCGATGATGAGGTTGCTGTCTGCGGGGCCTGCAGGCTTTGCCTTCATATAAACCCCTAGTGTGCATATTAGGCAGAGATGCCTCAGAGACAAAGGACAGTAGAGGTTGGTTGAAAGAAATCATAATCAAAGGCAACAGCTGACCTACAGATGCAAGATCACACACACACACGCACACTTTTAAAATACTTGAACAATGTATGATATATACAATGCATATATACCATGCAGATTTGCACAAAAACAACACTTCAATATCACAGAGCCGTGTGAGCTGTGGCAGATCAACGAGGGCGTTAGACTCGAAGGAGGAGGTAATAGGCCACGCCCCCTCTCGTTTCACTGAGTGGAAAGGGCACCATTATGTTGACCAACATCCCAGCTATGGTATCACACATTATTGCTTTGCGGTTAAATACTTAACATTTACCCCTCCGAAAGGTATTGATTGGATATGGTATGTAACTCATGTATTTCTGATTGGCTAAACTGCTGATTTGACCTGTCTTCCTTGGGCAGAATGGATCTAGCCCCACCACATGCACGGCGCTGTAGAGGTGTGCATGTGAGTAGCTGAGAGGTGCACCAGTAGAGGAGACAAGCAGGAAAAGCAGATATTTGACGCAGATATCCTATTTCACAAATATTACTGGGTGAATTCCATAGCTCAAAAAACACAAATATTGACAATTTGTATAATTTATTAATATTTGTATAATGTATATATATATATATATATATATATATATATATATATATATATATACATATATATATATATATATACATATATATATATATATATATATACATATATATATATATATATATATATATATATATATATATATATATATATATATATATATGGGGCCAGGCACCGTTGCCCTCTATTGGCCGGCCACCAGTGCATCCTCGCACAGTGCAAGTTAGCATAAAGCAAGATGGTTTAACTTTACATTTATTTTTGCTGAAATAAAAAGATATGTTCGACTGTTCACAATATTTCAAAGCTGCAGTCATAACATGGACATTCAAATTATTATTTACAAGGTACAAACACAATGCAGGTAAAGCCCACGTTGATCTCTGAGTGAGTGATGCAGTCGTCTTTGTTGTTGTATCAGTTCTCCAAATCATTTTGTAATCAAACAAGATGTTCTGCATTTCAAAAACATTTTCACTGTGGTCAAAAACACAAAAGGAGACAAGCAACTGTATTAATGGAATAATGTTGCAGCAATCTAGCGGCACCAGAAAAAAACATGTATCTCCACAATAATATTACATTTTATGTGTCCCGTAGTTGCTCTAAGAAAACATGATAAATAATATGTCTCGTACAATACGATGACAGACTTCATTCAAAAAGATCAGAAGAAGCTTTGAATGCAAGAGCACGCCTTCTGTTGCCCCCGCTGCCACACAAAAGATGTTTCGTCTCCTCCAGATGTTTTAGCAGTCTATCATCGCCAGCGTCCTCTTCAATGCGGTGGTGTGCTGGGGAGGAAGCACTAAGAAGAAGGATGCAGGGCAACTGGACAGGCTTGTGAAGAAAGCTAGCTCTGTGGTTGGTGCTAAACTGGAATGCATCACTTCAGTCGCCGACAAAAGGAACCTCACCAAAGTGCTCACCATCATGGACAATAAAAAACATCCACTCTACGGTGCCATCATGCAACAGAAGAGTCTGATCAGCTGCAGACTGCGCTCGCTGCCATGCAGAACTGATAGGCTGTGTAGCTCATTCGTCCCTAGAGCCATACAACTGCACAATCTGTCAATCAAAGGTATGTCAGACTTCTCTGCATAGTCTCCACCCTCAGCCCACAACTCACTCACTGTTTACACAACGTTCACGTTCACTATCTACTGGCTATGTTAGCCCTCTGCACAACGCCCCCATTATCGTTAGAAGTAAAAAAAACTTTGTAAAGTTATATGTTAAAGATCAGTTTCCTGTAATAACTTTGTGTAAGTGTATTGTAGGAACAGTAAGCCTTGAGTTTAAAACTTTTTTTATTGTCATATCAGTTTCTATGAATGATATCATTAAACTTTCCTTGTCGGGTGAGAAAGAAGATTCAATAATATATTTTTGACCTGGCTCACAGTGTTTAAAAATGCTAAACATTTCAATGCAATGCATGTTTGCTTTGTGTCTTGCCAGTAATTATTCCGGTATTTTCTCTCATTTCATTACTTTTTTCTCCTCTTACCTCATGAGACTCTTCAATTTGTTGGTTTCTAAAGGAATCCACAAGGAGGGAACTTGTTTTCTGGCGGATGAAGGGAAATATGAGTTATATAACATATCCTCATACCCTTTCCCCCCTCCAAACACATGCACATATTGCTTCCAGGGGCCCACAGTAAAAGGGTACTACATAACGCCATAGAAATTTTGAGAATTCATATCCTGCCTTCACCTCCGGAGTATTGCAGGGAGAAATCACCGATTCACATTAATGTCCAAGCTATAAAATGATGTATTTGTTTTATTCTCAAAGCAATCAGTGCTAGACAAACCTCTGGATAAAACAACCAAATGCTCAATGCACATATCTCATTACAGGCGTTTGTTTATAGCTTTGACTCTGCATGATATTGAAAATGGATTCTCTTTTTTTCTGTCTCTTTGCAATTCTTCATTGCCTTTGTTTGTGTATTTGCTCTGATTCATTCCTTTTGAGCTTGACAAATTCTGTGATTATTTGGATTTCATGGGAGTACCTTAAATAGCTACTTAAAGGGAAAGTCTGAAATAGCACTACAGTGGCCCCTCGGGTGTCAGGACAGGGCCAACAGCAGCTTTGTTATTGCTTACAAATGAGTTAATAAGTTCTAATGACGCAATATAAAACAGCACAACACAAGTTCTACATTCTATTAAATTTCATTTGTAGACTAAATATGGAAGGAGAGTTAAGGGAAAATAGATTGTTTTCCATCAGCCATAAACTGTGACCTCAGTTGGTTCTTTATTATATTTGAAGAATTGTTCTCATAACGCTGATTTGATGGCAGAGTTCTCAATTAACTTGCAAACAACAATTTCATTCCCCTAATATGTTCAGAAGTGATTCATATATCCATTTAAAGCAACTGCTGGTCCTTTGTGACCGTGTTGCGTTAGATGGATGACCTCATCAATGAATAGAATTATTCAGTAATTGTGTTTCATTCTGTACAGTCTGTGAGTACTGCTGGGACGAGCTGCAGCCTTCCACTTTTTGATGAAAGTAATCTTGTACATGTTTGTAATATATGTTTGAACTATCAACTAATTCTATGTTTATTAAACTTTAGATGTGAGGTTGTTGTATGTTTAAGAAGGTTTATAATTCCCATTAATCCTTAATTTGAAGCTAGTTCCATCAGCACCACCTCAGAAATGGCATGCAAAGCCAAATCATCCACAAAGAGGTAGATCAAAGAGGTGGACAATAAAGATGGAACGTGTTACTTCAACTCCATGATCTGAGCCCACTCACTGAATTACTTTGGAAAATACAAAAAGGTGGGCAACGGGCAGAGCGATGAAACCACGGCCGCAAACAAAAATGTGGACAAATATGACAGCCAGATCTAATGCTACCTAGCTATAGTAGCTAAGTAGCATTACATGTGACATGTCAGATGATGGATTTCCCCTTTATTGGAACACAAATGAGACAAGAATCAAACCCTCGTGTCATTTGCTGTCACCAGTGTGGCGTTAGAATCCAAACAGGCCATTGTTACTCAGAATTGGCCTAACAAGTGTAAAACAGTATATAGTGTTTTGAGCCAAATTAAACCATAACATGTTGCTTTTTCTAAATTAAAATGGAAATATTTAATAAATAAATACAATACAAATATTTTACCACCAGCTTGTCATGAAAGTAAAGTCATGTAATTTAGTTCATAGTTCATTATTCAGAGCATTTTCATATTTTTGCAGGTTACATCAAGACATTAACATAAGAAACTAAAACTCACACAGGTAACTTCCTTTTGTTTATTCATGCACAACATTCATATGTTTCTTTCACTTAGATTTGGATAGGGACTATCTTTATTACTACTTTGTCAGCTAACACCAATAACAGTTCATCAATCTGATTTATTTATTGTTCATAACTTGACTTGTCTGCAAATAGCATAATAAAACTAAACAGATGATTGTCCCACTCTACACAATACTAGCATTCTGTCATCAGTAGCCTTGATGCAGCCTGCAAAAAGACGATTTCTTTATCAAGATTGTTTATTCTGAAAATGTTTATCTCTGTCACAGTTGATGTGAAACAATACACAACATTCTCATGAACTGCAGCGTCTGTCGCTCACATCCCCGAACACAGCTTCCCTCTTTGTATCTCTCTGGAGCTTTCCACCCCCGTCTCTCTTCTGTAATTGTAAATTCACTTTTTTTGGGAAGGATCACTGAATTGTTTATAGAGACAAAAGAATCCATATAATCAATCTTTAACAATGTGGGAACATTTCTGGTTTTGTCTGAGACAGCAAACGTAAACTAGAAAGCGGAGCCTAGATGTTGGATATGGATAAAGGCAGGCGGCCAAGTGTTCCAGCACAGACAGTCACATCCACGATGGCGGCCTGCGGTAACAGATGAATGAAATTCAGAATGCTTCTGTCTTCATGGGAATGATCACAGTTGACGTTTCCTTGATGACTTGTGCAGTTCAAGAGTGCTGGATTCCACTGTCCTCACCCAACCACAGGCCACGGCCGCTGAAGAAACCCTGATACGTAGTTTTCTTTACAAACCAATACAGATGGGTCAGGCGAAAGGAAAACAAACACTAATTTAAGAGATGATTTACTGTATTGTTCTTTATACTAGAATTCACTGGTGTGTTTTTCATTAAAAGAGCCTCATTGTATCTGTTAAGACGGAGCTTTTCAGTGGGAAAGGAATGGTAATATAAGGAATATAATATATAATATAATATAAGAAAGGATGCAAATATTATAATATATATATATATATATATATATATATATATATATATATATATATATATATATATATATATATATATATATATTCTCTTGTTTTGCTTGACCTATTAGTTTAGCTTATTTTCTAGGTTGTGTCTGATGGCAAGAGGGTAAACTGCTTTTCCGCCGAGAGACATACGTATGCATTTGAGTGTGCATAGAAACAACACACACATCCCACCGCACCACCGTTCATAGCCACAGCAGAACATGCTCGCCAGGAGGGCTGACATAATTGTATTAATTGTTAACATAATGATGCATTTATGTTTAATGCCTACCTTCTGGTAATTACCAAGGACTACCTTAAGGCCTGGAACCTGGCCCCTCCCTCCTCCTCTCTCTCTCTCTCTCTCTCTCTCTCTCTCTCTCATTCGCTCTGTCCCCACTCTCTCTCTTTCCCTCTCAGGTGCACCACAGAAAGGCAGCATTACACAACTTCATTTCTAGCTTTATGGCATCCTGTGGAAGCGTGACAAAGAAACGCCAAATGTGTTAAATATTTTTGCATCAAAGCAAATGTGCAAAATATTGTTTCTTTAACTTGCACAAAATGTGAATATGAGATGTGTCCTTCATTTAGGTCTTTTCTCTCAATACAAATATCACATAATAATTATTGTTACAAAACAATGGGAACTTCATGGGCTTTTGCAGTCAAAGTATTGTTTCTGTGTCACGATATATATTTATCATGACACCAAAACAATACGTTTTAATATTTAACCCGATTCTGGGCCGTCATTCATGCAGAGTAGGCAACTGAATCACCAACCGGACGCGGGCCGACGTCTTTCTTCCGGCGTACCAGCTTCGGGCCGATGCTGGCCCCGGTTAGCTTTGATTACGCCCCAGTGTTGGCCGCCAGAATCGGGCTTGTGTGTTCGGCCCAATTCTGGGGCGTCATTTATGTCCGAGCCGGCCACGGAATCGCCAACCGGACCCCGGGCCAACGCCTTTCTTCCGGTGTGCCGGACTCAAGCCGGATCTGGGCCACATCACTTTGGATACCTGGAAAAGATCTGCACAGACTGAGGACAAACAACAGCATGAGCATGAGCAGCATGAGCTACTGTAAGCTACTTTTTATTGAGTTTCCTTTCAGCTAAATGCTAAGGGATTTTTTACGCAGTGTGTTAAAGGCTTTGATTATGAAAGGTGGGAATGATAGGAGTGACTTTGGTCTGCGCTGCCTTCGTCAAGGTTGAAAAGAGGGATAAAGTATGCCATCTTTGTCTCCTTGTCCACTCTGTTTTGTGAGGTCCTTCACGTACAGGAAGATCAGTTAATTCAATCCAATTCAGTTGATTTTATACAGCCCAACATCACACATACAAATTTGCCCCAGAGGGGTTTTCAATCTGTACACATAACATCCTGTCCTGGGACCTCACATCAGGTAAGGACTCCCCACATAAAGATAGTAAAAACCCTTTCACAGGGAAAAAAAAGCGAAGAACCCTTCAGGAGAGCAACACAGGAGGATCCCTCTCCCCAGATGAAAGCAATAGATGTCATGTGACCAGAATGTATAACGTAACGAAGTTAGAGCACGTGAGTACATGAATATTACAGAAATTATTCATATAATGAGTAGTAGGCATGGACCATAATCCAGATAACAAGGATTCATGCAGAAGGAAGTAGGAGGGGCATTAGCATGACCATGGCAGGAGGCAGGACCTGCTCCTGATTGATGCGTTTATTCACGGTGCAAAAGCTACAAAATCAACCTTGTTCTGAAATAACCAACACCGGGGGTCCGTGTGAAAGTACTCATGCAAAAAACAACACTAGGGGAAAAATATATTGACATGCAAATTAGTCGCACAAACAAATTAAAAGAGTTGTTGAAATATTAGTTTTCTTTGGACAGAACCAGAAGTTGTAATGCTAAGCTAAGCCTAGCATGATCCCTGGAGTTGGTTGCACGAGGGTTCAAACAACTTTCCTGAGTTGATCACTAAATCAAAAGATTGCATCACATATATTTATATCAAGCCAAGCCAACTGTTACATTGAGCTAAATGACAAAACAGATTTTCACCTGAACCATTTGGACTAAAGAAGAAGTTTGTGTAAGTAAAATATTTTTGCCTGGCTTGTGAGGACATAGGAGCCAAGCTGAACTGACTGAGAATATAACTGTTTTTTTAAATGCATATCTGATTACTTCCCGCATATTACCAAGAGGGTCAGCATCACTGTTTACTTCGGCTGTTTTTATCATCAAAGCATTCCTCCACCCAGTTATGGTTGATTTCTTTTTATAGATTCTGACGTCTCGCCACATATTGACTCGATTCCCTTTCTTCCTGGGAGCCGTCATGGAGGCAACAATAAGGGCTCGCCGCAGCATGTTAGACATTATTACTCTTATTGATGACTCATCGATCTAGCAGGCCGGCCACAGTAATCAAGCACAATGTCTCCGGGGACCGAAAGGATCAAGGCCTAAATCATGAGTCCCCTGGCACAGAGGCTGCTGCGAGAGATAAGAGAGAGCACCGAGTCGCTTTGTGTTTTGTCGGCAAGTTTGTGTTAGTAAGCGTGTCACTGTTTGTATTGGAATGGTTTTGTAATTAGATTAGAACATGTGTTTGTGTGTGGATACCCGGCCTGCCAGTTGCACAGTTCTGTGGGTATAAATATGTCACACAGTTCGTAACAGCCCTTGATTTGTGATCAGCATGTTATTCTTTTGCTAAACCAGAAGAATAAATCAATTGTTTCAAGGGCAGACAGAAATTTTCATGTAAGCATCGGACTGCTGCGTTGACATATCAGATGTTGCGTGTTTGCACTGCAGCATATTGCATATGATAGATTTTCAAACGTTATTGATTTGTGATGGAGACTCCTCTCTGGATGAATGTACTATTGATGTGCTGCTGCCAGCTTATAATGGAGCAATGCTTGAAAGATGAAGACGATGGGTCAAATCCAGGACCTGCCCTCATGTCAAACGCACTCACTGTGTGTGTGTGTGTGTGTGTGTGTGTGTGTGTGTGTTATACGTGAATGGGGGGAAAGTAATCTCCCGAGATAAGGGCGAGGTAAATCCACACAAGGGTGTGTCAGCTTGCAGTCAGTGTGTCTGTCTGCGGGTTTGAGCTCCAGCCTTAAGTTATTGATATATTTGTCTGTAATCTCTTTGCATTTTTGGGTGTAAAATAGACCAAGACTAAAAATATTCCTCCTGAAGAGTAATAATGTCTGTGTAGTTCAACCCTTACACAATATATCTCCGTGCTCTGTGGCACAGCGCTCTATTGGTGTCCACCATCTATTAAAAACACAATGAGATATACATACATATGTCGATACATCAGATATACGTATTCAATGACATGTATGTGTCACCATGTTCAGTTCTTCTGCTTCTTGTTGCTCTCTAACAGTTCACCAGTGACTTACTACTAAGTGGAAGGCCTTAACCACCAGCTGTCATCAGCTTTGTGACCAACAGCACAGACGGAGTTTGAGTCATTTCCTGAATTCGTCTCCTGGGTTTGCCCCTCCCCTTTAGGAGACGAGCGACAGGTCTGTTTACTCCAATGGGAGAAGGAAACATTAGCACAGAATATGACCGATTCTCTGCCCATAGTCATCTAACTGAAGCCACATATCTTCAGAAGACTGGGCATCATGCAGAAACATTTATGTTCTCTGAAATGTATCTTCACTTTTCGTTCATGGGAAATAAATAAGAGACATCAACTTCTCTAAATCTTCTAAACCTGGTATGATAACTAATTATTATTGTATAAATATATTATTGTATAACACACATCTTGCTTGGGGTTATGTGCCAAAATCAGATCAGGGAGATTCATACTTTGCACTTTGGTCTTTATAAAACACGGTCAGCTATGCTCGTGAGCATTTTATAAACTCTGCTGATAATTCAGTTTACTTTTTGAATTTACAATAATTCATGGGACACTCGCCTTTCCTTCAACTCCAGAGTTCTCATCACATTCTTACCGTTCCTACAATTCATTTCAGCTGCCTCTAAACTCATTCTACCAGCATGCAATTTGGTTCCCAGCTTTTCCAGCATTGCTGGTGCTCGCAGATGTTCATGCTTTGTTCGCTTCACAGCCTTTCTGGCACTGAAATTCAGTAGTTAACAATCACACCGCATTTTCCTGAGAAAAAGCATTTTCCAGTTATTCTTCCTGTTTTACTGGGATTGATGGGACTGAACAGGAGCCTTATCTTTTAGCTGTAAGCTTCAGTCAAAGGGAGCATCACTCTTGTTAACATCCCCGATTCGTTCTGCTTTGCATCTGTCAGCCACAACAGCTTACAACGCACCCACTACATTAACCTTCCTGCCAGCCAATCGATGCCATGTCACTGTTAATCTTCATTGCCCATGTGTGACCTTTTACAAACTTCCCTGCCCTTGGTCCCAGGTGATTAATGCCATCGAGGTAATTGGATGTTAATTGGAGAGACTATTGACCAAGCCCTGAGAAAATAGTGAGCAAGTGACTTGATGAACCATCTCATATTGATAAGCAGGCATGTGGGAAGACACAATGGCCATTTGACCGCGTCCATTCATCATCATTATTATTACTGGTGGTTTGTGGGTTCTGACCAGGATGGATGTCTTTGCATGATGAACCTTGTAATAAAAGCAATATGTTTCCTTTTCCCCAGATGGCAGGCTTGCATATCTGCATTTTTTTAGATTGTATCTGAGTGACAACAATTTACCCAAATAATTGTTCCTCAACCATCTATTGTGGAGGAGAGTTCCTGTAACAGCACTTATCCTTGTGAACTAAATGGATATTTGGCCTTTTCTGTCTGGCCCAGCTGTGTCCTGATTGGATACAGCTGTTTTTTCATCTCCAAAGAGACTGACACCAGACTGATGTTAACATTTAAAGGTGTTGCTGTTTTAACGTTTCACTTGTTCATTGACTGGATGAGATAGAACATTGATTTTCATATAGACCTCTGTAATTCAGTTGAACTACAGCTTGCCATAAAGCAGGAGCAAATGTGAAGCTGATGTCAGACCAATCAATACAACTCTGGCTCACTTCTTATAACTGTGAGCAGAATGTTTGTTTTAAAAAATGTCCAGCAAAAAGAAGACTGGCTCCAATACAGACTGTGAGGAGATGGACGTGGTCTTGCCAGGACAAACTGGGCAGCAGATCTGTGACTTAAATCCACCATCAAATAATTGATGACTGCAGAAAGGGAAGGTGTCAAAAAAAAAAAAAAAAAATCTGACATACATAAAACTGGCCAAGTAAGATGTTCATGCCAAACTTGACATGAGGGGTTGAAAGAGCATTTAAAGAAGGTTGTGTGGAAAAAGGAAAGTAGCACTCGTTTCTCTCCTTGAAATTACACTCCCAATCAAACATTGTCAGAGATATTAGATTATTTATTTAAAGAAAAATGAATGTTAACACAATGTGTCGCTGCTTGTAAAATGCATTGTGATCACAATGTCATTTGCAATCATTATTGCACCAAGTACGAAAAGGAATAGAAGTGAAATCAATATGTAAGCTTCCGAAACATGTTGTATGGTTGTGTGGTCGTGTTCAGCCTCGTACTGCGGTTTCGGAAATCCTTTAGTCCAGTTTCTCTGCTTGGAGCAAAGAAACAAGCTCAGAGCTCAATAATAAGGTGTAATGGTGAGTTGTATCTTCATGCACTTTATAATGGTCTTCATGCCGGTCATATCTTTAATTACGTCATATTTATGGGTTTCTTCCAGGAAACCGGTCCGTGTTGCAAAAAAGCTTGTGGACCGCCGCTCTAAACGGCTCCAACACACCTTTTCAGATTCACTGTTTCTGTTTACTTCTGTTGCTCACGGTGAAAACAATTAGTCTATTGTCTTGACAGTTGGCAATATTAGTGGCTCATTCACTGGCTCCCACATTTATTTATTTATAAATTATTATCTAGAATTATTAGAAATAATTGATATCCGACTTTGTTAGTCCCTTAAAAACCTGTGACTTAAAGATGAAGCTGGAAAGCTCATTGATAAATAAATGGATAAGGAGAATGTCAATGAAGCCTGAACAGAACATTGGAATTAATCTGCTGTAATCCCCCATGTGGGGAGTAAATCCTACATTTCCCAGCAGCGCTGTCATGTTCAAAAACAGCTTTAATCTGGGACATTGAAATGAGTGCTCTTATGGGGACATAAAGTTATTGCATGTCCATTTAAAAGCTATCATTATCCCAAGGACATGTTAATGGCCAACCTTGCCCAGAGCTGTCCATAGACGGCTGAGGGGGAGAAAAAAAGTTAAAGATATGAAATACAGTTGAACACTATTTAAGTTTTGTCCTATAAACACTCGCTCAGTGAATTCTTAGTCGAGCATGAAGCTCTTTCTCGGCAGGAATCAGTGCTTTATACCAAAACCCATGAGGTCACGTTTTACCCGTCTCACAAATCAGTCTTTGTCTCTCACTGACCTTTTTCATTGGGAAACAATATCGCTATATAGGAGCAATAAAAAAAAAGCCCCTCTGGTGTTTTTGATGGAGAGTGGCCATCTTGATCGGAGAGACAGGAAATTCAGGATGACACGGATCGTGGAGCTCACCTGTGACGCCAGCAGCACCTGGCTCCCCTCTGCCGGCAGCATGAGTCCTCACTCACACCAGCTCATGAACTGAAGAGCTCTGGTTTCTAATGCCACTCAATTAAAAGCCAGTAGCATGACCTGAGAGGCTAATTACAACACGCGGACATACATTTCACTTCCATAACTCACAGCCACGTCAGGCCGCTATACAGGAGGAAATCTGGAGCTTCTGATTGGACACAACAGCGGCACAGAAAGTCATGACTGCATTTACATGCTTTTAGTTTTACTTACTAAATTCATCTGACAGATAAGGACTTAAAAGTCTTGAGAAATGGGCTTGAGAAATACAAGGCATTATTACACAATAATTATACGGCCCTAACACACACACCTATTAATAATGATATCAAAAAAACTCTACTTTACCTCACCGACATTCATATTTGAATGCTGCTTGCATGTAAACACGCTCAGTTATAAGAATCCAATAGTATAACAGAAAGCTGAGAGGATGCAGGCAGGGGGTGTGGCCTCAGCAGACACCAGCACAACCTTCTCGTGGGCCAGAAAGGATGATTGAAGAGATTATTTCTGTTTGAGTCGAGAAGTAGTTTTCTCTCTCTTGCCCTTATTTCCACATCATCGATATATTTCAACTACAGATGAAATCGCAAAAAAAGCTTGGAAAAGATATGCAGGTCTTTAACTGCATTTTACATTGTAGTGTTGCACATGTTTGTAAGTAAAAGATTTGAATGCCTAAAAGACACTCATCTTTAATGATACCATTACATTATTTATTGTCGATTTTTGGCCTAAAACGTAACTTTGGCTGAGTAATTCATAAAACTGCTCTCTTCGTGTGATGGTCTGCAAGAAGAACAACCTGAGAGCTTGAGTCTGATGATGTAAGCAAAGACAGCTATTATGTTGCAATGGCCAGGTGCTGCATGTGGCAAGTTGCAGTCGTAATGTTTCCCACAGCGAGACGTAACCCGCTCATGGGGAGGAAGAAGAGAAGCTCTTTTGGGACCGCGACAAGGACGAGGACTCTGCACAGCAAACGGGCGTGGAGCAGGAGGGCAGATTGTCTTTCTGGCAGTGTTTCAGAGAGACACCATGAGCAACCTGCTGTGTCCAGCTAGAAGCAGAAGACGATGAGAGGAAGAGAGGGCAGGCGTTGGGGGTCAAGCTCAAGGTTGTGCATTTAAAAAAAAAGAAAGTCTGTCCAAAGCAGTGGCGGGCCGTCAGGGCCAGCGAGGCCTTCTCTGCTGGCCTGAACAGAATCACAAAGTTATATCTTTTTTATAATAATAATTTTCTCATTGAGCAGCTTCTGTCTTCTGGCTGGCCAGCTTGACGCGCTCCTTACCGCTCTTTAACCAATCACATCTCACCTCTGTCTTTCTCTTTGTCTCTCTTTCTTCTCTCTGTCTTGTTGCTCTCCGCCCGTTAAACACGGTGACGCCTGCTAGCTCGTTCTATCCTACTCTCTCTGAGTGAGCAGGACGATGGGCGCGCAAGATCAGCTGTTTAACTCTACAGCTGGCAAAATGACAATTATCACCGCCTGCTCTGGTCCAAAGAAAACCACGGCAAATAATTTGCAAAGCATCTGTATTGTACAGAGCAGGAAGTGTGGCCATTTGATAAGACACAAAGGAGAACTGAAATAATGACCCGCCGTATAAATACAAATAAATACACAAGTGTTTTCTTATTTTACCTTAGAATTAATGTAAATATGTGTTTAGTCTGCGATGCAGCTTACATTTCTGTAATTAAGCCTGTTGAATTGATAACAAGATAAGAAGAATTTTGAAAATGTATTCTCCTCTCAACACGTCAGAGAGAGAGATAGCAAGTGGAACAGTGTCATGGAAAAGTATTTATGACCTAAAAGCAAAAATCTTTTACAAACTACATTTTTTTTCCTCTGCATTTTCTCACAAAAAAAAAAAACGCAAAACCATAGAACCTCACTCTGAAAGTGTGAACCAAAATGGAAAAAAAATATGATTCTGACATCTTGATATAATAACTACTATCAACAGTCATCTTAGCTTCTGACTCAAGTGTGATTCATGTGGTGAACCTATATTTTAAGGCACTTATCTAAACATAGAATAGAAGACTAGTTTACTACCAGTTAATTTACTAAATTAATATGATTATAGATGCATGCAGAAACATAGCTAGTATGCATCAGCCTTGCCAAATGTTTTTAAGGCTAGATATTAGCCTAAATATGAATACAACATTCACACACTTTAAGCACAGCTACTGGAGACATTTGGGGTTAAGGACATGTCAACATGCACTACAGGAGCAGGGAATCGAGCCACCGATCCTTTGATTGAAGGACGATCATGTTTACCACTGAGCCACAGTCACCTACATTATGTGGAGTAAAATGTGTGTGGTCAGTTAGCTGATAACACTACTGACTTTACTAACGCACTCCTTCATATTTACAGTTACAGTTACTGAACAATTAACCTCTGCCTGAACAAATCCTTTTTTAATTTTTTTTCTACAATGATGACATTCTGCAAAGAAGAAATGAATCTTGACCTCTTTAACATGGATTTATTATTCTGTCAAGCTTAACTTGTCAATTGATGGCACCGGTTTGATGAAGAAACAACAGAGAAAAATATCCTGGCAGGAAGTCTAAAGGGGGAATATAATTGCTGCTGTAGTGCGCTGAAAAGGCTATTCAAATGCCATTCTGCACACAGTGATTGGCTTTCCTCTCCTCCTCCCATGTGCCCTCTCTCAATGCTTTCCCTGTCATTCAAAGCATGAGGAGGTCTTTTCAGAAGCTTGGAATAGTTTGCATGGCAGAATAACAAGCTAATTAGAGCTCCTCCAGTGATGGATGGCTGAGAGGGGTAGAGATGTGGGCACGAGGGCAGCGCGGCACCCCGATAGCGTCACCACCATCTGCCCCAGTTTGACGGCTTAATTGGAAGAGCGATGGGAGATATTTGGGACCCGGCCTAATGGCTGGGCTGACCCTGCGTGGATGGTTGAGGCTATTTTGCCCCTATTTGTAGACCATATGTCTGGAACTCAGAGCGCTTTGTTTTGTTTCTTCGATTGCGATTGGATTGTTGAGGTTAACTGGGGTCAAGAAGTGGCCTAAATCAGCCATCTTAGTGTCAAATTCAGAATGAAGGATGAGGAGGGGTGAAAGTGTTGGCTGTTAAATGTAACACTTAAACCCAATCTGGATAATCTCAAGTACTTAGCTTCCCGTGTTAGTTCATGTGTCTTTAAGAATACCGTTGGAGCCAAACTTTGCTTATAAAAATAGTGTTTATCTATTGCGTTTGGTTTATGGCTCCACTACGTTCACCAGCTAGCACTGTTTTGAATACTGTTTTATACATGGAGGTCACGGATAACCAAAACAAAAGCGTTAAGGACCGTGTTAGAACTGAAGTGAGTCATGTGATACTTCTTGGTTTGTATGCCTCCATCAGTGGGTCGTTTCACATAAGGCCTACACGTCCTCATAAATCCCATTGCTAATATAAAAGTAGAGATTAGTACGGCTTCAACCTCATGTTTTGCTTGCTGTGAGCAGATATTGTATAACAAAAAAAGTGCAATATGTTGTCAGTGGAAGTGTAGCAGCTCAGTGTGACAAGTTTCTGTGAAGACATTCAGTTGTTGTTGGATCCAACACTGAAGAACAAACCTAACCAATGCTGATTCATGCTGCAGTTTCCTCCTTTACTGCCACACATTTTGCCGTTTTTATTATTATTTATTATTCTTACTTTTTTTTCCAGGGAGGATCTAGTTTTGCAGAGTCATACGTCTTTCCTGCCATCATTCCTCACTAAGACCTCTTAAAAGCTATTTGTCTGGCCCCTCTTCCTCTGCCCATTTAGAGTATACAGGCGAGCCCTGAGAGGTGAGATGCTGATGAGGCGAATATATTATTAAAAAGGCATTAGACATCACTGCAAGAGAGATAATTTGTCCTGCAGCGAGCCCTGCATCTAATATAAGGTTTCAACCGTTGGATCTATCATCGTGGGGATGGATCCAACAAGGTTCGGGTGCACTGAGTTTGTCCAGACACGGGCCTGACCCCCTGTTTTACCCTCCTTGTCAATTTCATCCATCCAAACACAGACGAGATGCAAAGTGAACCCCACAGATTTTGACTCTCTTATTCCATTACTACCTCTCGGGCTCCTTAATCATGTGGACATTGGTGCTAGTAATGCACAGCTCAAGATCAAATGTCATTGGTTGTGGAAACATTCCTGAACCTCATGTGTATTGCCCCTCTCATTCCTCCAGTGAAAGAGAGAAGAAGAAAAAAAGATCCTTGAAAAGAAGCAGATGTCAAATATCAGGTTTGGTTGAGATTGTATAACACATAACAAAGTACCATACTATCATTTTCAAAAGCTGTCGGATCAATGCTGTAACGTTAGATGCTGCTAATTCTCGACATCACTTCCTGATTGCATCACTGCTCCCTGAAGCTTTATTGCACAAACAATAGGGTCAGCACATGCTCGTGGCTCTGAATGGTCCAGCCCCCCCTAATAGGGCCCAACACACACACACACACACACACACACACACACACACACACACACACACACACACACACACACATGCACACAAGTCTCCTGTTGACCACGAGGGGAGGAGGAGAAGAAAGGGTAAAAAAAAAAAAAAAGGTGACCCAGTGAGTGCAAGCTATTTCTGTCAGGTATTGTGAGCCTGATTCACAATGTCACATTTAAAGAGGAGAGGGAGCCGGCCAGGCCTGGTCCTCATTAGTGCGCATTTTGCTTCAGGATATAGCCGGACCCAGGCCTATTGTCACACTGGATCCGATGGCCAGAATAAACACCTTTAATCAAAGTAGGGTGTCTGCTCAGCGCTGCTCACCAACACAAAGTGGCAGCCCCGCCCTGGACGTACAGTAACTATAGACCGGCTGGAGTGTTTTCTCCTCATGAAGCCGTCAGACTCGCTTGCTCTAAGATTTGCCAAACAACAGCACGAAAGCAGCGTCTGAATGCGGCTGCATATTTTCCTTCTGTTTTTCCCATCCTCGACTCCAGAGGGTGGTTAGTTTTCCTCATTAAGCTCGAGGTCCGTTTAAACAGGGCTGACCACCCATGGAGATGAAATTGCCTGCGCCTATCCTCAATCCGCCGTCCTCCACCTACTGACTTCTAAATTCATCAGCAGACATTTGCTTCACATCTCACATAGAACTGAGCTGCCATGTCGAAGAGATGAAATGGAGGGGGGCATGGAGAGGGGGGTGGGGGCATTTGGTCCTTTGTCACAAGGCCGCTATCATGGGAGCCTCTGTTGAAGTATGTGGAGGAAAGAAAATGGATGGAAAAGGACTTGATGCAGGGGATGAAAGACATTGTGGGGGATTGGAACAGATTAGTGCAGGAAAGCAGTTATTTAGTTTTGGGGTGATAAGTGAACAGAGGGCTGCGGGGGCGTGGTGCGGCTGCAAGTGGATTGATGAGTCGGCCAATGGGGTGACAGCAGCAAGGGGGACAGAGCCCTGTCATTATCTGGAATGAGTTACACATCCTCCCCTGCTCACGCCCCCGACTGAATGATAAGCGCTGTCCAGACACACCGCAGGGGACGTCTGCACAAGTGGACATACATTTAAGATATCTTCTGGAGGTGGTGGTCAGGGGGAGTTACGGGATCGACATTTCTTCTGAAAAACTTAATTTAGGAAAAAAAAAAGGCCTGGCTCTAAAGCTTCGTTAAAGTATTTATGTTGCCTAGACTCTTCTAAGAAGAGGTGGGCACTCGGATCAGACTAATGACCATTGTACTTATTCAGATGAGAATGTATTCTAAATACACAGACCGCGGCACAGCACACATATTCGACAATTGTCTTGTTTTTTCCAATAATCCAAAAGCTGCACAATGTTCTTGACAGTATAGTTCTCATACATTAACAGAAAGAGAGGGGCAAGTTCATTTGATCCACGCTGTTCACCAAATAGCAAGCTTCAGATCAACATGGTGGCTGCTAATTAGTATCTACAGAATGTGGTTTTGCCTTTTGGAGCTCTGCCAAAACATCATGAATAATTAATAAGAAAACCAAAATAAGTGCAACATCTTCATAACCTACTGCACCTGGAATGGAGAAAACTCTAAATTCAGATGAGAGAAATTGGCCTTTTATAAAAGATAATTAGTTATGCAAGAGTAGCTTAATAGTTCCCTCTTTTTATGCCCAGAACACATCTCCTAGTTCCCGCCCTGCAGCTGTGCAAAAGTTTCTGAAATCCTTTATTTATATGCTCGTTCCTGCTTTTGGTTAATAAAAGAGCTCCTCTTCACATTTAATATGTTCACCAACCCTGTTCTATACAAAACAAAACCTTTATAATACAATGTTACTTGTATAAATACTCCTACAGCTTAACGATAAAGGATCTTTACTCTTGGAGATAGATACAGTTCACACAGTAAAAAGGTCTAAATGCTGTCTGCCTAAAATGAAGCAGTGTGTCAGCTGCAACAACACCTTGTGATGTTTTGGAGGACATTTCTATTGTCACTGTGTTCTAGTTGCAGCACTTCGGTGGCCATTTAAACTCAAACGACTTTCCAAAATCTGACTAAATATTTGTCGTGTCTAATCCTAAATGAGTACTTTATTTTGAAATTACTGTATTCATGCAAGAGGGGGAGTACTGAAATGTTATTTTTCCTCTGAGACTGAGGCACTGGCTGTGAAGATTTGAAAGTGCTGACATGGCTATTTGGATCGTGGTCCATGCCTACTACTCATTATATGAATAGTTTCTGTCATATTCATGTAATGTGCTGTAACTCTGTTATGTTATTCATTCTGGTCACATGACATCTATTGCTTCTGTCCATCCAGGAAGAGGGATCCTCCTCTGTTCTCCCTCAGGTTTCTTCCCGACCACCAAAAATATTAAAACATACAACAACATGTTCATAAAAAAGGAAGCTTAACAAGGTAACCAAGAGATAAAAAACACATTGGATGATAGATACTTGTTTTGAGTTTATTTTACAGCTGGTTTAAGACATGGTTGGGCACTGACCCGTTAACACGAGATGCTCACAGAAAGCTAACACAAGAGATGCTAACATAAAGCTAACACAAGAGAAGGGTTAAGGTATCATACAAAGTTCTTGTTGATTTGTCTTTGTCAAGGTTTGACGGTTGGCCATCTTGGCTGGGACAACAGAGTTTTATAATCCCAGAGGTGCAACACATCACTACTTTAGTGTAGGCTTTAAAACATGTCCGTTTCACACAACGGGATCATTGAGGCTAAAAAAACAACAACATGGTTGCCCCCAAAAATTATGTTGCTTTTTAACGAGCAATAACCATGTTTTGTGTGAAGGTGCTCATGACTAAAAACATTTTTCGACAAACTTGCTCTATATTTAGAGCAAACGGATGAACCAGACATGCTCACCACCGTGAACTTAACTATTAAAGGTTTTTTAACACCAAATATTCAGAATGACATTAAGTTACACTCGTCTCTCTTTGACTCGTTAAAGTAAACAGGTTTAGCCTCTATTTCAGAGAAGGTGTGTACTTTTAAATCTTTTGATATAGTTCATGCTTTCATCACTGCAGTGAAGGAGTCTGAGCATTGGTCTTTGTAAACTTCAGACCACTCTCATGATCAATAAAGCAGCACTCTGGAGTCACGTTCCTGTACGTTTGAAATTCCACTTAAGTTATTTATATAATGTTTAATAAAATATTGTAAATAGTCAATGTTGTGTGTTAATGCAGAGTTATTTTTGTATCTATATTTCTTTTTAGTTAAATAGGATATGAGTTTGACATGCTGCCCTGACCCATACCCTCAGAAAAGGGTCAAAGTCTTACTACACTAACTGTTCTTCACTATGTTTTCTTAGGCTCTGCATGGGACCAACCATTGGGATGTGGCCCCTATGGGAGGCTCTACATCCCGCCCTCAGGAGAGGGGCTGCAGCAGACACACAGAGTACAGTATTTCCAGCGCAACAGCAAACACCACTGTTTGCTTTACCAAGGAGGCAGGAAGTTGTTTTTAGCCGGCTTATTATCAATAGAAAGCAGAATGACTGGAGCAAAATGAGATACCTCCTTTTAAACCCCCTCCAAGCACACAATGAGTCATCCCAGGAGCAGACCCTTTTAGAGCGTTGGCTTACATTTATTTATTCTTCTGTTATGAGACACGGGTTCACCGTTTAGCTGCTATAAAATGCCAGTTATTTTCTCAGCTGCTCCATAACCACCTATAACTGAAACCATTTTTTCGGAGTTTGAATTAGAATCCTCCACGTTGCTGGAAATCTGCAGTCTTTGCTGCGGGTTTAACTCTGGCACTGGTTAACTCGGCATCTGGCCTGCTAAATAGAACTGCCAATGTGTTTGAGCAGATATGGAACTAGTCTCTATTTGTCTGGTAGCTTTGTATGTGAGGGGAGAGCAGCTACTGTACTATTGGCATGCTGGGCTTTACGAGTAATATGTGTTTCCCACTAAATGGACAATGACCTCATCGCAACAATATCCGACCAGACAGACAAAAGCACCTATCAAAGTACTGCAAATCTCCTCTGTGGTTCTCTCTGCTACAGCAGGCCTGACAAGGTGAAAACATTGTCGCTGACGCAGCGGTAACAAGACAAGCCCGCTTTAAGCCTAAACAGTTACCCTGCTGAGGAAAGTCTCTGGCCTCTCATCGGTCCATCCATGCCGTACTCCGTCCACACTGACACAGACAGCATCGAGGACATTTTGTTTCATCAGCAAGTGTTTTCTTCTAATTGCCTCCCAAACCCTGTGGAGCAAATTAAAAAGTTTGCTGCGTTTTGCTTACTCGCTTTTCCGGTTGTTCGGCAGCAGCACACGCTCTGACCACTGTTCACCTGGAGCCCTTGACGTGGATAAAGAAGTATTAGTCAGACCGAATGTGTCTCAGCACGCTAGACCACTGAGAAGAAAGAGTGATGCAAGCGAATGTGTGTGTGTCTCTGAGCGTACACACACAAGACAGTTTATCATTAAACATTGATTCATATTTCACTGATATAGCTGGTCAAATATAACTCATTAACTCTCAACATTGCGACAATTCTAAAAGCGCTAACAGCGGCGCTGACAGAGCTAACCTGTTTACCAGAGGGGGAAGCAAAGTGTACGCAACGACGCCATTGACTGGGAAGGTGGTCGATTGGACCATAATTAAGTGTGGCTTCAGCCGCATGGGGTCAGAGACCCCATGCTGGAAGCACACTTCATGTTCTCCTGCGGGCTTATTAAGTGTGGCTTCAGCCGCATGGGGTCATAGACCCCATGCTGCAAGCACACTTCATGTTCTCCTGCGGGCTTATTATTATTATTCTTCTTATAGTCAAACCACTACTCCTCTCAGAGCGTTGCCAGCACATGCGTAAAAAATACATCGAAACGTGCGGTTTGCGCGGGAATCGTGAGGTATGACTTTTCTAAGAGATTCGCCCGGCCGTTTTCCCGAAAAATGCAAAAAACGTCAAAAACTGTCAAAAAAATTTCACGAAATGTTCGTAGAGGGTGGCGCACCAATTAACAGAGTGAGAAGAAGCGACAGAAACTGCTAAAAAAATAAAACGTATTTTGTCTTTACTCCCACAATGTTCACTCTTCATACACCATTGTTGGATAGAAACGTTGGAAATCTTGTCTTCTGTCATAAACTGCGGTCGATAGGAATCCAACAGACTCAGACGTCTTGAAATCGGACTGAATGTGAGAGCAAGTCCACCTCGCTCTGCCATCCGCCGCCATGTTAAATCTCCCTCCAAAACCACGTCTCCCCTGAAGCTCGTACCTGATTTGTAAATCGCCCGTACAGACACATGTTTTATCGTACAGACTCGCCAGTCACAGTATCTGTTCATCAGGTCTTCCTAACGCTCAATATGCGATATCGAAGCAATAGTGGCTTTTAAAGTACCATTTTTTTTAAATAGTTTGAAAGGAGTTCCACAGTATTTAGGTCTATTAAGCTCAGCGTAAGGAAGTCCCTTTGAAGTCATCACCATGGCAACCTTTGCTCTAGCGACCCACAGGTGTTCTCGTTAGGGCAGTTTAACAGACACACAGACACTTACACACGCACACACAACACAGATGACTTCTGTCTCTCTGTCTGTTTGTCTCACACACACACAGACACACATACACACATACACACACACACAAACAAACAAACACATACACACACACAAACAAACAAACACATACACACACACACACAACACAGATGACTTCTGTCTCTCTGTCTGTTTGTCTCACACACACAGACACACATACACAGACACACACACAGACACACACAAAGACGTTTACGTGTGTTTTATATTGTGTAGTTGTCAACACTGTGATCATTAATAAGGTCATATGATATTTCATATACGTTTGTGTGTGTTCAGGACGTTCAGTAGTTTATTTCCTTAAGTCCACAGTCCAGTCTGCCTCTAATCAGTCTGCTGGCGCTCACTTGGTCACCATGACGATGACAGCACACAGGTGCTTCATATCAGCCAATCAGTTTAACACACAAACCAACTCAAGTGCTTTGGAGGAGAGACGGGCGTCAGAAACAAAAGCTATATATTGCGAGGTCTTACGGCAGTAGTAGCCACACTTTCAAAATTTCTTGCGAAATTTTCTAGTTATTATTATTATTCTTCTTATAGTCAAACCACTACTCCTCCCAGAGCGTTGCCAGCACATGCGCAAAAATTACATCGAAACGTGCGGTTTGCGCGGGAATCGTGAGGTATGACTTTTCTAAGAGATTCGCCCGTACGTTTTCCCGAAAAATGCAAAAAACATAAAAAAAATTTCACGAAACGTTCGTAGAGGGTGGCGCGCCAATTAACAGAGTGAGAAGAAGCGACAGAAACTGTTAAAAAAATAAAACGTATTTTGTCTTTACTCCCACAATGTTCACTCTTCATACACCATTGTTGGATAGAAACGTTGGAAATCTTGTCTTCTGTCATAAACTGCGGTCGATAGGAATCCAACAGACTCAGACGTCTTGAAATCAGACTGAATGTGAGAGCAAGTCCACCTCGCTCTGCCATCCGCCGCCATGTTAAATCTCCCTCCAAAGCCACGTCTCCCCTGAAGCTCGTACCTGATTTGTAAATCGCCCGTACAGACACATGTTTTATCGTACAGACTCGCCAGTCACAGTATCTGTTCATCAGGTCTTCCTAACGCTCAATATGCGATATCGAAGCAATAGTGGCTTTTAAAGTACCATTTTTTTAAAATAGTTTGAAAGGAGTTCCACAGTATTTAGGTCTATTAAGCTCAGCGTAAGGAAGTCCCTTTGAAGTCATCACCATGGGAACCTTTGATCTAACGACCCACAGGTGTTCTCGTTAGGGCAGTTTAACAGACACACAGACACTTACACACGCACACACAACACAGATGACTTCTGTCTCTCTGTCTGTTTGTCTCACACACACAGACACACAGACACACACACAAACAAACACATACACAAACAAACAAACACACACACACACACACAAACAGACACACAAACACACACACACAAACAGACACATACACACACACACAGACACACACAAAGACGTTTACGTGTGTTTTATATTGTGTAGTTGTCAACACTGTGATCATTAATAAGGTCATATGATATTTCATATACGTGTGTGTGTGTTCAGGACGTTCAGTAGTTTATTTCCTTAAGTCCACAGTCCAGTCTGCCTCTAATCAGTCTGCTGGCGCTCACTTGGTCACCATGACGACGGCAGCACACAGGTGCTTCATATCAGCCAATCAGTTTAACACACAAACCAACTCAAGTGCTTTGGAGGAGAGACGGGCGTCAGAAACAAAAGCTATATATTGCGAGGTCTTACGGCAGTAGTAGCCACACTTTCAAAATTTCTTGCGAAATTTTCTAGTTTACTATAGTATGCTGAATTATGGTGAATTGACTTGAAACTAGAGATTGAGAGATTATTTTATAAAACTGTAAATCTTAGCTTGTTTTTATATAGCTGAGAACGGCTTCCTGGCTGACAGCGTCGTTGCGTATGCTTTCCTTCCCCCTCTGGTAACCACTGTTAGCTTTTGTCAGCACCGCTGTTAGCGCTAGATTGCATGCAAAGTTAATGCAAAGACGCAAATGGTTGCGAATAGTGCACATTTTTGCTGGGGCGTAAAAAATGATGCAAATGACGCAAAAGAAATAATTCAGACGCAGTTCCTGGAGGAGTCGGTGAAATCCAGCGAGCTTTGTGCGGCTACGGATAATATTATGAACCCTGACACCAGGGAGTTTGATGTTCCAACATTTGTGGAATTTCCACAAGATTTTAAAGCAGAACTGGTGTTATTTCAATGGTGGATGGCGGAAATGGTAAATGTTTTTATGAAGATAAGCCAGAGCCCTTTTCCGTCGCATATGAAGCGAATGAAACAATTTATTCTCCATTCTGCTTGTATAAGGAGTGTTTACAAGTACTAAAATGTCATGCAAACAATATTAATTTGGTGTTCGGAGTTTTCCAAAAGATGTAGAAAGTATTTGTTTTACATTTACCTGGATTTGAAATTTTGTATTATTATTATTCAGCACAAAGTTACAACATAATTCTCAAATCCCTGTTTGCTAGCAGAAAAGATACACCTGTTGGTCTACTATAATATATCATTTTTAAAACACATTTTGATTTCCAAAATCACACTACCGGATGGGAGGGAATGAATTAGGAGATAATGCCCAATGGGAAAGATGTTTGTTGCTGGATCAAGGTTCTGGGGATAATGTCTTCTTTCCTCTTCTTTTCCTTCCCATCTCTTCATAAAGCACACAGGGACAAGAGCACTAAGCAACATTTTCTTTAACTTTGAAAAAACAATAACGTAGACATTTCTAGGTCAATTCACTCACGAAGGAACCAAGCTAATGAATAAGTGTTTCCAATGCACACCTCTCTTTTTCCACGTGTGAAATGTCAGACGACTGTTACTTAGCCAGAGGCCATGAAAAGGATCATCAGCAACTTCAGAACCTTACATCCTCTCTTGTTCTAATAACTGCTCAGTGGAGGCATGGGGGTTGATTTCATACATAGAACTCCTCCTGTGATAGAGGGAGGACGAGGGAGGAGGTGTTTGGAAGAGGAAGGAAGCAGCTGTGAATAACAGGAAGGGGCTATGCCTTATGAACCAAGATGCAGGACTCTATGCACTGGTGGGACCCTGGGAAAGCTCCCTCCAAGCGCAACCACACTCTCGAACAATGCAGTGGGTGCTGCACAATGACGGAGCCCCGCCCACAGAGGTGGAGCCCCGTGATGTGCTGCACGAAAGGATAGAGAGCAGCGAAGGCGCCGGTCCGGTTCACACTCTCTCTGCGTGTGTGTGTGTGTGTGTGTGTGTGTGTGCCCGCTTGCGTGCGTGTGCATGCGTGCGCATGCGTGAGTGTTTAAGTGTGTAAGTGCATTTGTCATATCTCTCTTTCTGTCTGAGAAAATTCCTCTTAACCCATTTTTCTCTGACTGTGACTCAAGAGCGCCCCCCATGGGAGGAACATTAATACTCCAGTACAAAGTCAGAGTATTCATCAGACCTCAACACAAAAGAAGCACATAAATACACAGAGAATAAAACAATCATTTTGATCTCGACATGATGTGCTCATTACTTGTTAATTCATCATGTTCACTGTTAAAGACAATGCATTAAAAGGCATAATTATCCCCATGTGGGTCTTAGTTTGTCACTGCGTGGTAAATCCATGGTGACTGATAATACTGCTGGTGTATTAAGTGAAAACAGCTTGTGGGTGATTTGTCTACTGGTGGCTATATTGTCATAAAAGGCCCTGAAACAAGTTAAACAGAGTCATCACTGATGGGTCATAAACAATGTGTTCATTCTCATGAGGAGGCAGTGTGTCCGTGCAGGAACCAGCAGAGATACAGGACTGCTGATGAAGACCACGTGGCCCTCTGTGTTATTGTGATGAGATGTGTTTAAGTCAGCTGGTAAACAAACAGATAATGAAGCATCAGTGTGTCAGAGATTCGGTGTATGGATCTCTGACCACAGCTGGATTATCTGACATTGGGGTCCTGAGAGCTATCGATGCACGCAACCAAGGGCATCTGCCACTGATAATCTGTAATAACAGGAAACTACAGCAAGTAAAGTAAATCAGTGTGATAAACCTGTGACTCTCCGGCTTCTGGTGTTTGTTGCAGTCTGACATGTGTTATGACAAATTGATGTCTGGAGCTTAACAAGTCTGAACCAAGTTACCACACTACTAACAGAGACAGTCCAGGATGGTGTTACATGGAGTGGTGACCATGCACATCAGTGAAGCTGAAGTTCATGAGCCTCTGGGCTGGTTTATGTCTTCCAGCCTTCCTCGCGAATGTTGAACACAAAGTTTGAGTTTGAAAAGGTTTCTCTTCTTGACAAAATGTAGTATATACACATTTAAAAAGTTACTTTTGAAATATAAAACTGAAGGTAGTTATAAATTCAGCAGTAGGAACTGCTCTTCTCCGACTGACCACCTGAGACCGGTTACAATAATGTACCCATTTGAAATATTGTTTTAGGTCAAGCTACCCCATCCCAGCATTTTCAGGAGAAAAATAAACGTCTTTGTTAACGGTAATGATAGCATGGAAAATAGGAATATTGAACATAATGAAACAAATTTGAGAAACCTTTTTTATTGAACTTATTATACCTAATGAGGTCTATTAGGAATTATGATTATAATATTTATTTATTTTTATTTATTTTATTGTATTTTGAATTTAAATAACAAATGTGCTGACCCCAGCAGTAATGGACACATTTGATTAATATTATTTTATAGCGTAGCTTCAATATTTTTCAACCTGGAACCTAATTTCCCATGTTTCTGTGTCTCATGGACTAATGGGCATAATCTTTTTTGACGTTAGTCCAGTGATAAGGGGGAATACCAATCTACAAATAAGATGTTTTTTTACAATCATAAGGAACCTGAGAGGGCGCAGCAAGAACAACCGATCACTGATCAAGAAATGTTCAGGTGACCAAAGTTAGTTAAACTTTATGAAGTAAAAACAACCTTTGAACGTTAAAGCACGGGCAACACTGTGTTAGCAACCTGTCAATCACCTTGTAGCCCCGCCCTAAAACATCTCCTGCTTTAAACGCCTGGCTAATGCCACATCAGAGAGCTGATTGGCTCTCAGATCTGACAGCAAACACCACGTGTTGTAGAAAATCCTTATTGTATGGGTAGTTGTAATACTTAACGCTCGATTGTTGACTATTAGTTTCAGGTTTAATCTAAAAACATATCTTGTGTGGTTTATAATACTAAATTGGATTTATCTAACACATATCAAAACCAGTAGTATTGTATTTCACAGGCAGACAAAAAAGAACAAAGGATGTAGCGACATACACATTTCTCCATTAGGGCTGGGCAAATTAACGCGTTAACGCAAGATTAATCTGGCAATCCTTTAACGGCATTAACTATTTGATTATGCATAAACTGCATGTTTTTTTTTTAGTGCATATATTTATTTATTTATTGCGTTGGGAGGGGCTTATTGCATTAAATCTCTCCAGACGGCGTAGTTCAGACCTGACGTCTCACGGCTCTACCAGCCCTGCCTGCGTGAGGTCAATTAAACATGAAAAATAAATAAATAAGATGCACGCTATGAATGCTTTACGGCGACACTGCTTTTACTTTAAAGGCGAGCGCGCACTTCTGTAGCCTCGCCGACTGACGTGACAGCACGTATTGTTCTGTAGCTCCTGTTCTCAACGAGCAGCGGTGCTGCAAAGAGCCGCGAGCCTCTTCATCTAAAAAAAAGGCTCACAAGAGGTCAGTCTACCAGCAGCCTCCGCGTCCAGACTGAAAGTTAATCGCGCATGCTCAAAGCTGCTGACCCCGCGGTCTGATCCACTATGGCAGAGCACTTTGAGTCAGCATTACTTCTGGATCTTTACTCTTCTCTCAAAGAAAAGAACTTTGGTTACATCAGAAGGTGTTCTGTGCACTTGTTCAAGTCACTGCAGACGGACTCAGGAAGAAAAACTGAACTGAACCGAAAACATGAAAAGCACTTATTGCTTTTGTATAAAGTGAATCAATTGCTGGTTTGTAACATACATCTTTAAGGTAAGCAACAAACTGAACATGGACATAGAAGGAGTGATTTGTCCCTCACAGGGACCCTTACTACTGAACAGTACCCATTCTGAAAAAACAATAAAAAACAGATTTATAAACTAAAATGCTAACTTCCTGTTGCTCCAGAGTGCTGTTATATTGTTCTGATAACATTACTTTAAAATAAAAGCTGCAATACATTAGTTTTTACTTAATTCTTGAATTTGGCTCATAATACGATTAATCGCAGAAAAATAATGTGATTAATCAGTTGTTTTTTTTCAACTTTACCCAGCCTTAATATTTATGAACACGTATGAATGAATCCAAACATGATCTGTAAACTACAAGTAACCTGAAGATTGGAACTAACAGGAAGTCATTTTTTCGGAGACTTTCTGTGTATAATTTGAAGTCAGCTGAAAACTCTCTGACTTGACCGCAGTTTTTTGTGAACACCTCCTGCTGCCGCCTCCTGCTCTCGTCTGGATTCCAGGCGAGAGCAGCTCTATGTAAGCACTATTTATAGAGATTTCTATACAACCAGAGGAGTCGCCCCCTGTTGGTCAGAAGAAAGAATGCAACTTGGCCCGGCAGAAAACGTGTTACTTCTCTTTAAGGGTCTTTCCATTATGTTGTCCGACAATTATAATAATCTGAGCCCGTCAGTGGCATCAACGAGCACTTTCAGTGGACGCACATTGACAGAGAGGAGTTGCCCTCAGTGATTACACCACGGCCCGTTTAGCGGCTGCAGACTGCAGCGTTCTCCATCAATACAGCACCACTTTCATAAATGCTTCCCCATTAGTCACTTTGACACAAAAACATAGGAAATGACAGAGCAGGTTGAAAAATACTAAAGCTACCCTTTTAGTGCAGTGGCGAGCACAGCTGAATGAGCTTGATATTTCATATTCACACTACATAATTATTCCCTGCTCTCTGACACCAATTTATAGAGATCACAAGTGAATATAATTTGTTGAGGGAATAGTGAGGTAACGCTACCGCGGCCGCACATATTAAACAGGCACATACTCTCCCCGCTCTCCTGAGGATACACATACAATAATGTGTAAACCCACAGGCTCAAACAAACAGATACTCAACAAGCATGGTCTCCATCTGAGCATCCACCTCCTGGTTCACACCCACTCACACAGAGACACATGTATACACATCGGACGTCTCACTCTCATGACATACACACACACACACACACACACACACACACACACACACACACACACACACACACACACACACACACACACACACATTCCCTCCACTTGTAGGTGCACTTAAAAACACACACATACTAACCAATCCGATTCTCACACTTCCCACATACACAGTTGCACACCCCACATCAACTAACTCTCACACTACCCACACACACACACACACACACACACACACACACACACACACACACACACACACACACACACACACACACACACACACACACACACACACACACACAAGAGCAAGCAGAGGAACACAGCCCTGCCATGGCCAGTTCGGTTAGCATTATCGTCAAAGTTTAACTCTGCAGCGCTGACTCAGCACATGGAACCGGTTCATATTTTCCCCTCAGCTCTCCATCGGTGTCTTGCACTGTAAGAGGGCTTTGTCGGCTTGTGTTTCTTCACCCTGGACAGTCTCAAGTGGAGCCCCCCTTCCTCCCAGTCGGGTGTGAGTCTGTCCGTTTGGAGCTCTCCGGCGTCCAGACATGGAGCAGAGGCTGTCGGCCCGCCCGCCTGCCTATCATTCCCCGCAGGGTGTAAATCAGCAGTGGCCGGCCAGGTTCTACTGTGCAGCGCGGCGATGACAGATTTATGAGGGGGCAACCTCCTCGTGAACCTGGCGGTGATTCACGTCCCAGCACTGCTCTAAAGCCAATATTAGGAGCCTGACATACTGTATTTAGTTTTCCATAAGGAGAACAAAAGGAAGTTATTTTTCTAGAAAGGACATTTGTTTAGCAAAATTGAAAAGGACTTTATATTCCTAGTAGCTGTGAAAAGTGTTTGGGCAAAAGAACAACTTCGGACTTGCCAATCAACACATTTGGAGGTCTGTAGTTTCACAGCGGTTGTACATCTCTTCTGACTTGATATTAGAAATGTGCTGCATCATTAAAGAGCTTCATTGTTTGTAACCACAGGTGATCCTGCTGGGTAATGTTTTAGCAAAACCTCTCTTAAATCCTGGATACAATGAAATGATATTGTTGAAGCTACATTAAATATGTTTGGCTGCAACATTAGCTTATTATCACCGTAAAAAGCCTTTTTTTTATTGCTTACATGTAAACAAAGCATTGCCTATTTCACCCCTCCAGCAGTCACAGAGCAACATTCACGTCTATGACAACCTGAAGAAATTAAGTACTTCCTCTCCTCTCCTCTCCGCTCTGTTTGTCTCAAACAACTCCTGTTTAAAATACTGGATCTGAATGTTGTTGACAAGCTCAAGCACAAGTCTCGGAAGTGTGCAGCATTATGGGAGAGGAATGTATCGACCACCAGGTACACAACAATACATGTCCATGTCAGACATGTCTGTTTGAGGCAAGGCGGCAACTGGGTAGAGCGGCAGGAGCGTGCATGAGGCCGGAGCGTGCACGAGGCCAAACAGGGGCAGCTACTCCTCTGACACTTGGTCGTCACATATCTACTTTTTAATAATACAACTTTGCTATTATTAACAGTTGAGCTAGTTTGGATAAAACATACCTGGCTGGTGGTAAGGATCACCATTCACATCCATACACACAATGTGATTATGATCCATTTGTTTCCAAGAACACAACATCCTTCATACCAGAATGATGTATTCAACTTTAAGTGCACAACGTTTTCTTCTGGGGCAGCATGATGCCTTCAGGATGCAGGAACCGACTACAGTCTCACAAAATCCTCAGGGAAACATAGCAGTGGCATATGGTATATGCAGTGGTATATATATGTATATATATATATGTATATATATATATATATATATTTATATATATATATATATATATACCTATATGTATATATGTATCTATTTCTTTTTTTTCCTTCTCCCTATTAGCTTATTTTCTCATTGCACAAGTTCCTGTCTTGTCTGTTCCTTCGCTCAGGCCAGCAGCACGCTGCCTGATAGCTCATCCAATCAGATTTCACCTTTTGTTTCTCTATGCAACAGTACTGCGTTAAACCAGGGATTCTTAACCTTTTTGACCTCGGGGCCCAACTTTTCAAGTACAAAGTGGCCCATTGAAATATTAACACTGTATTGGTTTAATAAGCCACTGCGACTTGATCCCAGATAAGCGGCTGAAAATGGATGGATGGTTTAGTAATTAATTGATCTCTTTGTTTGATTTGTATTCAATAACTGAATCAAATCTACCTCCACTTCAACAAGCATGAACCTTGAATGACTGAAAATGAATGACATGATACAATGTGATCATTTATTGATCATGTGATGTGAACCTGCACAGACAACAAGCCATGGAACAAATCAACAAGCCATGGAACAAATCAAGCTAATACAACAAATCAAGCTAATACAAGAAGTCAGGCTTAAGTCAGGCTTAAGTCAGGCGTATTACACAAAAAAACCTAATCATTTCATTTTTCTACAAAAACAAGGGGACTCTCAAAAAAAGAAAAGAAAATTTAAATTTGATAAATAAATAATATGTAGTAATACAATAGATAAACTGTGCAAAATTCTTCCGAAAGTATTTTTTTTGGATTATTCATTGTATTATTGAACAACTATAGTGCTCTTAGTTAATCCAAAATGTCCTCAAAAAAACTCAAACCTGAATATTAAAGACTTTTAATATTTAAGTTTTTACTTTCTTAGGAGCATTTCTGTGTGTGCACAATGATTGGGCAACTATTAGTATGCAGAAGGTTTCAGCCGTATTTACTGTGGCAATGCCTCTGAGCACTTGTACTTCTATACTGTGTCCATGTATCTGACACTGAACACCTCATACTTCTGGGCTCTCCAGGTAGGCTGCAGTTCTGGAATACGATCACTGGTTCTGTGATTACGCCCCAATATTTTAGCAATTTCTGAGTGCTGCATCCCTCTGAAAGACTCTCTATTTTTTTTACTTTTCGGTCGGTTAAATCTCTTTTTTGGCCCGTTTTGCCTGAGGAAAATAAGTTGAAATTTGATTTCTGTCTTGTGCAAACTATGGGGCGGTTGCACCCGATCAGCTGTTAAACAGCACATCAGGTGTAGTGACAAAATCCACGGCCCGCCACTGAAACACAATAATATTTAGAAGCCTCCGTATTGCAGAAATTGCCACGTTCTGGTGTTAATTACGTAATAAGTGTCCTGCTGTATCTCGCCTTGTCCCTCTCTTTCTTCTGATTTTGTGCCAAGTGCACGATAGAGACGTCATCACCACCTCACTTGTCTTGGATTGTCGTCAACAATGAGCGGCTCTTTGCACACATGAGCTCCATCAGACATTACAGTAACTTTGTACTGGATAGCTGGTTGTGATGTTGATGTAAGTTGAGGTTGGAGTTCATGTGGGAAAGGGATGCTGCCTGAAGGATGTAGGTACAGAGTCTGAAGGAATCCACTGAGAACTGCTGCCTTCTGTGTCTGCAAATTAAAATACCGAGAGCAGTAAGACTAAACCAAGAGTGCCACTGCAGAATAGAACCAAAACGATTACCGAGTAAAAGGAAACAGATTCTGGTGATAATGCACGATAAGTTTGTCACTGTTTTGTCCCTAAATTTACATATATAAGTATTTTGCTTGTAAATGTATGTTTAATGATAACTTTGAAGAATCATTATAGAAAGTTGCAGCTCTGCAGTACCTTTGATCCTTGTCTGACTCACTGGTGAATTTTGCATCTAAATCAGAGTTTTCAATATGACATTATGCAGATGACTGTGGCACATTTACAACTGATTAGAGGGGAATTATTTGATCATATGTCGTCTGATGCCAGGATGTGTGCTATGGAATTGATAATAAATCATCAATTGTTTCAATGGATTGAATTTGCTCTTCACTCGATGCCATAATTAGTTATCCAAACATCATGCGCAACAATACTCCACCATCTGCTCCGTCATCCATATCTCATTCATTAAATTCACACTGCCTATAGAGCAGGATGGTGTGTGTGTGTGTGTGTGTGTGTGTGTGTGTGTGTGTGTGTGTGTGTGTGTGTGTGTGCGTGCTGATACCGTTTTGGGTGTCATAAGAGGGGGATACCAAGTGAATTATTTTCAAATGAGGTAATCTGTAGATAATGGGGATTATAGGGAGTGTTAGAAATGGAATAATAAAAAAATAACAAATTTTCCAGAGACTGTAAAGAAAATAATTAGCCTAATCCCCAAGCTTTTTGACTGTGCTTCTCTTGAGACCTGACAGCTACAGCTGCAGAGGACAGCCAGTCTTCAGCAGAGTGGAGCTTGTCTTCCTTTGGCTCCTCCAGGAGGCCGCCTCAGCGGTATGAGTGTGCTTACATGGAAGGAGCACACACAAACACTTGAAGCAAGAGGACACTTAGCCCTCTGCAGGCGCTCGGCCATATTAGTATGCAAGAACATGTGCTTTCTATTTGTTTCTGTCTTCCTCCTGTCTGTCCGGCTCAATGTGATCATCAACCACAGATAGAGCACACATCTACTGGCTGACAAACCAATAAAGAAGAACATTGTGATTAATGTTCTCCAGATCTAAATGAGGAATGAACACACTCGTATGTAAGGTTTGGGTTACCTGGCTTGACCCCACATGCATGCACAGCCTGCACACTAGATAAGATAACCCCTGCACCATTACACAGCCCAGCCCCTGTGTGTGTGATATAGTAGGGGAGAGTGACATGTTAAATGGGAATGTGCTCTGCCGAGGGGAAACAGGCAGTCACATCACGGCGTGGGGGGAATTACATTAGTGATAAAATAGGCTGTAAAAACAAGTGACATGTAAATGGTGTTTTTGCACACGTCAGACAGAAATATGCACCAAATCCCTCTGACTCGTTCTCCTCTTTTTAGCATCTGCCTCTTTTTATTCCTTACATTCCCCTCTGACTCCTTCTTGTTTTCTCCTACTGTTACACTTGGCCCACACTTACTTCCACCCTGCTGTTGCATTCATTGAAAGCACCAGTAAAGGCATGTGTCTCTGCTCCTATCACACCCTGCTGTTTGCATCCAGCCAGACAGTCTTGACCGAACCACAGGTGAAAGGTCACAGACCCCCTGTGGACCAATCAGAGTGGAGTCCTGCTGAGACAACAGGCCGGCAGCACGAGGGTGAGGTAACGTACAGACTAACACCTTCTGCTTTCACTAGCAAACGTGGGAATTATTGCATTCAACTGCAACAGCAACACATGTAAAAAATATATTTTTTAATCAAATCACTTTCACGATTCATCATTGTCGAAAACTCTCAATTAGGCATGGTGTTTGTTGACTAATTCTTTAAAGATTAAATGGTACCCCCTACAGAAAGAAGCAGTTTGGAAAGGAGTATTTACTTATTACACATGCTGCTTAAATTGATCCTAATCCCATTAAAAATGTGATAAATTTACAAGGTAGTAAACAGTAGGTAGACGGTTGATTCTCATTGCCGGCGAGCCAAATTGCCCCCTTATATCACGGATCAAGTCAACAATTTTGCTGTGCAATTATGTTGTCCAGAAGATCATACCTGCGGAGCTAATGCTGTTCCATAATGGATATTTCAGGGGAAAGTTTTCCAAAATAAACCTTTGCTCTACTTTCAGAGTGGGATGCTATCACTGAAGCATGTTGAGGCGACGTTTGAAAGAAAGGAAACAACTAGATATTGTGCAATGTGTTCTTTTTTAAAACTAAAATAGTGTTCAGCTTTCAATTAAAGATAGATAATTGATTTGTTGGCCACTTCTCAGAGTATCAAACCTTCCTCATTTAAGAAGTAGCTCTGGATAACACGAGAGCAATCGGTTGCCTTTTGACGCATCCAGCAGACACAACTCTCTGTGCTTCTCTATGTCATGGAAATTCATCATTTCAACCTCCTTGTGAGATATTTAAACGTGATGCGAAAACTCTTAAATGTCTTGAAGTATTTATTGAACTAACACTTAGAATAATTCAGCTAAATGGTAGAGCTCTTGGTTTGGTTTGGCGGTCTAACTACGAGAAAAGGTTTAACACTATGTTGCATATATATATATATATATATATATATATATATATATATATATATATATATATATATATATATATACTTCTGGCATATATTAGGGCTGGTCAAAATTGAAAAACGGTAACTGAATTAATTGAAACAAGGTAACTGAACTAATCGTATTATTTTTCTGTGATTAATCACATTATGAGGCAAATTCAATAGTGAAGTAAAAAAGTAATGTTATCAGAACAATCTATCATGCACTCTCAAAGAAACAGCAAGTTAACGTCAAACATATATAGTATATAAATCTGTTTTCTTTTTTTTCTAAACATCTTATTTATTTATTTTTCAGCAAGTTAGACGTGAAGTACATTGGTTATTTGGTTTTTGTGGGGTCAGGATGAGCAAGTTTTATCTAAAAAAAACAACATTATACAATTCCACAATACCTAAATGTAATAAATACTTACTCCTCTTTTAGCTTTGTTTTGGTTTCCACCAATGTGGGGTTTTTTTTTCGCTACTAAATGCTCCACTATGTTCACCTGTGACACAAAGTAATTTCATTCTAAAAATATCATGAGTGCAGGTTTATAGATAACATATAATCTAAAATCTATACGTGTTCCTACCTGGAACATAACATATCAAGGGCCCTGCAGCTCACTGTACTTCTCTACAGTGCTCAGGGAGCGAGCTTGTCTTTGTATGTTTGCTCATGGGAGCGATTGAGGTCGAAATACTTCACATCTTTACAAGGCCTTTCGTAGTAACGAGGGAGATTAAGACATAATAAGTGGTCGCATCTTAAAGACTGCGGTGGCTTCTTTCTTCTGTTCCCTTGCTATAAATGCATAAATGGTGCACTAAAGTAAACACAGCTCTCCTCAACAAAAGCCCGGAGCTGAAGAGGTCATAAATGCATATTCCAAACACAGTGGCATTCAAGAGCCTTTGGATTCTGCACTGACACTTTGTCCTCAGAAAGTCTGTTCCATCTCTTCTGGCAACGTGTCCTTGTTTGCACAACCCTGTTGCCTAATAAAACTGCTCAAAGCACTCAGCAGACACTTGGGGTAAGGTGAGCTAGCAATGCTACCACTCAGTTGTAATGCCAGTTAACACTGCCAACATCTATTTTTCTTATCACTGTACAGTCACCACATCCTCAAATGATCTATTGAAGCCTTTGTTTCTTTCTATTCTTAGACCAAATGTCACAACAAAGTCAAAAGACTTTATTGCTAGTCCACATTTCCTCAGGAGTTTAGGTGTTCTGTTGTGTTACCCTAATGAGACTCTGAAGTTAACTCCTTGGCTTTATATAGAGCCAACTAAAACGTAAACGTCACTCAGGGCTGCTTTTACATTTGAATTCGAGCAGGACCGTTGCCTGAGGTCGTGTCGGCAGTGAGATTTTCATCTGCAGCCGTGCTCCCTAATATCTTCAAGCACTTTTGGCCTTTCATTTTAATCGAACAGGAAATCGTTTTACATTCTGGGATCATTCTTCTACCAAGGTATAATGGTTTGATCCTTTTTTTGAAGGGTGTATGACGGACAGCGTATTCTCTTTAGTGCCCCTCAGCAATGTTACGTGCTTCTGCCCTTTATCCCAGCTGCAATCCAAAGCTGCATTCAAACTTGAACATGAAGTCAATTTGACCTTCCGAATTTGACTTCTGAAATGTTTTTGAAGTCACAAGGGGCAAATCTTAAGTCAGATGGCTACATTTTTGCCTCAGTTTGCACCATCTCAAGCAAACCTGCATCTGTGTTAATTTGTCTTATGGTTGATGGTCTGTTTGTTTTGTTTTCAACATAAACTGGAAAAAATTTTGGCACTGTGCGATTGCACAGTGCCAAAAATTTGACTTTTGTGGTTTGAGCATGAAAGTTCATTATTGACCTTTGGGAACAGAATATGTGAATAGAAATAATCAAAGCTCGCTGCCTCTCTGACCTTTCATCTCACAGTCTATATTCAAACTCCTGTCTTTAATGAAAACAATAAGATGTGGCTCAAAGCTATACGAACTAGTGGACCTTTGAGCCTCGACGATTTTGTTACATTTGACTAAAATGTGTGTTTGTACGAGTGTAAACCTTCTGAGATAGCCTTGAGACCTGCACAGATGTGTCAGAACTGATTACACTCCAAACAGGCCGACAACAGACGAGACAGGAGCCCACATACTGTGATCTGTGCCAGTTTGTACCCATGTTATTTGAGGAATACAGTAGCGCAAGGTGAAGGATGAATAATACATTGTGTTTTGAGTCTTTTCCCACTCCCATTCAGTACCCTGTATAATCTGAGTGCAGCGATTGAAATCTCCACACCTGACATTCAGTTTCAAGTTGTGTTGAAGGTTGCTGTTTATCCCCTACTGCGTCTTTTTAGCAGCTTTGGAAGATGTTACTGTAAAAAGTAAAGTGTTTATCAAGCACAGTGTGTGGTGCTGTTCAATGTTTTATAATGATTCAGAGGACAAGTCACATCTAGACACATTCAAACACTAGGCATGCGTGTGTGAATGATCAAGGTTTTTCCTCGCGCAAATGAATACCTCCTGTTGACAGAAATATGTCACAATTCTTCCCAGGGGTCAAGAAGAATGGGGAAGTGAGGACGAGGCGATGAAGTCATGCACCAATTTCCAGTGCCCGTGTTTACTTTCCATCTTGGGTTCACAGGCTGGCATCGGCTCAGACCACGGCCTGAAACAACAAGGCAGGAACAATAGCATGGAAATCAGAAGAGGGCTCTGGCCAGAGTGCACCATCCCTCCAGGTGAAAACATCTTGCATGGTAGCTCTCTTAAAAATGTTTTAATCTATTAAAAGGCTTGACATTAAATGTCGTACCGATACTTATTGTCCCCAGAGTTTACATTTAAATGACTTTTTTCTCTAATACCAGCAACATTCTGACTTGTGTGCACACATCATCCATGGTTCATCATGATTGACCATAACCTACTTTGGCAATCGCCTGACTTTTCATCTAACTCCACCATGACATTGACATTTTTGTTCTTTATTGAAATATCTCACCTACTAATATTGAACGGATTGCTTTGAAACTTGGTGGACACATTCATGGTCCCAATAAAGTGAGCTATAATACCTTTGGTGGTGATCCTTGGATTTTTTATCTTAACACTAATTTTTTCCAATACGTTGGTTTATGACCATATATCTGCAAACCTAAAGACATTCCCATCATCCTCAACTGTGTGTATGTGTGTGTGTGTTTGTGTATGTGTGTTGTGTGTATATGTGTGTGTCTGTGTGCGTGTGTGTGTATGTGTGTGCGTGCGTGTGTGCATGAGTAGGCGTGTGTATGTGTGTATGTGTATGTAAAACCCTTTGAGATCATCATGAGACTTGCTCAAATGTGTTAGAACTGATCACACCCTTAACAAACTGAAAAGAGACAAAACAACCTAATACTGAGGCATTGTATATGCTAAACATTAATGTGCTCGCATTACCATTGGGAGCATATTATATGCTGAAGTCAGTGTTCCCTGAAGACCTGAAGGGTCACACTCAACAGTCGGGTGAAAAGCCTGCTGTCTTTGGGACAGACAAGGTGTAATGCTCTTCCAAATGGGGATAATGGCACACACTTTCCTGGCAGTTTATTCTCAAAGGCCTTCACAGTGTTGTACTAAAGTAGAATGAAGAATAAAAGACAAATCAAATCACATTCTGCACACATTCTCACCTCAACACATCTGGCCAAATCATTGCATAATGTAGGAATGGTTATCAATTTGTTAATTCAAATAATTAGAAAAAACGTTACAGGCATTAAATTCCCAGTGGACACAAAAACAAATCCAGAAAGGCTTTTACTGCAGGGGTAAGGATGGGTTGGGGGACAGGTATGGGACGACTGATCTGGTAACGATGGGAAGCTCATGATTACTGAAGGGTAGGTCTGCGTCAGTCTGTGGAATGAGAGGGGACTTAGGGATACTATGATGATACATTGGAGACTCATGACATTAATTAGATTTTTCAGGCTGATTGGTGGCTGGAGAGCTGCGTTCCCAGGTATTGACAGACACAGTGACGCTTCAGACTTTTGGGGCTTTTTTGAGCACATTAGGAATCAACCACCTGACCCAACTACGGAACCGTAGTAACTGTGCAGAGTGTGCACTGCATGGTTATAGAAGTCAAAGCCACCAATATCGATTAACTTCTAATGTTGTTAGACATAGTTATGAGGGACTTTGAAAGAAAATATACTGGATGGACTTTGACCGAAAATATACTGGATGTATGGTGCGGTTTTAGGCCTAGAAGAAAAATTAAAAACTGACACAGGTACTGTTCTAGTAGTCATGACCAATGTCAGTGTCGAGACACGACCAAGTCTTGAGCAAATTGTTCAACACCAAGACCACCAGTATTCTACCACTCACCTATAGCCTGTGCAACAGTGCCGGGCCGCCAGGGACCGCTAAACCTTCTCTGCTGCCCTAAACAGAATCACAAAGTTATAACTTATATACATACCAGCGCGGCACGGCGCAACAGCTGAGGCACTGAAGCGCAGGTAGAAAATCCACGGCCCCCCACTGATTTGCATTGTGTGAAAGTACTCATGACAAAGACATTATTGCTAAAATATGACAAAAACTGACCCCAATGTGTAAAGGCCTTAACTGTGTGCCACCTTCAAAGTATTGTGCAATGGAGTAACATGAGAAATGCATATGGTTTACATAAAGTACAATGTGTCAACTGCAGTCTATAACAAAGGAGGCAGTCAGAGGACTAAATGCTCAGATACCTATGTGTTTTCTTTCGAGGCTTCAAACAACATCAAAAACACAGATACAGGCAAAGTCTTCTTGGCCTGAAAGCCTTGCAGTTTTTATTCAAATTTATTGCATGATAAGAACCCAAATGGTCATGCAGACTGTTTTGGAAGTCCCAGTCTGAATTGGCTTATGCCTCAAGCTTGCTGGTTCTTTCTGGCTCTGATAGGGAACTAACCTAAAGCTAAAGGGGAGTTCACTGCATGTATCATCCTGGATCTATCATGGTGGTGATGGGCACCTCATTGGCCCTTCAAAAGTTAATACTAGCATAGTATCTTCCTTTAACACCTCTGATGTAACACAGCTGTCGTGGATTATGCTTTACTTTTGTTGTCTTCCATCTTCCCAGCCTCCTTACTCATCCACAAATGATTTCTACCCCCTCTCACCTACGGATATACATACAGCCTACTCATACATCTTTCTCCTCACTGCCAAATGTAAAGCTAAGGTGCCTTTCTTTCATCTGGAGAGCACTAGAAAGATGCTTCGTTGTAAATAATAACACATTGTGTGTTTGCAAGCAGCATATAACAGATATATATTTTTTTCTGATTTTATTGATGAATAATAATATCATAAATCACTGCTGACGCATACATTTGACATTGAACATACAGCTGAGGTTAACAGTAGTCTCAGTGCTAAAATTATCGTCTGATATTGCATTAAGTGCACAGGGGAGGCTGAGGGAAACGAAGGGATACTGTGAAGATACTTAAGGGACTCATCACACTAATTACATTTTGCCTGCTGACTGGAGGTTGGAGAGCTGCATTCCCAGATGATCTTCCTTTTTTTTCTTCAAATGTTTAGTTCATGCATATCTAGCTTTTTTTAAACTCCTGCACACTGCACATAACATGTCCTGCCCATAACATGTCCTGCACATAGCGTGTCCTGCACATAGCTTGTCCTGCATATCCTGCACATAGCGTGTCCCGCACATAGCCTGTCCCGCACATAGCCTATCCTGCACAAAGCATGTCCAGCGGATAGCATTTCCTGTCCATAGCATGTCCTGCACATAGCACGTCCTGCACATAGCTTGTCCTGCACATAGCTTGTCCTGCACATAGCGTGTCCCGCACATAGCCTGTCCCGCACATAGCCTATCCTGCACAAAGCATGTCCAGCGCATAGCATTTCCTGTCCATAGCATGTCCTGCACATAGCTTGTCCTGCACATACCTTGTCCTGCACATACCTTGTCCTGCACATCCTGCACATAACGTGTCCCGCATATAGCGTATCCCGCACATAGCTTGTCCTGCACATACCATGTCTTATACATAGCTTGTCTGAACATAGCATGTCCTGCACATAGCTTGTCCATGTAAAAAATTCAAAAACCATCCAATCTCATGTCATGTGATGATACAGTATAAACATAAACCAGTAATATGTTTAGAGATAAAACTTGTGCTTCACCAATTGATACAAATGTGAAAATATAGCTATAACAAAACAGATGTCTGAGTCAGTCTGTACTTCGCCAGATACAGCAGCATGATCGCAATGAAAATGATAAGTTGCAGATTTTAGGTATATTCGTCCTGTTTATGGATTTTAAATGCTGACATTTTATAAGTAGTTAGCTTTCCAAATAAGGGATCGATAAGCTGTGACATGCTTGTTTTTATTTAAATAATTCTAAATGCACTGTTTTATTTTGAATGTTAATGTAGAACCCTGTGCAGTAAGCCATGATGCTATTGAGCTATTGCTATGTGTGTTTACGACGACGATTTGTGGATTTAGGACTCCGAAACCTCTACAGCTGAGGTAGTGAGTAGAAATTGAGCGGGACCCATAAAGTCTCTGTGGGTCAGTGGTAGAGCAGGTCATCCTTCAATCAGAGGATCATCAGTGTGTTCCCTGGCTCCACTAGTACAGGTCCAATTGATCCCGTAGCTGTGCCTGCCCGGGACAGGAATGGGTATGTAGGGTAAGAGACTTCTGACATGTAGGTGGCACCATGAGAAAGGCACTATACAATTGCAAGTACAAGTCCATGTTCCCTTTATCAATCATATGGGGAATGCACAAAGTCTAAATGAACTGTAATTTTCCTTTAACAGTTAAATAGGTGAGTATCATGGCAACTGCTTGAAACCGTTGCCAAGGCAAAAGTAGACCTGATTATGGACCAGTTATGTGGGACGTTTGCTGACACAGGGACGATGACATTCACATCCCTCGCAGCACAATCTCTGGAGCCATTTTTAGCGTCGGAGGCTCACAGGGAATTGAACCTCAGAGACTGGCAGTGTTCAGTAGGGATTCTGGTAGTTACAACGTTTAAATGATATTTCAGCAGCCAAGGATGTCATCAGGTAAATCGGTAGGCTTCAGTTGACCCAGATACGCTGTTCCCAGCTCGACAGATAGGAACAGCATGCATGTATGACGCAAGGGTATGTGTTATGCAGTGCAGGCCGTTCACAGAGAAGGCTTCGTGGGCCCTGACGCCACGCCACTGGTGTTGTGGATACAATGTGATGCATTCAGCATAGACCCACAGTTCTATAATCAGATCCAAATTGTTCTGTGGCTGGTTTGTCTTAGGTCACCTTTGTATGTTCATCAAGTATCCCTCATCATGCATCAATGGTTTTTTTTTATGGTACTTACTCTTAATAATACCATCCACTTTATTATTATACCCCCGATTCTCACTAAGTATGTATTGGAGCATGCTATACTAGTTAGAAACAGGGTTATGAAGAAATATATACACAACACTCTGTAAATTTAATTATATAGAATAGACTGCTCAGGCCGAAATGTCTAATTAGCATCATAGTTATATGCACATTTTCTTTCTTCACCCATGATTTTCTGGCTCAGTGGAGGCTATAAAGTCGCGGCACCAACCCCACTGAATACTTATTATTATCACACGTGAGCTGTTGGCTTGAGGTCTCCATTGACTTTGCACATTGAATACTATTATGGCAAGGGTAATGACAATAGGAAACCAGAGTTAATGACTATTTTATTGCACATTATGTTGTACTTAATATTTGTAAGGCCATGGCCCCTTTGAAAATACGAGAGGTATACGTATTGTTATTTCCATGCACCTACTCAAGGTTTTCACAGATTGTTTTTTTTTTGTTTTATCTGGAGATAACAGAAATGATTAGAGGCAGTTCCATTCACCATAAAGTATAATTAGTCAATAATTACACAGTGGTAATTACATTTGAGAGGAAACCCAGGGTCGATTCACAGCAGGAACGACTCTGAAGAGACCTCCTGCTGTCACTTTTTTGTGCGCACAAACACACACAGATATTGGAACAAACAATAGACAGACGCCTACATGGTGTACACCATTACTAATTTATTCACACAAATATGCCCTTATTACAAACATAATCACAAACACAAACATATCATATGCATGCACCCCCCACTCTCTGGGGTCTGGAGTCATTTATTATACTAAATGTCTCTGATGAAACACACAATGATGCGGTTGCAGTGGCTCAGGCTAATGGTTTGCTTTATCACAGGTTACTTTAACTTTTTTTGATGACCAAATAAGATCCTAAGTATGTTGTAACTTGTTTTAATACATTATTGACTTTTATTGTGAAGAGCATGAAAACAAGAAGTGCTTTTACTTTGAAAACATTAAGTAGAATGATGCATGCTTGTTGACTCTAACAATGTTGATGTTACATGGTAAAAATATATACATGTCTGGTACAAAAGTGCGTTCTAAAAGTATTATAACAGTTTATAATACTGCAGTTGGAAGTAAAGTGATTCCGTTCATACACGTCGTCATTTTTGTGAGTCCATTAGACGTCAATTAATTTAGCTGTGAGGTGGTCAGCTGTGTGTCTGTCTGCGTTTTTAAAAAAAAATCACTTTAAAAATAAAGTGTATTATTATAATTATTAAGAGAGCGATTGTGTGTGGTGAGGATTAAGTTAGCAGTAACGTTATAGCTAACCAGAAGATTTGAAGACCTTATAGAGGCCATAAACTAATGTTTACAATGTTTACTCAGGTAATAAAACAAGTTTAAAAAAGTGTAGACTTCGATACAAATAAATTATTTTATACAATCACAGGAGTCTTCCCCTGCTGGCCATTAGAAAGCATGCCAGTTCACGGCACTTCAGCATTGGCTTGTAAAGCAGAGGTTGCCCTTTGCTTTTTACTTGGGCTGGGCAAAGTTGAAAAAAATTAACTGATTAATCGTATGATTGTTCTGCGATTAATCGCGATTAATCGTCAAATTCAATTATGAAGTAAAAACTAGTGTATTGCAGGCTTTTATTTCAAAGTAATCTTATCAGAACAATATAACAGGCACTCTGGAGCAACAGCAAGTTAACATACACATATATATATATATATATATATATATATATATATATATATATATATATATATATATATATATATATATATATATATAGTTTATACATTTAAAAAAAAAAATTCTGAACAGGTAGTAAGGGTCCCTGTGAGGAACAAACCACTGCTTCTTTTGTCCATGTTCAGTCTGTTGCTTACCTCGCAGTATGTTAAAGACCAGCAATTGATTAACTTTATACAAAAGCTATAAGTTCTTTTCATGTTTTCCAGTTGAGTTCAGTTTTTCTTACTCAAGTGACAAAAGTCCAGTCTGTGTTGGCTTGAACAAGTGCACTGAAGTCTGGTTGAATGAGGTAGAGATGTGAAGGACAGCTGACAGGTATCAGCGGCGGCTTTGCGCGATTAATGTTCAATCCGGGGATGCTGAGCTTGCAGCGCGAGGCTGCTGGTAGACTGAGCGCTTTGTGAAGGGCTCGCGCGGTGCTTGTTGAGAACAGAAACTACAAAACAATATGTGCTTTCACGTCAGGCTCAAGTCGGCAAATCGTCCGGTGATGCTATGGAAGCGCGAGGGCGCACCTAAATGAATCGCCTTCAAAGTAAAACTCCCCTCCCCCCCCCAAAAAAATGCAGTTAACGCATGATCAAATAATTAACGATGTTAATCGATTAAAAAGTTAACGCGATATTAACGTGTTAACTTGCCCACCCCTACTTTTTACATTCGCTTAACGCCTCTGACAGACACATTCTTCCCGTGGCCTACATTATAATCAGATTTAAACATATTTCATCACATGCACACACGCCTCAGCTTACTGAGGCCCAAACCACAACACAGACGCCAACACAATCCCCTCCCTCTCTGCTTTCTCATTTATCTGCAGGTATCGCCCAGTCCATCACCACCTTCAATCCAACTATACCCTAAGGGCTGGACCCTCTCACGCTCCGTGTTAAACACACACGTGTTATCCTCATCAGCCTGTGTGTTATAAACCAGAGTAATCTCACATATCTGGCTGCTCTTGCACCTTTTCAATTTCCTGGTAAACTAATCCCTTCTGTTTCTCCATACCTCATCATCGCCTGGGAGAAAGGAAAAAGGGGAGGAGAGGGAGCGCAGGAAGAGAAGGTATAATAAATTGATAAAAGTTGGATTAGGGAAATGGCATACCCATGTGTGTGTGATGCTGTACTTCTTCATAAAGGCAAGTCAGTGGTGAATTGGTGCTAAAACAAAAGTACTGCTCCTGTAGTTTACTCACAAGCTTCTTCATACCTTATTCATGGTCATATGTGCTGTTTGGGCGACAACATATTATTTTTTTCCTGTATTTCATTATTGGCATGGGATGACTACTGGCATCATACCATTCAGTGCGTTTACATGCTGGTAATAATTCGAATCTTGCTTTAGTCGGACTATGCTCTCTCTCGGGGCAACTGCTGTTATCCGAATATACATGGCAGTGAATAAATCGAATCATTGGCCGAATGCATGTCATATCCGATACGACAGGTGGCGCTGTTTTCATTACATGTAGTGGTGATACAGCCATCTCCGCTTGACCTCTTCACTCTTCATAATGGAGAGAACCCCGCTAGCTTCGGTGGTTGTCGGGGAGCTAGCGCAGAGCAAACAGGGAACTAGCAGCAGCGCTAGCAGGCTACATCAGGGAGCTAGCAGAGACACCCACCGAAGGTAGTATCGGCTCGTAACCCGACTTTTACGTTTGTTTGTTTCTGCCGGCCGTGACAACTTATCGTCTCTTTCGACTTCCGGGTCACGACCTGGGAGGGCGGGACGGAGGAGGCGGCGGGATCTTGAGCATGCGCACAAACGCATTGTCCAGTTCCGATCCGATTCAGCGTTTACATGCAGCGTTATTCGAATTATCAATCGAATCGAATCGAGTTATCCAGGGGTGTTAATCGGATCGTAGTCGGACCGCAGTTATTCGAATAAAGGTGTTTACATGAACTGGATAATTCGATTTTAGTCGGACTAAGCCAGTTATTCGAATCCATGTAACCGCACTGATTGTCTAACTGAATGATTTATTCTAATGAATTAGAACTTCATCAATATACATGTTAATAATCTATTAATGATTTGGTCATACAAAGTGCCTCTACTATAATTCTACTGTGTTGCTCGATTTGGAACACACTACATCTATTTCCAATATGTCTCTCCTCTCTTGCTCTTATCAAGGTGTCTTTAGTTTGGTTCCTCAGGACAGAGAATGCTGAACAGATTGCAAAGCCCCTTGAGGAAAATGTGTTTCATGATATGAGGCTATTTAAATGAAATCAATTTGACTTGACTTATGTTCAAGCGTGCACGTTTACGTGTGCATGTTCTGACACAGGACTAACAGCAGGACTGGCCCGATGACTTTGCCCCTATGTATGTATCCCCATTGAGCTACCAGCAGGTTCTATTGATTCCTTTGTTAAATGGTGACACGGGTCAGAGCACAACCGCAACAATAGCTTATAGTATTGTAGACTTGTATCTTTGGTTGAGGACACCGAACAGAGAGGAGCTTTTGAGACTAGTGCACGGGCATTGGGTCGATTGCTTGGCCCCGCACTGTTGCTGGCAGCTTTCTCAAGGACCTCTCTACCAAACAGCTTCATGCTTCTTGCTGCGCTCCCCTGGATCCTAAGCAATACACCTGCCAAGTGAGAAGTTCATCAAGTGAATAGATTTATAGATAGACTTACAGACAGACATACAGACAGATTTACAGACAGACTTATTGCATTTGAGTAAGATATTTTGGTACGAGACTAAATGACGGCCCAAAGCAGCTGACTCCATTGAAATCTTGCCTTCATCAATCATCAAAACAGAACATATTAAGTGTATTTTCATGAGGCTTTGATTGAAATTGAAGCTGAATGTTTTTATGACGTTCCTCTATCGTCTGTGTCTATTTTGGTAACCTTTGTCAGTGGAGATATGACAATCCGGGGTGCAGTTGGTCATAGTACTCTTTTACAGTACAGTATATCATATATTACGACAGAGAGCAAGATGTTTCCAGTTGGAGGCAATTACACAGAATGAAAGCTTTAAGCCATGGCTGCCAGTCTGGTTTAGATTCTATTACAGTGCAGCATAGGATATATTGTAAATGATTTTTAAGGATGCCCCATCTGCCCTAAAGAAGGCTTTTGGAAATGTGATCTCTGTCCCTCTCACTTAAGGCCCTCTCTTTATAACCACTTCAAAAAGGCTTGTAAACCAGCTTGCACCGACGGATCTGGGATCTATTGAAAACACATTTGCTCATAATCTATTCCCTCTCATATTATGGAGGGATCCCACATCAGTTTCAAGGTCGAACACCAATAAAATCAAAGCTGGCTATTTGTCAAGAGCCCTGACATCGTCTGCAGTCCCTCCGCATCGCGAGTACCATGCCGAGCTGAGCCGAGGAATGCAGGTTGAAGCTCAGCTGTAATTTCCCTCCTGCCAAGATGTAAATCATACATTTTTCCCATTACAGATCGGCTTCTGATGTAGCTGCCGCAGCTGCGCATCCGGATGATTCGCGTTCAGCCATCTTTGGAACGTGAATGGCTTACGAGCAAGCATCACGGGACCCTGTCATTCGATGAGGAGCGGCTCTGGAAATGATGATTTGTTTAAAAGGGGTTAGTGGGTGATGCATGCGGGCATCTGCTGTCAATGAGCCTTCACAAGCACCCGGCGCACGCACCCAACCCTCATTAACAAAGTGCTGCATGAGAGTGGACTGATTTTGCGGTGAAGTTATTGTACTGATGAGGTTCTTTTGGCTGGCGGTCCCTCCAGGTGGCTTCCTCTGGCTTCTTGGGGCTTGTGCTGAATTCCTGAGCCTGCTGCCTTTGTGCGCTTTATCAGGTGCAAAGCGGGAGCTCTCCTTTCTTCTTGGCGGGTTCGGTGATGCCCAGCAACTGTCATCTGTCAGTAACATCTGTGGGAAGCAGCTTGTTTCCAATGACTGTGGATTTTCTGGCTGTACCTGTCAGTCTGACTCATAGAGCCTTGTGACAGATGCTGTCTTATACTTTTAAACTCATTAACTGCATCCCACACTGTGTTGTGGTTGTCTTTCATTCAGAGTGACACGTGCCGCCTCATGTGGTTGAATTGAATCCAAGTGCGTGAGTTGGAAGAAATCATATAACTGGCAGAATTTCTTTGCATTAGAATTTCAAAAACTGATAGGTTGGGCTTTATTATGCTATTTGACATATGGATGACTTACATTTCAATTTAAATAGCTTACATGGTCAACCTTTGCAATAGGGCTGCTGCCTCAGGTTAATCTACACATAGTCAACAGCAGTGCCAAGCAGAATAGAACCGCATCTCAAATATTCATCCAAGGAAATTTTCACTGATTGCAAGAAAAAAAGATCCAAACCTCTAAAGGAGTTGGAATAGTTTCATGTTTAGCTTATGAATAAGTAGAGGCAGCTCATTCCAAACCCGGCAGAAAGGGATGATAGATATACATGATAAGTATGTATGACTCCCATACCAATAACTCCTGAGTCGTGGAACAACCCCTGCAGACCTGTGTAATCCCTTTGACGAATTAGCTCCAGTGCAAATCTTTACTGCAGCCATCCCAGATCCAACAGCCTGTTCCAGAACCAATTGGCAGGGGCCATTAGGGGCGTTCACATACATTTAGATGATCCCTCTGTTTGCATTACCCAGGCACAGATAATCTGTGTATACAGTGGGAAATTAGGGCAGAGCGGCCCGAGGCGCGGCAGAAAGGGACCTCCACATGTTCACTTCAAAGGGGCTGAGGCTGAGTGGAAGCAGGTGTGTCTTGTCCGGAGTCAGGCGCAGGGTGGCCCGGCCGGGTGGAGGAAGGAGGGCGGGACCCCCGCAGGCCAGTCTGTGTGTGGTGTATGAGAGAGTCAGTGCACGTGTGTCAAGCAGGCCGTCTTTACAACTCATTCAATTTAAAGTCTTTTATTATGTACAAATATGTTTTCATGTGATAAAACATATTTGGTATTTAATTTGGCATATTTGTCCTGGGACAAGTCCTCTGGAAAATGTCTATGTAATGCTTCAGGCTGCAATGTGTTTGTTAAGCCCAAAAAGGGAGTGGTAACTATAGCAAGCCATGTGTCCTCCAAAGTAAACTTGCATAGCTTAAGTATGCTTTGGAGGAAATATAATTGCTTACTGAAGTTTTTTCCAAACCAGAAAGGTTTAAATATAAAAGCATAAAGGTCTTTCTCCTCTTTCTCTTGACTGGATGTAGTTCGTAACTGTCCCTTTAAAACTCTGTAATGCGCTAATAGTGACGACGACTACCATCCCTTGTATTTTATGATGATGATGATGATGATGATGATGATGATGATGGAATAACCAATAACCATGTATGAAGCAACGGAGAGCTCCGTGTTGATTCAAAGAGGATTTCATGTTAACAAGCACTGGGGAGCTGAGGGATACACGCTTGCTCTCAGTAAAACTATTCAGGATAGCATCAAATTATAATCAAAGGAAACTTACAATACTAATCAATAATTTATGGCGCCAAACTCAATAAAGTTAATTGACAATTCAAAGGAGCAATGTTTAGGATTTTAACCAGGATCAAAGATGATTTACTAACTACACAAAGATATTATTGATAGAGATGGATCAGTACAGATAGATGAACTCAGGATATTACTATAATGTATTCCTTTCTTGGATCGTCCACCTTAACCATTTACAGATTTAAATTTAACAGTCACACACTCACACAAGCCCGGTCGGACTTGATCATTCACTGCTGCATCGTTACCTTGCTAGAATTATATATAAAACATAAAATAAAGGCTTAAAAATATGAAAATAGTCCAAATATGTGCACCGTATGACTATCAAATTAAGGTAATATTCCTTAGAAAATTAAATGTTTATACAACAAGGTGTTTCTATCAAACAAAGTAACTTCCTGGAAGCTGAAATGACGTATTTCATGTAACACTGCATATGTAACATTAACCACAGAAGGGTCATTGCTTTTTGAACAGGTGACATGTGACTTTGTGAATTTGGAGCTGGTTTGCAGTATGTTTCCAATCTGATTTCTACGGATAACAACAAGTGTATGACCGGCTCGACAGTGACGGTGTTTCTGTGGGCCGCCGCCTACGTTGTTACTACTGTAATACGTGCAATTAGTTACGTAATGTTTGGATACACTAATTAATTAGTGTCATGATACAAGAGTCTAATTACATGGAGGGGTTTTCTGAAGTAGTTCATTTAAAGAAACAGGAAACACTACCGGGATCAGGACTCTGACAGCTGCTAGTGAAGACAACATGCTAATGTTGGAGGTGTGGGGGCCAAACTATAAAACCTTAATAAATTCAACAGTCTTGTTATGAAAACGAGCAATATGCATCATGAACAATGCTAGTTACCACAAGCACACACATTCATAATGTTCTGATCTAATGTTATGAAATTTAATGATTTGATTTTATAAAATAATGCAACAGAACTAAAGCAAAGTCACTGCCAGATTTTGTACAAAGGTTGTTTCAATACATGACTGTAAATATGATTTGAGAGATGTTTGTAAGTTTACTGTACAAAAAGCTAAAAAAGGGATTCAAATAAGGTGTATTTTAATTGTCGGAGTTCAATTATGGACGAACACTTACATGAATGTAAGAATGGTCAACTCATTTTTGGTTTTCAATAGCATTGTTTATAAAACAAGTTTTGAGGGTGAAGACTGTGAAGGGTTTTCCTGATATAGTTTATTTAAAGAAAAATGAACTTTGAATATATATGTATATATTAGGGCTGGTCAAAATTGATTTTTTCAAATTGTTTTATTTATTTCTAATTAATTATCTGATTTAAATGATAATGATAGTTTAGGATAGGGATATGCAAGCATTTCTTACTTCTACCTGTACCTTTTTAGTTTTACTGTTTTGTATATTATATTGTGGCTTTACATATCGAATGACGATTGACTAAATAAAACACACAAACAAACAAACAAACAAACAAACAAACAAAAAAGTCCTGTAGCCCTGCGCTGAAACAAAGAGACAATATGTGATGCATTCAGGAGCTAAGAGATCAATAGTGTTATTTAAAGGAGCTGTCGTTTGTGAGATAAAACACAAGAATCTGCAGCTTTAGGAACCCTGCAGGTCAGATTTACAGTACCGCTCCAAACGACTTGTTAAGATGGATTTTCTCGAGAGGTGTGTGATTCATGCAGACTTAAACACGTCACCTGAGTGCGAGCAGCTTTCCTCTGAAAGAGCAGGCCTGTGTGTGTTTGTGTTTTCCTCTAGGTTAAACGCTTTGTTTCCTCTCTAATGGCTCCCTCGTTTGGTGCGGTGGAAGAAGGCGAGAAGGGGCTCTTGTGGGAGCCATTTGTCACCGGCTGTCTGAGCTGCTGGTCCTCGCCGACACCATAAATACCTGATAATAGTTCATCTGGAGGAAAGCTGTTCCTCAGACCTTCTTCCTGCACTGACCTCGGGGTCTTCTTTAGTCCCATTGTGTGACTGCCCTGACTCAGTGGGAATCATGAATACTGTTTAGGCTACAGGTTCTTCAAAGACTTTAGTACACAACATTGTTGATGGCCGGATTATACATATATGCATTTTCCTGGTGTTAGTCTGGTCCTAAATCCTGGAGCCGGTTAGAGGAGAATGCTGCAGCTCTTCCTCGGCAGAAGCACCACTTTACCTCAGTGCTCCATCGTCGGCCTCTGAGAGCTAACAGCCATACCATGCTGCTGGAGGTCCATACCATGCTTCTGGAGGCCAGGCCCTGCTGATGGAGGGCCCGCTGCTGGAGGCCATGCTGCTGGAGTCCAGGCCATGCTGCTGGAGTCCTAGGCCATGCTGCTGGAGGCCATGCTGCTGGAGGCCAGGCCATGCTGCTGGAGTCCAGGCCATGCTGCTGGAGTCCTAGGCCATACTGCTGGAGGCAATGCTGCTGGAGGCCAGGCCATGCTGCTGGAGGCCATGCTGCTAGAAGCCAAGCCATGCTGCAGATGCCCGGATCATACATATATGTATTTTCCTGGTGTTAGTCTGGTCCTAAATCCTGTAGCCGGTAAGAGGAGACTGGTGCAGCTCTTCCTCGACAAGAAGCACCACCTTACCTCAGTGTTCCACCGTCGGCCTGCGGGAGCTAATAGCTATACCATGATGTTGGAGGTCCAGGCCATGCTGCTGGAGGCCAGGCCCTGCTGCTTGAGGCCCCGCTGCTGGAGGCCACGCTGCTGGAGGCCACGCTGCTGGAGGCCATGCTGCTGAAGGCCATGCTGCTGGAGTCCAGGCCATGCTGCTGGAGGCCATGCTGCTGGAGGCCATCCTGCTGGAGGCTAGGCCACGCTGCTAGAGGCCGGGCCATGCTGCTGGAAGCCGGGCCATGCTGCTGGAGTCCTAGGCCATACTGCTGGAGGCCATGCTGCTGGAGACCAGGCCATGCTGCTGGAGACATTGCTGCTGGAGGCCGGGACATGCTGCTGGAGGCCAGGCCATGCTGCTGGAGTCCTAGGCCATACTGCTGGAGACCAGGCCATCCTGCTGGAGGCCAGGCAATGCTGCTGGAGGCCGGGCCATGCTGCTGGAGTCCTAGGCCATACTGCAGGAGGCCATGCTGCTGGAGACCAGGCCATGCTGCTGGAGGCATTGCTGCTGGAGGCCGGGACATGCTGCTGGAGGCCAGGCCATGCTGCTGGAGTCCTAGGCCATACTGCTGGAGACCAGGCCATCCTGCTGGAGGCCAGGCAATGCTGCTGGAGGCCGGGCCATGCTGCTGGAGGCAATGCTGCTGGAGGCCAGGCCATGCTGCTGGAGGCCATGCTGCTAGAGGCCAGGCCATGCTGCTGGAGGCCATGCTGCTAAAGGCTAAGTCATGCTGCTGGAGGCCGGGCTATGCTGTTGAAGGTAAATAAAACATATAAAACAACTGTGCTTCTCACCAACCATCAAGTACCGGTGGGCGTTCTCCGGCTTCAGGGGACAGTAATGAGCTCATTACGGCTCAGCACTCCACTATGAGGCAAGGAAAATGTCTTCCATATGACAAACCAGAGACGTATGCTTCTCTATTATGCAGATCTGACTCCACACATGGAGTAACACTTTAGTCGCACTTAAATGGTACTTACTGATAGCTCTTTGTAGTTTAACTTTCTTGAAGAAATTGTACTTTCTTGATTCTTGTTTTTCTGAGTTTGTACTTATGGTTGAATGCACGTATTGTAAGTCGCTTTGGATAAAAGCATCAGGTAAGTTATATGTAATGTAATCCATGCATTAATCTATCCATCATCCATCTATAATCCATCCATCCATAATGTGTGCTCTTTGCTCTCAGCAAAGCACAATAACTCTCTTTGCTTTTCTGATTTTTTGTGTTTATTTTAATTCACATAAACACAAGGTGTCACAATTAATTAGGCTAAGAATGTATGTTGAAAATGCAACAAGTATCTCATTTTAAAGGAATGCAGCAGCAATCCAACAGACCAGACTGCTGTAGTTGAAGCACATTGATTGATGAGCTTCATGTAAAGGATGTGATATCCCAATGGTTTTCATGTGTCTGCAAACAGCTGTGTTTTGCATTTGCAAACATGCAGGAAAGAGTACACATGCATAATGCAGGAAGTAAGCATTCACACACACACAATTGTCTCCTCTGTCAAAAGAGCTGTTGTACACCTCCGGGCTAATAGGTTTCTGATTAGCAGGTGATCTTTTCACTTGGCGCTTGCAGGCCTTGTTCACAACTTGAAGGATGAGACGGTTTCTTAGAGAGACTCACAAAACATGTGTGCATCCAGCATCTCAACGACAACACACAGTTTTACCACAAAGCCATCGTGTGCTGCAAAGACGACGATGACAGAAGAGGTGTTTCCGTCTGGGTATGTCGTTATGTTATCGTGTGTCGTTGTTTGGAGCACGTCCATAACTCTCACCACAAAAAAAACGGGAAACCCACTCTTTCCTTATGGTATCGTATAGGTCACAAGTAATATTTAGAATTATGGTGCTTCCGCGAACGAGCTCTGACTGCTGCCAAGACTTTGTCTCATTTGATTATATGTACATTATGTGTTGAGTACACTCTGGAGTCGTCCTCTGCTGCTAACCTCCGTTGACATCGACCATTATCACACGTCTGTAGAGACACGTTTGGCTTTTTTTGAAGAGCAAAAAAAATCCCACCGTTCTCACCGCCCTCTGGTTTGTCTAATAATCAGTGCCAGAGCATTAAGAAACATATTTTTATGGTCTGACAAAAGCTATAATATACATCCCTGTTGTGCTCCGTGCTTGCAAGGTTTTAACCCAGAGGCGCCAAAGTACAGGGAAATATTTATATTCTCCTCAGCAGAGGGGCTGTAACTTACAGCGGGAAGCTAACTGCACATGCTGCAAGTCCATCCTCAGCCGGCCGGGTGTCCCTGCTGCCTTCCGTCTGCCTCAGTAAGAGGAGCGCTCGCTCTCACGGGGTTAGGGTATGCATACTTTAATCATTTCTTTCAGCTGAGCGTGACGTCCATGTCCTTACCCTTCAACATGATTTAAATCACTGCAGACATTTTCTTTCTCTTTTTTCCATGTGTTGTGTTATCATTCTATTTGTGCACGTTTTTTTGCATTTGTGGGAGGAGTCACCGGCCTAGTTCAAGAGCTCTGAGCCGCCGTGCACATCTCCTGTTTCATTTTCTTATTCTTTTGTGATTGAAGTAGTGCTGGTGTTGTCCTCATTGCACATTTCCCCTTTTGGAGAAGCAGCTTAACCAGTGGCATGATAATGTGGCCGAATTGCCATTTTCTTTCTCTTCATCCATTTTATCTGAAATTGTGATCATATCATATGTTTTCATGTCTTTGATGTTATTTTGTGACTGATCCAACCGGATGACATGGAAACATGGAGACAGCATAGTTAAAGGAATATTCCAATCACAAGCTATTTTGACTAACACTAACACCCAGACCGATGATGTGTCCTAACCAGCTAATAGTTCTTCACAGTCTGGAGCAGTTCAAACCTGAAAACCAAATGAAATGATATGATAGGTGTAAAAGGCTTCTTCTTTCTCTTCAAGTGGATGGATAAATGGATTCACAAAGAAATCCAATAAATGACTTAACCCGTTGAAAACTGTGGAACCAATTTTTCGCTCCAGACCTTCTTTTCCCTGTGTTTAAGAGTTTTCCCCTGTGTTTGAGTCATCGTACGAACCCCAAAATAATTCCTATGTGTGTGCGTATTGTATGTATTTGTTCAGCAAAGTCTTGGCAAAAAAATGTGTATCTGTAAAAGATATTTTGATTATTTTGATCGTAACTATGAACATCCAGCATGATATGAGCTAGATTCGCCAAAAATGCCTCCTTGAGCGGTCAATAAGACACCTTTTTGGAAAGATTAGGACATAACGAATCCGAATCTGGAACACAAATCTCAATAAAACAAAGCCTTGGTCTGTTACGAAGGAATTTCAGTCAAAAAAACAATGTTGTTCGGTTCAAAAATGGAAAAATTACGTATTTTATGGTAAAAGATTGTCTGAATGGGGCATGCTGGGACTTAAAATGGCGCAGGAGGATTTTCGCACAATTTCCAAAAGGTTAAAAAACATTTGTATTTATTGTTGCAGTGTATAGCCATTACTTAGCATTGTAAGCTGACTGAAGATGATGGTGGCGGGACAGATACGTCCCTTCCCTCAGTGGAGCTCAGGTTTTAAGCTGGAGGGTTGGTTGTTTTAGGTGGCCTTCCACCAGACATCAAACCCCAAAGTGCTCCCTTTGCTACCTGCGAACAGCATCTGCCAAGTCAATAAAAAATAACTTCCACTTCCAAACAGAAATCAGCTAACATGAACACAATGTCTGAATGTTGAAGGCTGAATAATGAAGTGAACAGTGAAACCTGATTAGCAGGTTTTGGATCCTCAGAACCTAGTGAAGAAACATGTGAGTGTTCACTGTTGCCTCAACAACCTTCTGCCTACTTTCCTCAAAGTGAAGACAAACTCTGAAACAAAGGTAGGTCACCGTGTCACTGGATGTCAAGGTAGACGTCATTGCCGCCTCCCGGGGGAAACACACAGTGATGTGATGAGCAGAGGGAGCTTGACATCCCAGATGGGAGGGGCTTACCACATCCGAAAGCAGATTGTATTCGGTCACAGCGATCACAGGAAGAAAAAGACTTTTGAATTCATCAGCTCTTTAAATGTCTTGATATTTGCACAGAGCGACCATTCGTCACTTCAGACTCCAGAGTGGCGTGCACGTAGCATTGGGAAGGATGGATTTCTACGCACCTGATGGAAAAGGCTGATCTTTATAAAACTCCCCTGCTACACTGTGGCATTTACTCAGCATCGACACTTGATCTTCATAATGCGTTCATGATGAGGTCACGTGACCTCCGGCAGATGAGTATCTGCTGTGCCGCAGACCGGAGGTGGAAACACCTTGCGTTGCACCGCTTGTCGCAGCACATCTGAGTCTCCTAACACAGGACAACAGTTCTGCCTTACACAACACATGACTTGTGTATTTGCTGTGAATGCTGTTTAATCTGAAGTGACCTCTGCAGGCTCCTGTCCTGAGAGTCTTATGCAGTGATTCAGGAGGTTTTGTTTCACCTCGGTGAACAGAAGACTGTCATCTCAGCTGTATGTGATCAGGTAGAGAATGTGAGTCTCATCCAAGGAACAACGCGCAATAGAGTTCACAGCTTAATGATAGACGACAAGATCTACACAATGTTTAAGTTTCCTCCCCTTGTTTTACTCTTCTGTGGTTGATCTCTTCTTTGAGTCCTCAATGTTTATGAGAATAATCAACTGATCTCGGGACTTAAGGCACATAAACGGTGACGCAAGGTCAAATGTGCACTGCACCATGATTATTTTAACTCAGCAGAGGGTTTAATTTTTTACAACAAGAGTATTTTCTGGGTACAATCTGTTGTATTGTCTGATGTAATCAACAACAACTACAACTGCACATCCTGGAGCTGGATGTCAGTTCTATAAAACACCGTTTTTTGCTGGCAGTTTAATGAAATATATCTTCACAGTAAATAACGAAATATTTGACAATGAATAAATTATGTCTTATTGCAGCAAAAGTACCCAAGATTTGGGATTATTGGCACAATATACCCATATGGAAGGCCACAATAGGGATTGACAAAGACACTAATAAAATCCTTTATCTGCTTACAATACATTATTATATGTTAAATAAAATTATTACATGTTTAAATGTGGTCTTAGAACCCTTAAAGGGGCAACAGAGACGTGTTTTTGCTTTAACTTCTCATAAAGTAAGTGGTGAGTCTCCAATGTAACGGCTTTTAGAATGAAGACATGTCACGTTTAGGTTCCCTCAGCCTCCCTTCACAATCCCGTCCTGTGTCACCGTGTTTTCACTCCCAATGCATCACATACCGCAGCAACGTGATGTTTTACAGCGGTGCGCTCCAGCTTCTAAAGAGGAGCAGCACTCTGTCGTTCTTCTTTGCCTCCAACTCAAACGACATCACTGGAAGAAGGAAAAACAACAGATTCGGCAGCTGTGCCCCAGAGACAGAGAACTCCAGGTGTTTCTCACACTATATCCCGAACGCAGACAGAAAGACATCAGACATGTTCTCTTAGAGAAGCTGTGTTTTTTGAAAGTAAAGAAGCACTGTTCAACACATGGACTAAACTGGTACTGCAAACATTTAGGGGGCTGCTTTTGAAAATTGTACACGTTGAAGTGCGTTGAGTAGCATTAGTTGAAAACGCTAATATAGATCAGTGGCTGGCCATGGTTTTGGTCACTATGCCAGCTGTTTAGTTTTACAGCTGATCGCGGTGCACGACAAGACACAGAAGACAGACGACAGAAGACAGGAGACAGGAAACAGGAAACAGGATATAGGAGCTGGTCAATTAGAAAATAAGCTAAGAGGGAAAAATAATTATAACACATGTAATGTATTTGTAAAAAACAATAACATTATGAAATCAATATAACTTTTAATTATTAAAAAAATAATAATTTAAATTTAAAATTGTATTTATGTGATTCTGTTTAGGCCAGCAGAGAAGGCTTGGCGGGCCCTGACGGCCTGTCACTGCCATAGATTCCATTGTGCCGAGTAGTTTTTACCACTGAGGGCCATTTACTAAGAAAAAGAGGTGCACGTGTGCGCTGTCGTCTTTATTGATTTTGCAGCAGAAATGTGTTTTCTTCAGGTTCTGATTTAATAAGACAGCACCTCATCACGCAGGCAGCTCAGCTCTGTGCCTGGCGCTGAACCCACAAACGCACTCTGCCAGTAAAGGAGAGCTCATGAGAGAAGTTCAGAGGTGGATTTCTATGAGATCATTAAGTTCAGAGAGCTGCACGCTCAGCAGTTCCAAGCAGAGCAGGTGGAAGTGAGATGGTGTTGATATGGAATGTTAATACCGGTCTATACTTAATGCACATTCCTCCTCCCACAACCTTTTTTTATGGTTCCTTTAAATCTCATTTGAGCTATGTTTTTGCCTGAAATTTCCTCATAAAACTGTCCCTCTATGTTGAAACTGCAGTCAGTCTGGAAGAAAAGTTGATTTAAGTCGCTTGCTTTTGTCCCACTCCAAAAAATGTGTTGTTTGGTAGGACTAAAGGAGAAATCTACTTTTTACATATAGACAAAGTCTCTGAAGACTGATCTGGTTCTTCCCATACTCTCATACTCAGAATACACCTGAAAACAATCTAATGTAGTCTCATTGTAGAGTAATAGTAGTTGTTAAAGTAATACAAGAAAAATCCTTGTAATGACACTCGCACAATTCCTCACTAAATTATGAAGCATAATAGCTGCAGACATTGCCAACTCCATTAAGGTCCACTCAGGAGAACATCAATAATAGTAGACTGTGCTGCATTTATAATAACACAAATTATTCACACTTTAATAACATCTACACTTGAAAACCTCTCGACAGCTTTTGACCTACATGTACTGTATTTACCAGCTACTGGGATGAGTGTTAATTATTGTCTATTAATTTAACTACGACACAATGTCGTCCTACAAGAGTGAGCTCAAATGTTGTTTGGGACGTGAGCAGACTGTAACGGGACAAACACCTTCTGGCTTTTCAAGGCTGCACAGGTTTGTAGCCAAGACCCCGAAACACACCTCAAACAAAAAGGGAATACATAAATGATTCTGATAAGCGATGCATATGCATCTCTTGCTTTCTGACTTACTTCCCACTGTCCCTGCTGTTCTTATGGAGTTCCACTTCCCCGTTTCCCCTCACACGTGATCACATTAAATCCAATCCATTATATATATTAGACATAGTCCTGTTGACTACTGTTTGGGATTGTGTGTTTTTTTCTTATTCAACGTATTTGTCAGTTTAGCCGAAACAGAATTTAAGTTTACTTGAAGTTTGAGTTGATAGTAGATGCGTTATGTTTCTTGGCATTATCAAATGGTACGATAACCTTTAACATTATGTTATGTAAGTTACTGTTTGGTAACAATTCTTCAAGTCTATGTTACGGACATCACTGAGGTTCCTCACGTAATGTTGCCTACTTTACAAATGTATTCATTTCAACAGAAACCACAACCCGTCTAAAACCAAACCAAGTAGTTTGGCTGCTCTAAGAAAACAGAAAGTTTATTTTGAAAAGCCAGTGTACGCCTGTAACAAGCTGACATAGACACCAGAGTGGTACTAGACGCTATAGTTTGAGCATAAAGCCAGTATTTGGCAAGTTGGGACAATACATATTGGCCGCGTTTCCCAGATTCGTTAAGACGCTCCTAAGCGCTAAGAGCGTCTTAGGAGCGCTCTAAGAGCGCTGTGAAAGAACGACGTGTTTCCCAGAGTCGTTCTTAGCTTAAGACGCTCTTTCACTAAGAACGAAGCGTAAGATCGGTCTGACCCACTCTTAACAGCCTTCTTAGCGACAAACGCTCACTGCAGCCGCGTCAGGGAAAGTTATATCTGATATGCAAAGGAATACTAAAACCATGCGTAATGATGGATGTGCGCCCACAGCTGCAGAACACTGACGCAAGACAAATAATAGCATGAAAAGAAAAATGACGATATAAAAATAAAGAATTTCCTCTGTGTTCCTGTAGCTACATAAATAAAATGAATCATCATTACTATCACTCATTGCGTTTTCACACACATTCGGCATCTGCATATGAGTTTACATTAGTTATAAAAACATCAACAACCCTGTGGTATTTCACAGATATCAGGGAAACTGACAGGTGTAACTGAACTCGGCTGGAACCTCATTAAGAGAGGCTCCACGTCTAAAGGCGTTGCTGAAGTCCAAGCGTAAGAGACACCATATGCAAAACAGCATCATCTCGCTGCTAACCAACAGTGTCGCCGTGCGCGAAGCCAGATAGTTTTCATAAATGCATGTGTGCGTCAGCACTTCTCCACTCAATGTGCTGTCGGACCGGGCTGTCCAGTCCAAGTACCGGCTTCCCCGTGTGGAGATCCAACGCCTCGTCACGCTCGTGTCACCACACATCCAGAGGCCAACTCGCTCCAATGTTGCCCTCAGCCTGCGTTTTTACGCAGTGGGGAGCTTCCTGGAGGTGGTGGGGGACGGCTCCGGCCTCTGCAAGGCATCGTTTTCACGGAGTGTGGCAGCTATGACACCGGTCCTCCTGCGCCATGCCCGCACACACATCAGAATGCCCACCACACAGGACGAGGTCCGCCAGCTCCACCGTGAATTTCATGCCATGGCTGAGATCCCCCGGGTGATTGCAGGTAGCGTAATTGCACGTGGGGACCACAGGGCTTTGTGTGTGATTTATGCGTTGATAAAGTGGTGGGTGATCGATTAACCTGGCATCGATTGATTTAGTTTCAGCAACATGGCGGTGGACAGCTCCCACTAAGAGCTTCTTAGGAAGCTTCTTTGGTGAGATCTTAAGAAGGCAGTTAAGAACGCATCTGGGAAATATGGCCGGTGTCATATTGTCAAATCACATTGCTTCGTACTAAGTGAGAACTGTCACAAGATAACATTTCCTAACTTATGGGAACTGGAGTGGGCCTAAAGTGTCAGACCTAGATCATAGTCTTCTGCCATGTCATGTTTTTTTAACTTGCCTCATCTATTTAATTGTCAGTAACCACATCCCAAATAACATAAATGTTTGGAAATTAAATTCACGATAAATTGACTGCAATAAAATCTAGTTATTCATTTCTTCATGGACTGCCAGCTGGATTGGCCACAGTGCTCACTTCCTGTGATGACCACAATTTCTGAAACCAAGCAAAGAAACCACAGCTGACAAAACATTATCACAGTGAACATGTAATAATTATGGTTATGTGGAACATGTCCATATGGGAAGAATTCATTTAGATTTGTCATCATAACCGATAAAGAAGAGGTCTTAATTAGCAAGCTTCAGGTTTCATTTCTCAGTCCGTGTCCTGCTCCCTCTTCCTGTGGCCAGAGGTGGCCAGATGTATTCTCTCCCAGCAGTAGTGTTTCTGGGTGGTGAGAGCTTCCTGGATTAAAGGCTCGGTCGTCCTCCGTCTGCGTGTCTCAGCACAGCAGTGTGTCTGTTTAGATCAGGGTTCTGCAGTAGCTTACAGGTCACGGAGCAGACATGTAACCACTGATATGATAGCATAACAACTGTCAAACATTATGTCAACTGCTCAGTATGAGGCTTTGAAAAAAAAAATATAGTTGCAAATGTTCTTGTAATAGTAATGATATTCCCAAGAGGTTAAACTGTGAATCATCACAACTTGAAACAAATATTTGCCACATATATAAATATGTAGGTCTACCTTGAGCAGAGAATGAAGTGAAATGTGTGTGTTGTCATCTGAACAGCTGATGACATCATGCAGACCATAATAGTCAACATCGAGAACTTTTCTCAACCAAAGATATTCCCCTGATACATGTACATATAAAATATTTTGTTTCCTGTATTCTGGTGCCTTTTACACAATGGACATAACAAAATAATAACTGTGTTTTATATTTTAGCCTGGTTTTATTCTCCATAAACAATACAGGTATGTATGCCAGGGCGTATCCACCCAGTGCAGGAAACAAAACAAAAAAACATGCGCTAATTTCCCATTTACGTGAAGAAATACGCTATGCTCTGATTGACTAGTTTTATGTAGCGGTCCAAGAACATGACACACAACTTAGTGACGCATAGTCGATCAGCATTGAGATTCTCCTGACGTCACCTCCAATCAGAAATGGACCAAAGTTATTGTTTTCCCTTGGGGACAGAGAACACAGAACATAAACGGAGAAGGCTTTGGGAAAAGTAAACAAAGTCATAGGACTACAGGATACATTCTGAAAATATGTATTTGTTATTTGATTCCAGCAGTCGATTGTACTCAACTTTGAAGCAAGGTCGCACTAAGTGAAGTGAATATTCGCGAGTTGCAGAATACTCCCAAAACATTCCAGGCAGGGTGAACATGTGTTTTACTACCTTTAGTACATCTCCCCGTCCACCTATCAGTGTCTCCTCCGTTCCCACAGCATCTCTAATGTGAGGGACTGTGGACCAGCACACGTCTCATTGTCTTCAGACAGATCTGGAAGTAACAACTTACATTTCCTCTCGTTACTGAGACAGAGTTGGTTTTTTTAAAAATGTTTTTGTACTGTGTTCCACCTGGTGAGTATGCTGAGTGATCAGAATCAATGAATTCAATCACCAAGCATGCTGCATCCCAGCTGATAATAGATAACCTTCTGTAGTCATCTAAACTTCTAAAGTACCCTTGCATTTAGTGTGACCCTCAACACAGGTCGGTCTATTGTAACCATTTCTAAGAGTTGTCACAGTACAGTTTGGAAATGTCAAGCTTTTTGCAAGGAAATCCTACACAGTACATTTATGAGCTGTTGGCAGCATCTGCATGCTAAATCTAGATGCCTTAAGTGTCAAATAATGCTCTGATTGATAGAATGGGCCTGATTGTGAACAGTATGAGTCTGATTGCACGAGTAAACAGTCATGGGGTCCCCCACCAGCAATTTCAGCGATTCAAGCACCAATGTGTTGTTTTTCAGCCAACATTACCATGAATAGCCTGTAATGGTGATCTATTTCATTTTGTGACTAATACTAAACTCAATTGCTCTTGATTTGCAGTGGTTTCAATGACTGAAGGTCAGTAATGGAGAAATGTTCAGCAAAAAGCAGGAGTGATTAACCTACTTAAAATACTTGTGCTTAAATGACTAATGACGTGTAACACTGTGGTTCACATCATTCATTTGGTGTAGAGAAAAAGGAGACCGTCATTATCTCACCAAACCACTGATCAAGTACAGAAGTATCATTTGATGAGATCTGAACGCCACTTAATGCTGTAAATGGTTGTATGAAAAAAAAATCAAAAAAATAGTTTGATTGAGACATGGAGTTTTCAGATGCTCAGACGATCTGACAAGCACTTTGTGTGAAGCACATTTAGGCAACACATTCGCACTCACCAGTGCTTGATCAGTGGCGCTTAAGGTACCCCTTTAGTGTCAGGGATAGTTTGTCAATATGCACTTGATACATTCATAGTGTCCTTTCAAAACAAACTTCCATTTACACAGGAAGTTGGACCGATGCAACCCCAATACGATGCATGAAAGTCAATGTTGACTTTGATTTTCATATGGGACACGAGCAGCGGTATATTTGGTGAAAGGCCTGTGATTGCTTGACCCACCTGCCCTGAGGGGACTTGCACACACTTTGTCATTGAGTGTGGTACAAATGACATGGGAAGGTTAACATTGTGACTGGATGTGTCTTGGACAAATAGAGGGGTATTCCCCACCAACCTTTCGCCTGTCCGATTGAACCTGTTTGCTTCAGGTCATCGCATGTATTAATTCACCTTTTCACTTTGACTGTCAGGATTATAGAAAGACAACTTACTCCAAAGTGACTCTGTCCCCACATTGTTACAAGTCCTCACTTTGCTACAAGTTCAGATGCCAAACAGAACCGTTCCTGTTCTGATCTCAGATGCCGCACTTCCGACAAACCTCACACTGGTAATAAGGTTGATCTTACCCGCCTGAGTGTGACGCTGGATGTTACTGCATACTTGCACAATATCCTGAGGGCCAGGTTGACACTCTGGAAGTGTTTGATAATGACAGGTGGAAAAAAGACAGCTAGGTGTGTGAGAGGATTTGTTTTTGGCACCTGTCTGGCACCTCTGCTAATCCCATGGCTCTTATGTTAGCAGAAGCTGCAAGGCGGTGTAGCTAAGAGCCAAATGCTATAGCTAGGTGAGTGCATCAAAAAACTTAATTGACATGATGGAAGTGTTGCACAGGTGTTGCACTTAGGTGTTGTCTACCTTACATTCTGCCAGACTTGTCTGATCTCTGGTGGAAGGAATATGAATATAGACCTTATTTACATGGCAACTCTGATGTGTTAGCATAGTTGATTAGCATACTTTAAGCAGAATCCCTGCTAATGAAAGGTTGATATGGTAGCTATTTTAGTGGCAAACGGAAGTAGGATGACTTGTGAAGTGTAACACAACAATAGAAATGTTTGATCATGCATGTGCATCACAGATATTGTTCCACTATGTCATTCTGGTTATGATATTTTCTAAACACAGCGGACTAATCAGGGTAATTGTCGGGGGGAAAAGGTGTTCCTCCAGATTCTCTCTTTTAAAAATTCATTCCTTCCCCCACATTCTCTTCAATTTCTAATCACAAAGAGTGCAGGGACGCTTTGTGTTTTGTTGGTTGCCAAGGAAACCTCATTGTCATCCGAGTTGTTTGGTTTCCTCTCCAAAGGTCAATGACTTGTCTGATTGAATAACACTTTTCATGCAAATAATCTGTTCAAGCGAGTTTTTCTTCTCATCTGGGTTTCAATGCTTTGTTGCAGTAAATGTGGAATAAAACACATGAAAGTGGCATGCACTAAAAATGTCAAAGTGTGATGGCAACATGTTATGTTGAAGCCTCTGTCTGGGTGGAGGGTACACCTTTCTCAAGCAGCACAGGAATATTGCTTTACATATGAACAATGGAACATGACTCCCCGTATGAGACTACTCAATTTCAGCAGCAGGCAGTTGTTTTCACTGCAAAAGCTCCACAGACCTTCAGAACAGAGTGTAACGCAGTTTGAAAGCTTGCTAGCTATTTCAGGGTTAAACTAAAACTGAAAAGAGATTGAAGGTATACCATACATTCACCAAACCATAACTTCTCTGGATCTGCTGGATGTGCACTAATATATTTGCATCAATTTAAAGAGACAACTTGTAGGATGTAGTGGCCTCTAGCGGTTCACTCCTCTCTTGTTAAGAATACATGAGCAGCTGAATGCAAACTCTTTGTAACTTGTTAATACTTGAAAAGCAATGATAAGTCAGACAGCAGCTGGCAGTACCAAGGTCACGTTATCGCAGTTTCACAAGCATGTACGACTTCAGGTTTCAGGATTTCAGGTAATGTAAACATGTTCATGACCATAAAATTCTATCGATGCTAATAGATGCCTCAAATATCTGCACACAGGCCTTTTGAAAAGGTGATATTATGTCAGTTTACAGCTTGTTTATGATACTAAGGTTTAAACAATTTGAATCATCGCTATTCATTTCTAAATACTGGCACTCTTATAATGTATCGTACAAAACACAAATATATGTCCATTTGTTTATTGTAAAAAAAAGTTTGATGTGGATAAAACCTGGATTTTAGAAGGAAAATTAAACATAAATTGCTCTTCCACTCAATACCAGCTCTGTACCCGTGTGGCCTGAAGGTGCAAAGCCTAAAACCTGATGAAATTCCTTTATGGGGCCCACACCTGCAAGTGTTGATTTATCAGATCTACCACTTGCAGAAGATCAGAAAGGTCTGAACGAAATAGGGTATTTAATTTAAGCCAATAGCCTGCAGGAAGCAGTATTAACCAGCTAATGCGTAAATGGGTTTCATGATGACATAATTAGTTTTGAAAATAATGTACTCCATACAGTATGTTCACATTCAGATGCAAATGTTTGGATAGTTATGTTTGCACTGGTTGTGCTTCTATCAACATGTTTGCATGATTGTGTGACTCTGTCATATCTGCTTACCTTTGCAGGAGGATTTGAAACATCTGTCTGCGTACAGAGCTTCTAGAGTCCTGGGGCGGGGTAGTGGTAGGGGATGCGGGAACACATTCCTTCACCTTTAGTCCACAAACACCATGTTCCCTTTCATCTGTGATGCCAACACACTGTTACCGAAGGTCAGGACCAAATGGTGCAAACGGAGCCATACTGCGGGGCAGTGAAACAAATTCCAGCAGAGAGCTTTTACACCGACTACAAAATGGTTCACTGCTTCCTCATGGAAACTGTGTGTGTCTGGATCTGTATTCCAAAAGGAGAAAGCCATCATTAAACAAGAATGGTTGAGTCTATACTTGACATTATTAATGGGAAATAGGTAGTCACAGTGCCAAAATAAAAAATGACTATAATGGGTGTTTCATTGGGATCAATACCAATGATTCACTGGTTTCTTGCCAAGGTGCTGAAAACAAAGGGCATTTTTCTTCCTCTTTTGGAGGCAGACATAATCCCATTAGTTAAATCTGCAATAAGCTGATTGAGACCATTAGAGGACGGACAATCTACCAAACAAACCCACAGAAACACAACCACACACTTGATGTTTAGTTCTCAACGATCATTAGATGTTTATGTTGCTCTGTGTCTGCTGAAAATGTGATTATATTTTCATAATGTTATAGCTTTGATAATAGCCAATGATAATGTAATAAAGTGACTAAATAATTATGTTACTTTGGTTTGTCTGGAACTTATTGTAGTATGTGTCTAACTGACTAATGGGGACAACAAGAACTAAATTTGGTTCGGTTTAAGTGCTTTAGATGGCAGCCACTAAAAAGCTACAATGTAAGCTGGCGGCGTCACTAAAAATGTGTGTTGTTGCCACTGAAAGGCTTTGATTGTGCACTGTTCAGATATTTTGATTGTTAATAAAACATAACAAGCTGATCTTATAGAAAGGTGTAATAGCACACAACTTATGAGCACATCTTTGCATGCCATGCCCACATAATGTGTCAATGTGTCAACATTCAGGTCCATGCGATGCCGCCGTGTTAAACACAAAGTTCCCAGAGTGAATTTGAACCTTTTCAGCCCCAAGTTCCATCTTTAGTCCCTCAGTGTTATGATTTTCAGTTTGTTGTATTTCTTGTATTTTTGTTTGGTTGTTGTAAAGCATAAGGAACAAAGAAATTACACACTGAGACAACACACATTTCTTTCTTTCACCTCTATACAGTATTTGTTTTAAACAAATATATGTACTTGTGTTATTATGTTGCATGTTTTTTCTTGACCCCGTCTGTCTCATCTTGGTTTAGTTGGTTATGAATTCCCTCCTGGGGAGCAAACCATTTCATAGCTCTGCGGTGCTCAGTGAGGCCGGTAGACCGACCTATTAATCCAAGCAGAGGGAGCAGGTCACGCGGGTTAAACCAAGGGACTGAGCTGTATCTGTTCTAAAGCAAACAGATGTTTTCACTAAACAATCAGTGTAAAATTGATAATAACGTACTTGTGTTTACATTCAGAATAGTTGTCTTCAAAGTGTTATGTAGGTGAACAGAGTGATGAGAGACGGGTCATACTTGTTACAAGCCATTCATTGTGTGTGTTATAACTCAGAAACATTGAGACATTTGTCGTTATTCCCACTGCTTTTATCACCCAATAGCAACATATTTACCTCCCTTTTTTATCAATTTCTCCTACATAAATTATAATAAATACTTTATACATACATATAATATAAATGTATGGCAGTCCTTGACTGCATGCCACTGTCCAGACTCTTATGTGAACAATTATTCTGCTTGGCATTTTTGTTCATGTTTGTCATGGTAAATTACTCGGCCAGAGACAGCAGAGTTGGAAGACAGTCACAAACATGGCGGCCGTGATTCAGTCTTACTGAGCTGAAGAAGTGTGACGGGGGGCAGATTCCACAGCTCACACTACAGACAGAGAATGACTGTGGTACTCACACATACCGCAGTATAATGTCTAATGTCTAAATGTATTTCATGTGACACTGATGTGCTGAAACACTCTGACCTGTGATGGACATTATCAGTCTGCCACATCATCATAAGTCCAGTGGCCTGTGGCGGCATTGCGCTCAGTCAGTCTGCAGGGCTAAGCCTGTGACTCAGTGGAGAGACTAAGTGTCGCATCATGGTTTCCATGTTGCTTCCAATGTGTTTCCACCTTGAGACCAGAACAATTTGGAGAAGGAAATGGAAAGTACTAAAACACATTGACTGAGAAAATAGCACAAAGGTTTGCTGAAGGTTTCGCTTAGCCTTATCCATTGTGATATAAGAAGCAGCTCATTACGCTGGCAGCTCCTGGGACTGACCTCCAGGTGCATTAAAGGTGAAGGTGCAGTTCAGTATCATTAAGCTCAGAACACGAGCGATGCAGGCATCTTGATTTGATGTCATTTACTTCAGCCACGGTGTAACTCCCTCACTTCCTGAGACAAACCAGTCCTCACAAGTGTTGTATTTATGGCAAATTAAAAGGCTTCTCCAGGTCTGAAAAAGTCCTTACAATGACAGCTTGTTTAGCCGGATGATGGCTCCTTCAGGTCTTCTCCAGAATTAGAGGCACAACACTGAAGAGTCGAGTTGCCCTTGACTTCAAGATGTTGACGTCTCTGCTGTTCTGGGAAATATTTCAAGCTGGCTCGAGACTAGCCGAATCTAGCTGAAAATGTTTCCACCTATAGTTTGTGCAACGCTTCCTTAAAACTAATAACATCAAGCGAGAGACTTTTAGTGTTTTTAAATCTGCAGTGTAATATCTTTGTTTCTAAACCAAGGTTACTATAGGACCCTGTTTTTTCTTTAATGTGTCTATATGGTATTCTCACATTGATTTAAATGAGAAAATGCAAAAGAGTTATATTTCTACCAGGCCATAACAGTCACTTGACCGTACACATTATCTTGTCAGAATGGCCACTATAGTGATTCTAGTAGTTATATAATCCCTGTAGCTGGAGTGTGAGATGCAATAGTAAGGGTGGTTTACAAAGCATACACATGTTACAATGACACATTGAATAAATCTACTGCATGTCTCGGGTCTTTCTTCTTCTTGCATACACATAAATTAAATGATTCTCTTCTACTAATGGTGCCTTGATGTGTTCATGATTCTGTGAGTGACTTTGTAATGTTGGCTCCATTGAATTATTTATCAATAAAGACAACAATAAAGTGACTTCCTGTGGTATATAGGGAATGCCATGCTGCAGCCCGTACAAGACAAGGAAGGATACGGCTCACCATTCTCTGGGAAACCACTCTCTCTGTATAGAAGGCCCTATTATGTGGAAGCGGCTGTTATTATTGCCATTATGCTCATAGGAATCAGGAACACTAAGCAGAGCACAGAAGTCCCTTTTCTTCAAGCTTGTGTGCCGAGAACAATGCAGCCATGTCAGGAGAACCGACGGGAAACATCACTGATGTTTACCTTCACTCCCGTGCCAGCTTCCTGTTTTAATGCCACCGCCATGTTTGTCAAGTATTGTTCAGACACAATGTTGCTATTCATTCCTACATGGTGGGTCTGGAGCTGCTGTCAAGTTGAAAGAACTGAGAATGCTGATGTTGTGTTCACAAACAGTGTGTGTGTGTGTGTGTGTGTGTGTGTGTGTGTGTGTGTGCGATATATCCAACAAAAGACCCAGTAAAGACTCTAAATTGAGGTTAGCTGATCAACATCCTACTGCAAATGTTTTGTGTGCGACACATTTCATTCATCCTCCACCACGAAGTGACAGGTTGTTGTGCGTCAGACATCTCAAAGGGGAGCAGCATGGTTCTCTCTGAATCATAAACTGACTGACTGGTCAGTGAGTCAGTGAGAATGTAACTGCAGTTGGTTTGACACGGATGCCTCTCAAGAGGTAGGAGTACGCATTGTGTCACATTGAGTTGATTTAAAAAACAACTGAAAGTCGTGCAGAAAGCTTTTGAGATGTTGTAAAGCCGTGCAGACAAGTTTGATTTGTTCTTGATCAGACGCAAAAGAGGAACATTTCTCTCAGCTATAAAAGCCGTTCATACTATGTTATACCAGTGGAGGGCCGTCGGTTTTAGACCCAGGCCTTCAATGAGTGTTGTATGGTCCACATCACGGGCGGACTAAGGGAAAAAGTGTCCCTGGAGTTACTATCACAGACTGACACACTCAATACACGACGAGTTCATGCATATGTGGCCAGGAACAACCTGCGGAGCCACACGGCACCACCACGAGCATGGAGGGAGGTCACAAGAAGAAGAAAAGACGCTCCTGTTGACCGACGAGGAAGCTACTTCAACCACCAGAGCGGATTCCCCCGTGAACAACGCTCTATTACAAAGTGCCTCGGCCTGCACGCAGCACCCTCGGCCATTACGCGCTGGCTCTACTGACTGACGTCAATGTTTTTCATGCAAAACATGATTCTTGAATCAATATTTTAGATCTTTTAGTTTCTAGAACAATACTGAATCACATAGGTCAGTCCACTGAGTAATATGGTGGGAAAGGTTCTTGAAATGAAAACAATTTGCTCTGATTCTGATGCTGCGGATTCCAAGATCCAAAAAGTCAAGCTATGAAGTTTTAGTTCAGTTTTGAGAGTTTGCGAGATATTCTGCCTTTTGCTTAAATTAGGCTGATCTTGAGCAATGTTGACAATGTTGGAATGAGATGTGAAACAAGTACACAAAGGGAACTTCTTCCAAGTACTGTAAAAAGTGGTCACAGCAAACACAACTTGCTAGCGCCATACAACATGAACCCAACCACGTACACCTGGTTAGCCTTGTACATAATCAGCTTCTGTACGTATGTTTGAAAATTATTTGGAATTTTATTGGGAAGTCTTTATCGTCATCATTAGTGTATCTGACAATCACTCAGGCCTGTTATCACAGCTCCATCCCAGTGACCTGGAGAGCAGCTGTGGAATCTTTCCACTCACTAGACTAACATATTCATTTAAATACACTGAGATGTGGAGGAAGAGAGGAATGGAAGAGGGAAGCAGAAACTAATTGAAGTGTGATTACGGTCCCTCTAGAGGTTGCAGTTTATTAATGTGTCACTTCCAATAAAGCTCTTGCTATTCAGATTTTGGTTGTCATGGAGATCTCAGTCACTGTCAAGATGGAGGCAGAGGTTAGAGTGCCGGTGCATGATTCTGCAGAGACAGATTGTGATGGCATTGCTGCCTATCAGAGTGTTTTTACTATAGGATAGATACAGCTCCTGCACCAGTCTAATAATGGAAATCAATTTAATCTTTCAGCTCTATGAACAACCCTTTCCAACAAAATGACTTCCGCAACAACTAAACGACATTCTCAATTAGGACTGCGAGGGAAAATTGATGTTCTCCCAGATTACGGTAGCAGTTGAAAACATAGTTAATGTTGGTAACTGAAACTAAACTAAAAACTCAACAAAACTGCTTGGTCAGGTCCAGTTAAACATCAGTGTTTGGCCAACCCTCTCTCATGCATTGTGCATGTCCTTTACTGCAACGGTCCCCAACCCCCAGGCTGCGGCCCGGTATCAGTCCGCAGGTCGATGCAGGTCGATGCAGGTCGATCTGCACAGAAAGAATTATTTAATTTAAAAAATTTTTTTAAAAAGCTTCAATTTCAAGAAGAAAAAAAAGTCGGGAAAATGTTTTATTTTGAAAAAAAGGGCCGCATACATTCGTCTGTGCGTCTGAGCCTCTCAGGAGGTCAAGAAATATGTGACCTCTTGAGACAAGTCACATAATGCGTGACCTCTTGAGATGTTTCATGTAATACGTGACCTCGTGAGCAAAGCTAGCGAACCCACGAGCGATAACATACCAACAAGCGTGCGGCGGCTTTCACGATATTCTCAGCATCGCCGACACAAACATGTACCACTCGAAAAAAGCAGGTTGTGGCCTTGCGCTTTTTTTTTTACACAATCCTTATGTGATCTGCATACACATGTACGGCTCCAGAAAGTCTTATAAATAAATGAGTCCTTGTTGGGAGGAATCGATAGCGCTCGTACGGGAAGTCATCATGACGTGAAAATGGGTTTTGGCGATTTAGAAGAACTCTCTCCCTATAAAACTAATGAAAGAATGAAATACAGGAGCATATCACAGCCGGTCTCGAAATACAGTTTCATGTTATTGTCAGGTTGCCTTGCTGTCCTTTCTCCCTCACTGGCAGCCTGATAGACGCTGCCATAGTATTAACATTATTATACATGGTATTAAAGTCCCGTATTAACCCAGGGTGTATCAATGGTAAGTGTGTGAGACAGTTGATTTCACATGGATTACGAGAGGTTTAGTTTCCACTGAGGACACTTGTGCTCATGGCCTAGCCTTCATCTAATCCTCAGTCCTGACACCTTGTTATCAAAGGCTACGTATTCATTCAGTGAAGCACCTTGTTCACAAAGCCAGTCAATCCAAACACTGGTAACTCTCAAAGGAGGCATGCTAGTAAAAAGGCAGAGCAAGAGGTTTCTTTCATACTCGCAGGAGCAAGGAAAATGGAAATTTGTAAGACTTTAAATATTTTGATTTGATATTTTTGCTTTTTATAACTCAAGGGTATGTATAAATGAAAGACATACTCGCAGTTAGGCATCATAGTAACTGTAGATTTGCCATAGATCTAATATTTTATTGCATCCTGTTTTATAAATCAAATATTAAAAGATTGTCAACAATTCTCAAAAATAATTACCTTGTTTAATAAAGGCAATAATTTTATAGACAATCTTGTAATTGTTATTTTTAGCAAAAGTTGCTCAAACGAGAGGACTAGTGCATTTGTTAGGGACTATTTTATTTTCAATCGTGGATGAGAACACATTTAGAGCAATATGATAAAGGTCATCAAAATAGCACATTTCAAAATACACCAAAGTGGGGCTCACTGACTAGAAAAACAAAACAAACTAGAAAACAAGAAAACTGAGCACCGTTCAAACAGAGCAGCACTACGAGGAAAAAGATTGCTGACACAATGTAGTGAAAGGCAAAACATGACACTCGTCTATCTATGCTAGCTGCACTTAAGCTGCATTTTAGCACATATGTGTTTAGAGCTAAATGCTAACATTAGCTCAAAATGACAATATCAACTTAAAGTTTAGCAGGTGTTCACCATCTTAGATTAGCGGATAGCACGCTAACATTGTACGTCAGTTTGGACCAAAGCATTTTCTAAATAATGACAGCACTCACAGTATCACTACTTACTGGCTGTAGCAGATGGAAACGCCATTTGTTTTGTAGGTATTTCCCAAAACCCTTCCTAAGACTTGTTGTCAAGGGATCAGCAAGTTATGAAGTTATTTGATTTAATTATGTGTGGACCATGACACAGTATTTGTGCCAAATGGCATGGCAATTCATTCAATAGCTGTAAAGAAATGTCCCTCAAAACCACAAAGAAGCTCGATTGTGATGCAAAAAAACTCTCAGTTGTTAGGATTTATTATCTGGGGGACATGAACATCTGTAGTTTAGAACTTTAGTTGTGTTATTAAAATGTGCATAATAATAATAATCATTTGCAACATTGTTTCATCAAATTCTCCCTTCATCTTCTTTAAAAATGGCCAGCGCCCTATCTGATCCGAACACTCCCCCCGGATGCCCAAAACAGAAATTACAACATGTTCTATTCTTGGTGCATGAGCAGGGATTATCCAGTACTGATGTACGACAAGCTGGCATGCATGGAAGTGTGTTATCAGCCCTGGTTCGAGGGTGAAGTCACTTCCTGCCTTTGCTTCCAGCCCAACCAGATAAGAGCTCCCACTCTAAGCCCAATGGGAATTTTTCTGACCAGGAAGCAGCAAAATGGGCAAACCCATTAGCTTAAACGCTGGACCACGCCAGCCTGTCAAACGATCCATAATAGGCATCCATTCCCTTTCCTCGTCATGCGTCATTTTTGGCTTGTTCATCATTACAAGGACACCGGACAAAGGCATCAGTGGCTTTTTGTTCCTTGGCCGGAGGGGCGTTGGGAGGATTGCTCTGTGTTAATCATCTGGTGCTACACTACAATGACAGACAGGAATGCTTTCAGGCCAAAGTATGTGATGTCTGTGCTGTCTACACAATGCACTTCTTCAAAGGACAGACGCAACGTGAATGGCATTTTTAAGGACCCGGGTCAGGTGATTTTTTATGGTTAAGAAACGATGATAAAACTTTGGTGGGAGAGCAGATTAATGTTTTTCAACTTTTTATATATTACACTTTTTTTGTAGATCTTTCATTCAAAAGAAAGATTGGTACAAGATTTAGGTTTCCCTCTTCATGAATATGTTTACCTTCTGGGATATTCTCATGTTATATCAAGCAAAATTCAAGAGCGACTCAAAAGTTGTAAACAAAAATATAGTGCAAGCAAGCTGTTCTCTCACTGGTCATAAATGTTATTGGAAGATTTGCCTTAAAACGCCCCCTCCCTTTTCTCTATGGTGTCCTAATTATTATGGAGTACCAGCAGCGTGTATTGCTCGTTGGGTTTATATTGTTTATACCGGCATTCATTAAATGAAAGAGATATCCAGATTAAATCAGCATCCAGACTGTGACTAGAAAACAATGTTTAGATGCATCCCATTAGAAGATGTGCTGCCTCAGGTTCTGGCCGTCAGTGAGTAGCTCTGATGGGCTCACATTTGCACTACATGAAGGAAAAAAAGGAGCCAGGCCTCCAGACTAAAGTCTAAAGTCATCCTTCCTCTTCCACTGTCATGGCCCCTGCTGTGCCTCTCCTTCTAGTATCCTGCCTGGTTTCCCTCCGTGTGTCTTTTGGTCCCAGTTTGTCCCGTGTGTGTGGGTGTGTCTGCCTGGGCGTGGCCTTCCCTTCCCTGCTGCCCCACATGCAACCCATTCCCTCATCAAGCCCCACATTATATCTACCGCAGTTCTCCCTCCACTCCTCGCCAGATAGTCTGCTCACTTCCATGGAACGACCGCTACGGCCACTTTTGATTCCCAGCATTCTGCTTGTGTTTAACCTGTGCTCTCTCCTGCCTCAGTCTCTCAGATCTCCTTGGAATTCCTTTGGTCACTGCCTTGTCAACCCAACCTGCCATTGGACACCATCACCAATCCCTCACTTTGTCCTCCTCTGGTTCAGTGAAAATAAAGCTAATTGTGTAACAGTCCAGCTTCGTGGTTCTTGGGTCCAGCCTCTCACAACTATAGCATCCACCCTGTGAAACACTTTTTGTGTGTTTTACTTATGCTGCAAAATGGGACCACAAACTGCATCTTTTTACCTTTGTGTACAATAACAATGAATGAAACTTTGAACCGCACACTGAGTAACGTAATCAGCATGATGAATTATAAGATGCTGTTAAGATGAGCTTAGTTTTATTTCTAGAGCACAGGGTTCACAGGACAGGAGGAGGGCTGAAATAGAACTTTGTCCAATCCGATTTTCTCACTTTTTCGTTTTCCTCTGTCTGCCTTTATTACAGTAAGTCAGAAAACATCACAACGTGATACATTTAATTAATTAAGAAACGCTCTTTGAAGTTATTTGTGCCATGGGTCTGCTCACATCGCTATTTCAACTCATTTGATCCAGTTCATGTACTGAGTATTCAGAAACAAAAGGCGAGAGTGGAAATGCGTATGCAAACCGAGATAGGAGGAACTTCAAATGAATCCAACACTTCAAATGAGGCTCAAATGAAAAGTATTCTCTGTGGCACACCAATCCCCTGTGTTTACTCTTCTCGATCCTCATACAGTGTAATATACAGCACGACCATGTCGCTCCTCCCAGTGACCATGGGGAGAAGCTTTGTGTCCATGCATCCCCGTTTACCCATGATCAAGGCTGCGTTTTAGGACCGGTGACAGGCCCATCACTCATCCTACATAGTGACTCATGAATATGTATAGTCAGCAACGCTTGTTAACATTCCCATCTAATCCTGACCAGACAGGTGAAGAGCACATGTGGACCATTTTACCCACCCACCTCCCCCACCCAATGGAATAATGGAACGGGGTCACCACAGTCAGATGATGGAGAACGACACCCGCGGTCGCAGCGTTGTTTCTCTCACTCAATTGCTCTGATGAGAAATATACGCTTCCCCACGGGCTGCTTTAATAATTCCCTGTCTACTCAATGCAAATAAGCACTCAGCAGGCAACAAGCTGTTTATGACCGCCTTGTTTGCCAAGAGATTTATTCTGCATCAATTTATACCGAAACATTTATCACAGCATCTGTCAGGGGCAGCTTGAAATTGGAGGCTTGTTATGATGTCAATACTTTAACAGTCTTATTAGAGTGTGAAAGGCATAATTGTAAATCCCATATAAGGCAGAGTTAAATTTAGATCCATCCAACATGATTCCAGTGCAGGATTTCTTCTTTCTGAACATTGTATGTCTCGGCTGCTAAATGACGCACAGGAATATAATAGCTTTCTTCATCTTCCATGTAAATTGAAAAATAATTTTCTTTTTTTCATAGCATGTGCGTGGTATGAAGCTGTGTGACTGATCCAGTTTGTATAGAACTTGTCTTAATTGCTTCTTACTGAAATGAAGCTTTGCTAAATGTGGAATGGTCTGAGACAAGTGAAAAATCATCCATCTCATCTTGTTGACAGTCAATTAATTTTTCCATGCGGCTGCTTCACCCGGTTCAGGATTTTGACATATCAAAGATGCTGTTTGCCTTGACAGCATGTCGGAGGTGTGCTAGTTCTTATTTAGACACTGAAGGGTTTACCTGAGAGAGACCTGCAACACATTACGATAGAAATAAAGCCCACAAACTGCGGCAGAATCAGTTTGTCAGTCAAAGTATCTCATCACCAAGTCTCTCCATCCTCTTCATGTGTGCATCCTCACATTAAACAAGCTGGTTGTTAATGGACAGGAAGTGTTCTCTGACGACACACTAGCTTTGTCCTGCACATGCTCATAGTGGCTGGCCATAAGCACGGTATGATTTAGATGGACAGGTATGCTTGTGCTTGACGGGTTGCTCCCACAGCGTTGTCTGGTCTGGGAGTGGTCTGTGTTTTTGTCTTCGAACTTTAACCCTGCCATGTTGTGTTTTAAGTTCACGGAAATTTAGAGGAACATTTTGGTCGCCTAAAAAAGTCTTTGGATGTACTTAACTCCACCCCTTTGTGTCACTTCTGGATCTCAAAAAACAAGATGATTTTGAAACTGTCCACAAACCAATGGTGACATCACAGGGATGACGCCCACGTTTTTAGACTGTTCACAGATTCCGTGTCCATGTGCCATCTGTGTATATTAGTGTGTGTGTGTGTGTGTGTGTGTGTGGGTGTTGGTGTGTGTGGGTATGTATAGGTGTGCGTGACTTTGTGATGGTCAAGGGAGTGAAGGAGAGTTGTTCACACTCACCGTTGTGTGTGTGACCTCTTTGTGTTTGTTCCACACAGTGAGCCGTGGCGCTTTGCAGGTGGATCATCATCAATCATGGATGAAAAATGTTCTTTTTATTCCCCACAGTTCTTCCCAAGCACTTGACCTTTTCAACATGTTTTTTCTGAGGGATTTCTTCCAACTGGGATATCTTAATAAAAGATAAAGAGATCTTCTTAGTGCCGAGGAAGAAAAACCCTCCAGAGAGTGCACATATTATATATTTTCTGACTTTTTGCTTCCAGGGGTCTAACAGTACCTCGAGGGACGTCGGGATGGAGGTGACTCCCAGGAGCATCACGTGACAGCTCTCAGCACCACCATGTGCCCTGTACTTATAGAAGAAAAGAGTCATAGAAATGTTGTCTCTTACAAAATATGTGCGTAACGTTTTTTTTGGTAAACACACATTATTATGCTGCGGAAGTAAAAGAGAGGAGCTCCTGCCTTATGCACTGTTTCGCTCAAATGCAAATGTTCACAACTAGTTGCTAACTTTCACTGCCAGCCCTTTGTGTTCGTGAAAGCAGCTGGCTGCTGCAGCTATGATCTGATGAGAGGGAAACTGTGGAACAGAATATGAGAAAGGGACCGTGTTGGTTCATCACTGTGAGTGTCACCTTTCACATTACGCACACTCATTTGAGTGCAGCTTTAACCAAGCTGTAAATGATATATGAATTTGCTTTTAAACCGCTAATCCTCTTTCAATTGTTCAACTGGTCATGAACCGTCAATGTAATACTGATGCCTCTATTTGACCGTCATAAATAAACAAGGCTGGCAGCAGCAGACCCTATTGTGGTAAAGGAGAACGTTCCTAAAGGGACCCTGGTGCTGGTAAACACTACAGCTTTTGTCCATAGGACCACAGAAATCAACACAACATTTAAAGTTTCTCGTAGTAGCTTTAAGGATGAGTATTTTGCATTGGCAGTGAACACATTCATTATGTTTGGCATAATTACATTTCTCACAAAACATATTTGCTAATGCAAATAGCTTGTATATAAATGTAAATTCTTGGAGAGTGAATTGTACACTGACCCCGAGGCGTCTGCATCAGCATGCTGAATGATTTCCCTTAGATAACCTGAACATAATCTGAAAACCCTTTCCTGTGGCGACACCCCTCATGTTGCCCGTCCCGCTGGGAACTGGCCCGCTGTGGCCTTTTTCCTGTGGAAGAATAGCAGTGTGCAAAAGTAGCAGGACTTCCCATGTCCTGCACGCCACAGCCTGAGAGTGGCAGCTTCCCTCCCTGAGGAACCTCTCAGTGTGCAAGGTCGACCCCCACGTCCCCAACCACCCCACCTCATTTTTGAAGTAATCCTGGCTTGGCAGAGTGCTAAAGGCTAAATAGCAGGGAGGGTAACTTATTTTTGAATGTTTAGAGCATGGATAATAGTATGCATCCATCCTGCTCCTGTCTTCATTCAGATTGAAAGAGGAAGACACAAAGGACAATGTTGAAAACGAGGCGGCAGTGTGATGGACAGTAAGCATTAATTGAAACAGAATGAAGCACAGAAACCTGCAATAAGCTGCTGTTATAACAAGCATATTTCACTTTTACATCAATTGAAGGTCAATACACTCAGCAAGTTACCATAGCAAAGAGAGATAAATCTCTCCAAGTCTAATCTAAAAAGCCGAGTATATTAGCCAAGTTTCACACAGAGAAGCTCAAAGATCCACAATGGCCATTAAAGGACAGCAGCAGAGAATACAAAGGCCCATGGCTGGCATGAGGTCAGTTTTAAACCTTCATGGGGATTTCAGGAGGATCAGACGGACACAAGAGATGAAGCTTCTTTAAAACGCTCATATCAGAGTCATACTTCCCCTTCACAGTGTTTTGATTCTCAGCCATCTCTCACACAAGTCTGTTGGCATGCAAACATCCAGAGACTCCAGATTCACATAAACCAGAGGGGGGGAGAAACAGGGTCAGCGTGACTGCCCACCCATAAGTCCATGTAATGAAATAGGCCAGTATAGTGGAGCCTCAGCACACCTCTCTCTGATTGGTCGGCCAGCCAAAAAGGAGGCAGGCCACTGGTTGTAATCTCTTCCCAACCTGGCATTGACTGTCCACGACTATTAGATCAGTTACTAAATCCGATCAAATATAGTGCTGTCTCTGAAGCCCAGCAGCCAGGGACAGAGTTGACCACCTGCAGTCAGTCGTCATTAAAACGCCGGGTGAAAGTATTCTGTTTGTGTCAGCATTACTGAGGGGAGGAGTCAGCTCAGCCTGGATTAGGGCTGCTGTGGGACGGTGGGAAATATGAACAGGAATGCTGTGCTACACAGATTTCCCAAGACTGTAAAAAGTCTCCAATTTAGCCCCAGACGATAAAATTGCAAATGTTTATATGGCTGTGCTCACAGATATGAAGACACAATGAACAAAAATTGAAATACACTTCTGATGTGGCATAATATTAGCCAGGTTTGCCAATTCACCTGCTCCAGAGAGCACACTGGTTCCAGCATACTGGCCATGAAAACCACATCAGTTTCAACAAAACATCACATGAGGCAATATCTGTACATACTGGGACCCTAAACAGTCTTGGAAGTGCCTAAATTGGGTATGATTGAAAAGCTGTGACTCCTGTGAACCTTATTGTTCCTAAAATGACCATTTCACTGCAGTGAGACCATTGTTTGTAACTTCACACAAGTGAATAATCACAGCCTCATGAAACTTTACAACCACAAAGTTGTTGACACAAAATCACAGATTGAATGTTTCTACCGTGTTTCTCAAGATCTTGTTGTCAGAGAAGCTGCATGTAACATTAGAAATGTTTCTAATGTTACATGCAGCTTCTATTGTGAATTGTGAATGTTAGTGCACGTGAGTTTGTCCCACTGGTTGGCTAATTTTCCGTTAATAACAACGTTCCAATAAACAGCGTTGCCTCAGAATCATTGGTTTAAGATTGGAATATGTGCTTAAACAAGACTCAATGTTTGTACCTAATGTTTGCTTGGAACACATTGCTGAGTTGCATTGATAATTAATTGTTGGATTTTTAGCTTTGTGATAATGTAAAAATAATTCCATGTGGCATATACTGTTGGCAGGTAAAGATCCTATGGCTCCAAAAAAAAAAAAGATTGGGTGTAAAGAACAATTGGGTGTATGTTGGGCTCTTTATAGTTTTAAAAATATATGAAAAGTTCTTAAACCAAAATCCATTGAAGTAGGTTTCCTTGTCACTGCCATTTTCCTAACGTTTAATCTCAGCTGTTAGTTTTTTACAGTGAAATCATTCAGCAGATTGTCAACTATTTAAATGCAGGGCTCTCAAGTGCCACGCATTGAGCGTGACTGTCACACATTTCGGTCTTAAGTCACGCCCTCCTGCCACACATCGTATTTCTCACGCTGAAAAAAAACTCCAGGCCATTTGATGTACCCCCCCCCCCCTCCACCCCTCTGATGAGGAAAACCATGAAAAGTTGTCCTCTTCAGCATTGAATATGAGCATTTGTCATTAAATGAGGACTTTGTCTGCCTTTTCCGGACTTAATGACGTTATGTTTGTCTGTGTCTCTGGAATGTCAAGTCAACCACTGTGTATAAAATGTACCACAACAACAACAACAACAACAAATGTGCTTTAGAATGGAGTGGGAGTCACAGACGATGTGATGACAAACATTTGGCTTTGGTGTGGCTGGCAAAGGGCACCCCCATTTCCCTTTGATTCAGCATTCAAGGAAAAGCCATTAGTCAATCCTAGGGAGGCAGGATGCCATCGGGGTGAGTTATATTCTGCATCATTTTCCACAGAAGCAGGACAAATTAGTTTGTTACAGACTGATGTGGTAAAATATGTAGTGACTCTCCCTGTTTGACTCAGTAGAATGAGGAGGTTGTCTGGAGCAGATAAGGATGAATTAGATGTAATTTGCTAATCATGTAAACAGAGCTTCCATGAGGCTTTGAATGGCTTGGCAGAGAGAGACATGATTTAATTGTTGCCAATAAAAAAAGAAGAATATTCATCGACACTTTTGGATTTGATATTGTAACAGGCCTGATCCCTGTCATCAAATTATTCTTTGCCTCATAAAGGGATATAATATGACTATCAGGTAATGTGTTTAGCATGTTTCATTCTGACTAAGTTATGAAACAAAGATTAGCAATTTGGAAACATACGCTTTTGAGGCACACCAACTTTGGTTTTATTTGATTTTAATAATGATTAACCTGTAAACAACAGAGGGATAAATGCAAACAGGCTACCAGCTAGGCTAAGTAACAGGACACTAATGAAAAATCCCCTGTAAAAACTGGTACAGCAAAGTTAGCATTGTATCAACACACTTAAAATTAACACTAGAAATGAACACACTTTTTTACCAAACAGCAACAAATTTTAACATTGTATAATCTTGCCGGATTCTGAAACTCAATTTAGCGACAGTAAAAAGCAGCTCACAGCCCAAGTAGGAGCTAAGCTAGCTCACACTGCCTCAGGTCTCCTAACTTCAGCAGACGGACTTCCAGCCTGCTTACACTGACCTCACACAGTGGGATGTTAACTTCTACCAACACGATGTGGGATGTTAACTTCTACCAACACGATGTGGGATGTTAACTTCTACCAACACGATGTGGGATGTTAACTGCTACTAACACGATGTGGGATGTTAACTTCTACCAACACGATATAGGATGTTAACTGCTACTAACACAATGTGGGATGTTAACTGCTATTTACACGATGTGGGATGTTAACTGCTACTAACTAGCTACTGACAGACATGTTAGGACACAGGTGACAGTTTGTTTTCTTGTTCCGCCATTCTAAACACAAGAGCTCGCTGTCTCATTAAAGAGGTGATGCCGCCTTGGGAATGAAATAGGAATTCTAGTTTAATTTTAATTTATACAAAATGAAAAGGCTCTGATCAAAAATTATGCTGATGAAGACTTTACACGATATATACATAGGAAAATGCTGCTAATAATGATGCACTTTTTATTTTATTCAAACGGTCTCTTTATTTCTCCACAAAAAAAACTGAAGTGATGTTTCCAGGATGTCGGGGATGGAGCAGAAGGGGTTATTATGCGGGCAAATAAACAAACTAAGAAACATTTCTGCAAGACTATAAATGCCATGGCAACAGCACACACCAGGTGATTGTTTTCTTCTTGGAAACAAGGTTGGGATCAGTACTCAGCTGTATTCACGACGCCATCCAATCTGAATAACACTTCTGCATGCGGAAAAATAGAAGAAAGAAAAACAAAAAGAAAACCCAAAACACTTCAGTCTGCGATCTGAAACCACCGAAACTGAAAGCATCAACCAACCCTTTCGTTTCTGTTGTGGTTGTAGAGAAAACTCTCAGGTCCCCTGTTGACTTTATTGCCATTGTAACACACTTCTGAGGGGGGGTTGGCTCTTTGTTCTGAGAGTTGCTGCAGCTTTGTGTTGCAGGTGAGGGATATGGGCGCCAACTTTCTGAGACAATTCCAACCTGCGTCTGAATAAAGGCCAGGCTTCTCTCTGCTGGGCCTCGTTCAAGCTTTTTACTTGAAATATTGAGATGTTCTTTGCCAGGATGTGAAAAAAAGGAAGAAAAAAAAACACTCACAAGGGATTGCAAAAACAGAAATGGGGCCATGGTCGTGACTACGAGGTTCAACCGTTCCCTGCTGGGTTTATCTCTGCCAGATGCAGTGTTTTATCATGTTGAACTGACTTGGGAACAAAACGGGGAGACGGGACAAAAGGAACACCTGCATGTGTGATTATACATTAACACCCTTGAGTTATAGCGACGCATACTCTCCATGGCCTGCTGTTGTGACTGGGCAACTGAAGACATGTGAAGCATCATCAAGCAACACGTGATGCGGAAAGGCCGGGTTTCTCTTCATGTTGCTCAATGTCCATCAGCTGGCTCACTTCAAACATGGAACTCCAGAGAGAAACGACAACTAGCATCAGGCCTGCTAACAGAAACCACACTAGGGTCCTCGCAGATCCTTAAAATGTTATTTTTTTAATTGGGCTGGGCAAAGTTGAAAAAAAAAAACAACTGATTAATCGCATGATTTTTTTGCGATTAATCACGATTAATCAATTAATTATGCTTAAATTCAATAATGAAGTAAAAACTAGTATATTGCACGCTTTTATTTTAAAGTAATGTTATCAGAACAATATAGCAGGCACTCTGGAGCAACAACACGATAACATACATACATATATAGTATATACATCTTTTTTCTTTTTTTTCTGAACAGATACTGTTCAGTAGTAAGGGTCCCTGTTAGGGACAAGCCACTCATTCTTTTGTCCATGTTCTGTGTGTTGCTTACCTTAAAGATGTATGTTAAAGACCAGCAATTGATTCACTTTATACAAAATAAGTGCTTTTCATATTTTCCAGTTTAGTTCAGTTTTTCTTCCTCAGTGAGAAAAGTCCAGTCTGTGTTGGCTTGAACAAGTGCACTGAACAATTTGTGATGCATAGAAAGTTCTCCTCTTTGAGAGAAGAGTAAAGATCCAGATGTGATCTTGACTCAAAGTGCTGTGCCATAGTGGATCAGACCGCGGGGTCAGGAGCTTCGGGCATGCGCGATTAACTTTTCAATCTGGACTTGGAGACTGTCGGTAGACTGACTGCCTGTGAGTGAAGCTGCTTGTTGCAGCACTCGCTGCTCGTTGAAAACAGAAAATACATAACAATAGGTGCTTTCAAGTCAGGCTCAATTCTTCAACAATGCTTGTCGGCGAGGCTATGGAAGGCACCTACTTAAATCGCCTTCAAATTAAAAGCATTGCCGTAGCATGGCATTAATTCATTTATTTTTCATGTTTGATTTACCTCACATGGGCCAGACCGGGAGAGCCGTAAGACGCCCAGGTCTGAACTACGTCGTCTGACAGAGATTTAAAGCAAAAAGCCCCTCCCAGTGTAAAAAAAACAACAACATACAGTTAACGCATGATCAAATAGTTAACGCCGTCAAAGGATTGCCAGATTAATTTTGCGTTAACGCGTTCATCTGCCCAGACCTATTTTTTATATAATCAACGTCTAAATAATGTCTATAATTGCAGGAGGAAGAACTTTAAATTTTGACCGTTGTTGGTTGGACCTCTCTTGGGCCTTTCTACGTGTCGGGCGGTGGCGTCCAGTCGGTTTGGCAGCTGCTTCCGTGCTGCGGGCACCGCCTTTCATCCCCCTGGCCCTCATCCCATCTTCTATATTTCAAGCCACATTTTAAAGCTGTTGTATAAAAACAAATTCTTTACCCCAGGGGGTTCTTATTTTGTCACTTTCTCTCAGATTCTCTCTGTTGTCCACTGTTTTATTTATTTGATAGTAGGTGAATGGAGACTTTTGTTTTTCATTGCACCAAGTCTTTCCCCATACCGTTGTAGTTGTATTAATGAGACTGCTGTTATGTTAGCTATTGCAGTAATTTCAATTTTTTTAAAAATCACTGATGTAGTGTACTGAACTGTAGGTTGTTGTTTTTCTTTTTCCGTAGGCACGCAGTAATGCTATTTTTATAATTTTAGAGGCATTACGAAGGTCTTGAGAGTCATTCAAATTTTTACTTAAAGAAAATAAAAAATACAATTGCACACAGCCTGTGTATAAAGTCACTCGTAAAGAGAAGATGAAGTGTGAGTGGGTCTCAGACCATCAACAAGCAGCAGGAGTTAGGAGCGCAGAAGCTCCGCACGAGTAGCATTAGCATTTATAAAAGGCTGCTATTTGCCTGCTGCATTAGATAAGTGCACCGCATCTTTTTGGAAATTAGTAACATTAGCATGCATGGAACTCTCGCCAGATGTTTGAAATCAGTTGTCTGCAGTGAAACAGGCAACAATAAGGATAGCATTAAGTGTTATCATTATTAGTATCGGATGCAGCTGATCATAAAAAGATCCAAAGCACACATGTTTGATATCTTTTTCACACTAGAGCAATCAGTCTGTACCTCATCTATCACCAAGTGTCCACTGAATATACTTCAAATTGATCAGCAAATTGCTGTAAATTATATGATATATCTTGAAATGTGATTGCTGGCTGGCCAACTCATCAGTGTTGAATGAACCCATCAGAAACAATCAACATGTCAGCTCCTAGATGGAACTGTTTTTAGTAATGCTAACACATTTGTTGTTAAAGGAGGAGCACATGAAGCTTGTTGCTATGGTAAAGAGTAATTTAAATATGACCTGACTGTAACCGCCGTGGGAGCCAGAGGCCGCCCTGCGTTGATAATAGGAGACACAGCCAAAGGGTCTGCGGCCATGCTGGTGGCTCTGAGACTGTGTGCAGTGTGCTAACATGCTCAGGGCTCTCAAGTGTCACGCATTGGGCGTGACTGTCACGCATTTCGGTCTTAAATCCCGCCCTCCCGCCACACATCGTATTTCTCACGCTGCCCCCCCCCCCCCTGTGAGGAGCCACTCATCAGCCAATCAAAAAAAAGAAATGGACTACAGCCAATCAGAAAAACATATCTTTTGCATGTGTTGTATCCGGTTAAGATGTAATGACCGGCGGCGCATATTTGTCGTCGTCACCGTCGCTTCTCTCTCACTGCACCCCCCTCCCTGTCGCCAACGGCTCCAGGGGATATATGTCACGCTTGCCTGCCTTCTAAACTTGAGAACCCTGCAAGCTCACAAACTTAGCAAGTCGATGTTTACCATCTTAACATTTACAAATTAGCTAAAACCACATAGGACAGCTGAGGCTGATGTGAGTGTGCTAAATTTAGCCGGCGTATGGTTATAGTGAAGATGTATTATCATGGTGGCAGGAGAGGAGAAGCTTTTGGGGGTCACCAGGTGTCCTTGATGGCTTGACCATTTCAGTTGAGATATTGTGCTTTAGTTGAGCATATTTATAACCAAATTTGTGATTAATAAAATTGCTATGAACCAATAGGCCGACAGTATTTAGGGGACCTTAGACCTGCAGGGGCCCTGGGGCAGTTGGACTGTTTGGCTCTGTGGGATTCCTCTTCTTAATGTAGTCCATATATTAGGCAATAATTGGATTTGAGGTGTGAAGTGAAGTCCGTGTTGGAGAGAAGGGAGACGCACATTTCATGGCTCCACCAGATCGGCTTCATTACACCTTTAGTGTTCCCCTTCTGCCGATGAGATGGTTTCAAGAATTGTTCCATAGGATTTCATAAGAGACATAACAAATCCTGGATGTGACGGCATGGTTTGTTTCATTGGTTTCTTTGTTTCTTATCTTCAGTAACTTTGGTCAAGTTTGCATTCATCCTTCTTTTACTTGATCTTTTACCCTCTGCTAGTTAGTGTATGTGCATGGAACGACATCTCTTGTTTCATTTGCAGTCTGCATGCATGTAACTGGAAAATTATTGGTCATTGTTACAGTTAATGCTGTTCATATAGTATCAGCATTACAAATACTTGCGGACAAATTATAGTTTTTTATCTTGCTTTTCCCCTGGGGAACGCATAAGTAACGAGCTGCCTCGTGGGGAATCACTCGTCAGACAATAACATTTAAATACGCGCAGCATATGATTTACATGTGTGATCAGTAAATCATCTTGAAAGAGGCAAGTATCCTGGGGCCCACCGGAGCAGAGCAAAGATACCTAAACACAATACAAAGAAAATAGAAAAATACAGTTCTACTAGTCAGCGTTCGGCGACAGCAATATAAAAATGAATGGAACTAGCAGCAGTGGGTGGAGAGAAGCTTCCCTCATAGTCATGATTTGACTCATATTTTGTGAAACAAAATCCGGATGAAAACGTTAACATGTTGAGCCAGATGACGTGCTAGCAAATCCTAAGGCTGCCGATTGGCTGCAGCCCACCAGGACCTGAGGCTAGCAGCTCACATTCACAGGGAATTAAGTCAAGTACACACTCTCACTCTTGATCCACTGACATCCAAACAGAGACACCGTTCATTTGACTGGATTATATGTTTTCACCCCGACAGGCAACATTACTTTGCTTACATGCTATTTCAACAAACACAAAACTGTCTGATGTGTGGTTGAGTGGTAACTCCTCTAACATGTGCTCGTCTCGACTGTGAGCAGTAAGCTAGTACAAGCTGGCGAGAGGTTCCGAATCTGGTTGCCAGTCAGTTTCTAAGCAAAAGATGGCTGCCTCTCTGTGGAGATGATGCTTTATTTGGATCGCTGCACCACGGTGACTTTCCTTATCATTCTAGAAGTCATCTCTCAGTGTGATCTTTTACTTGCTGAGCACATGAATAAGTATGAACAGAAGGATCGGAAGAGCACCGTATCTTTAGTCCGCTAACAGCGAGGACTTCATTCAGCAACACAATGACAAAGCCCTGAGCAGCCGAGATACAGTAGGCAGAGAATGTTTCTGCCTGCCGTATGTTTGTGGAAAGCATGTCGGCAATACGGAAGCAGTGGGTGCTGTGCCGCCTGTCTCGCCCTGTCTCGCCCTGTCTCACCCTGTTTCGCCCTATCTCTCTCACATAGACAGCGGCGTGGCGGCCTCGGTTTCCCCTCGGTTCGCAGGTTATGCAAAAGAGTGTGAGTGTGTGTGTGTGTGCGCGCGTGTGTGTGTAAGTTTGTACATCTCTGTGTGGGCCAAGAAGAGTCCTACGAAGGTATGAGGGCTCGGATTTAAAACAAGGTTTTGGTTTAAGGGTGAACACAATGAAGCTCTGACTGCTTTGAGGCTTCTCGTCATAATCTAATCTATTTTAAACTACAATGCTCTCCATAATGAATCGAACTATTCCGGATATGCCCTAAATGCTATGTCTGATTTATTAAAGAAAGAAGCACCAAACGTAGTTGGCATGTGTCTGTAACGTGATGCTTGTGCTCTGCACAGAGCGCTGCTGCTGCTGTTGGCTCAGTGTGCAGAGCGCTGCTGTCAGGGCACAAGTGGAGGATCTTTATCACTTCGAGTGACCATGACAAGCTAACATTTATTAAAGCCGGCCTCCAGGCACTTCACTCCGGCTATAATGTCTTGTCAATGAGAGTTAATGCCACCCCAGATGATCTTGTTGAAAGGCTTTTTAATCAGCAGAGCGATTACTGTTGAAGAAGAAAAAAAATGGCACATGTATTCATTTCTCTGGCCTGACAAAGATTTTAATCCCTTCTCATCAAAACTGGATTTTGACTCAGATGCAAAAATTGTATTAGCTATCCAGATTGTAAAATAGGAGTCCCCCGTACCTGGCTTACAGCTGCAGACAAACTATGAACTGAAAAACTGGCAAACCAATATTCACGTGAGAAGAATAATTATATATTTTTGCACATTGAACTCCTTTTGTCAACCTCCCTCGAGCAGACACTTGTCATGGCCCTGACTCTGACTCCCCTCTTTGACAAACACACCAAGCGGCTTTGTCACAGCTCCATTCAGAGAGCGAGAGAGAGAGAGAGAGAGAGAAAGAGAGACAGAGACGCTCGCTCCTGTGCTCCGACGCTCGCTCCTGTGCTCCGTGCACTCTTTCTATTTGACTAGTCTTTGGTGTGAAACCGCTCAATATTCTGGGTTTGGAACAGCTGCTTTCCCAGATCAGTGGAGACTGAATATATTAAGTTGAGGTCCGTGTTCAGGCATGGTTGAAATGCAAATATTTCATGCCCTGAAATGGAATCATTTCGGTACCTGCTGAACCCAAGAGAGAATATATATTTTTTCTAACCGGTGCACAGGTACCTGCCTGGAGCGATGAGAGGGAGCTCTGCACACATCCACAATACATGTTCCACATGGACTGTCTGTGCAGTCAGTCAAGTGGATATTCACACTTTCAAAACTTTATTTTGACTTGACTCACACATTAAACCTGATATCAATGATAGACCTCTAATCAATTATTATTTCACTTCTATTTTATGTGACAGCCTTTCAATGTCTGGAACTATCATTGCATTCACACATGATTTTGTATGAAGTTTTGTATGAAGAATTATGTCAGATTTTCCACAAGAAGTTTTCTCACAGACTACTTCAGTACGCCAGTGATGTCATCAGGGTGGTCTTAGCTCTGTTTGGACACATTTATAACAGACAGCCGGTGTTTCTAACTGCAGACAGAGCAAAACATGGACAGTGAGGCTCTAATGATAACACGATGCATTGTGGTCAACGTAGGATCCAATGTTTCTGGGCCTGGTCCATGGCCTCCTTGGTTGCTTCAATTGAGACCATTACTGAGGTGTATAGTTTGTCTCTCAAAGGTCGTACATTGCAACAATATGTCTTGCAAAACAACCTCAACTCAAAGGTTAATCAACGAGCTGCCACCACATCCCATGGTCTACATCAGACAGTGGAAGTGTCGTCATATGACCTCTGGGTGGGTCTTTATCACGTGTGATGTGAGCCAGAAGTCCCGGTCCTCTGTCAGGACTTCTACTCTCTGGATGCTAAAGAAGGTAAATATTTAAAAAAATCAAAACAATACTGCGCAACATATGCACAGTGTGACATTTGACAGATGTCCATGGTTACCAGATGATGTTACTTAATCTCTTTTCCCTGAAGCACTCACTTTTCTGCCATGAGGTCAAACTTAAAATGTTTTGCTGCTAAAAATGTTAGCACGCTAACCTGCTAAACTAAGATGGTATCCATGCTAAACATTATAGCCACTATGTTAGCATTGTCATTGTGTGCATGCTCATGTGAGCATTGGGTATATCAAATATTATTATTATTATTATTGTGACGTTACTGTCAGCTGGGATAGGCTCCATGACCCATGTGACCCTGGAACAGATAAGCGCAGTAAAAAACACAATATTAATGTATTACATGAGAGCTATAAGTTTGTACTGAATCTTACAATAAATTTTAGCACATCCGGCTTTCCATGTAAAAAAAGGGAATTTGTTTCAGCTTCCCATATGCTATGCTACTGCTATTCAGTGCACAAATCTGCATCCTGGAAAACACCTCACTAATAATGAGGCGACAGATGGATTTAGTCTTTAGCACTTGTAGGTTGAAAGCATGTATTTGTTCAAAATTGTTTCCATATACAGTTGACAGTCACCGAGCTAGAGGTATAACTTGCGTCGCTCTTAGTTACAGCTGATTATCTTTAATTAACCTGCACCGCTTCCGTCTTATCTCACCAGTGCTGCATAGATCTCGTGCGCTCTGTCCAGCAGCACAGAGAGCTGCACCGCACTGCTGTGAAATTATTACATCAGTAAAGAATTATTCAGTTTTTGGGCTGCAGCCAATGCTTGTAACTGATATGTACGTCTGTGTGTATGCATTTGGTAAATGCCTACATTTATCAAAAGCCCTTTGATATTTGCAGAAGAAGCCGATGTGTTACCGACATGTCACCTGCCTTCTCGCTGGGTTGAAAAGCAAAAGTTAAACACCCTCTCAGGCGGTTGGAGATGATGATATCTGGGCGAGGCGGTGAAAGTGAGGCGGAAACACACAAACACACAGCCCCATGCAAACAGAAGGTAATCAGCCAGCACTGATGACTTGCCTGCCACTCCCCCCCAGGTTTCCGACATCATGAAAATGAATGTCATGGCATCCATTTATTTGGCTCAGACTCAGAGGGTCACATTTTGATTCTGATTTTATTGCGATGATTATATATGTATTTCTTCATGGCTCCTCTGTATCTTTTACGTGTGCTGTCACTGATACAGGTGGTGGGTGAGAGACAAGGGTCTGGGTGTTTGTGTGGAAGATGGAAGGGAGTAATCTCTCAAGACGTCAGTGAGGTAATTTCATTTTTCTCTGAGCCATCAAAAGTTTGTCATTTGGCAATCACACCGTGTCAGGCTTTCTTCACCTCCTGAGGATTGCTCTATTTTATCACACCTAACAAATATTCACAAGGAATGCAAGAGCTCAGGAATAGTGATGGAGTGCCATAAAATGAGAGGATAGCATTTACGTTCTGGTGCATTCACTTGAAATACTACACTAAATGGCACAGTCTCTCCAAAACGTCTCAGATATTGTTTTAAAGAGCTTGCGAAAGTTGCGAAAATGGCAAATGCAACACTTTCTGTGTTCATAACTATAGATGTAAAAGCTGTCCTTTCTTTTTCCAGACAGGAGGAGACCAATATTACATGTCTGAGTGTTTTAAGTGTGGATCTGGAGTCAGTATGTAGTTAGCATAGCTTAACATAAAGACTCGAATCAGGGGTAAAAACAGCTATCATTGTGCTATGCTAAATAACTGTAAGGTTAAAAATCATTATATATATTTTTTCTTAACAAGAAAGACATGTTAAACAAACAAAGTAGTACTTTAGAGAAGAATTTCTTGGGGAGCAACATCCAAATGCAGCGACTGCTTGCAGCATCCCATCATCGTGTCACTACATGAAAGTTCCAGGTGATAGCATTATTCCTGAAAGTAAATCACTTACTGTTGTAAGAAAAACGTATTATTATCTTTATTACGTACTGTTTAAATATAATAATTAATAGTATTAGAAGGCTAGTGACTTTTCATTGAACTCTTTCTCTTTCACCAACTTTGTATCTCGTGATAAGTCATGAGACAGCAAGTGTCTGTTGGTCTAAACAGGACTGGCCTGGTGGTCAAATGACTGGGAAGTGCTCATGATATGGCCCTAAAGACGTCATGTGTGCCTTTGTGTATTGATAAATATATGTATTTAAGCTGATAGTCTTGGGCGGTCTCTTTGAGCAGTCTAGAATATGCAATTTGCCTGTCAGGTTGTATTTCTGACTGTTCCTTCTTCGAAGAATAAATGTACTTGTTTTAATGATTTTACTCCGAGGTGTCGAGTGTTTTTTTTCTAACACTTACCAACTGTATAAGGCAATCTGCACTATAGTAGGAAATGATGCATAGATTTACTGGGCAGATTCATTGATACATTTTCTTTCAAGACAATAATGATGTTGTCAGATTTCTGTTCAGGTTAAAAAAAAACAGTAAACATGTAAATATTACCTTTATCCAGCACAGAATTTTGTCATTTATAAAAACATATGTTCATAGTTTATTATGAATGCCTGGAAACCCCTGCAGAAGTTTGCACTGTGAAAGAAATTTAGATGGACCTCACTTTCAGCAAATGTCTGGAAAAGAACAACGTTAGCATCGGATGTTACCAGTAAAATAAAGTGTTGTCTCACTAACCTTTCACCTAAATGTTTTACTATATATAATACTTTGGTAGTAACATTTCCATCAGCCTCAGCTATACTGTTTGTATACCAAGATGATTAAAAAAAGGTGATAAGCATGGGAAACACGTTTTAGCATGTTGCTATGCTAATGTTGTTCCTATATACTCACAAAGCTGTGAGCACGTCTCGAGTTTCTCCGTCTTTTTAACCAGCAAAGGCTTTCTCACAAACATGGTGCAAATGCTCGGTTGTGTCTGCTCTACAAAAAAGTCAAGCAGATCCCTCAGCTCTGCCTACTTAGATTTTCCGCCATTTTGAATTTAGTGAAAAACACATTCTTATCAACTGCTCCTAAACACTGTGTCCGATTCTTCCAAAATCTCCTGTGGATCATTATTGGTTCGTTGTGATCAAACAATACTTTCAACTGAGATAATGGTGATTACGTTTTTGTCGAATCAAAAAACACAGTCTGCCGTTGCCAACCCTTTCTCCTATTGGAGTTAGCAACGCTAGCTCCAAAAGTAAGCAACACTGACAGCTTGTACCTTCAGGCCATCCAAAATTATCATTATGAACCAAACAACAACAAACAAACAAACATGACTATTAGTACACAGCTGTCCATCCAGCAGCTTTTGAAAGGCTCGATGCATGAGGATAAACAGGTAAAACAGGCCATCACGTGTGCCGGCAGGCCCTCCAGCTTACTGCAGACCTGTGACAGCAACAGTTACTGCACCCTGTCTTTTGTCAGAGCATTTTATTAGTTGATTGCTGTTGGGATAAAAATAGTTTTAATAAAATAGAATAATAAAGGTCTAGAAAGTATAATCCCAACCCTCGCTTCATAAATTGAGTGCATCATAAGAATGGGCTCATACAGGGTTCAATTCTACATTCTGAGGAAAACAATACACCAGCCAATCAGGTGACGGGTGCCTCTCTTTGATGCATCACCCTGTGACAGCCTGTGTCTGCTGGCTGAGTGTCGAGTGTGCCAATCTGCTCCAACAAATAAATCACTTTCACTCCATTTGACCTCTGTTGTGTTATAACGAGGTGCTGAGCACAGTGCAAAGCAGTGCACGTATACACGTGCCTGTGCAGCTCGCAGCACTGAAAACGCACACACCTATGAAAACGCACATGCTATACAGTCGGAGACACACACACATGCACACACACACACACACACACACACACACACACATGCACACAGCTGGTATTGCTGTATGCTCCTAATTGGCAAAAGAGCTCAAGAGTTCAAATGTGCTTCTTGCACACTGAAGCTCGGCACAACTGTTTTATCTCCCTCCACCCGCTTTAATCCAAGGAAAAAAGATGGAGGGGGGGAATTATGAATCAAACCCAAATAAGATCTAGCCCTGTCATAAAAGGAAAAAAAAATGGGAAAACTATTCAAAAGGCAGATTCATTCTGTGTGTGGAACAAAACAACAAAGACAAGATGGATACATATCAGATGACAGAGTCTGTGGCATATTGTGGCATATGGTAACCAAGGATCCTTCTCTCAATTTGGAGGAAGAGCACAAACACAAATGTGAGCTGAGCCATATTGAATTGAGTAAAGTAAAGGTCAGGGTGTGCGGCACACAGGCAGGCAGCAAGAAAGCCCTCCTTCAACCAGCTTTCTGGCTTGTTATGCATCAATTTTTATCTGGCAAACATTCCTCCGTGACAGTTGACCTTATCTCGGCACCCTGAAATATGGGCGTCAGAACACTTGATCGAAAGCAAATTCATTTTATGAGCTGTACCGTAATATGTTGAGTTAATTCACAGCTAAATGTCAAGCGAAATGCTGGTCGGAGATTTCCCTTTCGCTGGTGTTCTAAACAACGTGTTCCACCTGACTGAACTGAATCCATACCCCTGCATTTGATAACTCCAGCTTGTTTCACATCACTTGTTAGGCTGATTGTTTCTTGTAAAATGTCATTCATTGCTTCAACTCATTCATAGAAATTTTAAATTCTATATGGGCCACATTAAGATGTGAACATGCAGTACACGCCTCATTTAAATGTTACACAATCACAAACACCTGATCAAATTGCCGTGTAACTGGAGAGTACAGTCTGTTATATTTGATTAAATGTGGTTCGAGCTTTCTGTATTGTCCCTTGTATGTTGATTTAAAACTAGGAGGGTTGATTTAAAACTACAGGAAACTGCATTTTCCCATTGTTAGCCTTGCTTTTACCCTTTATAAAACATCATCAATAACTCTTGGGAGCTTCCCTGCAGATCCTTTAGCTTAATTGATCATTTGCCACTGGTGCTGGAGGGCCGTTGGGAGCATGTTGGTCACATCACATCACACAAAGGTTTTTCAGTACTATTAACTTTGGGGTCAATTTGACCCCATTTAATGTTTAATGTCATTTTTTTTTCATATGTCATGACTTTTTCTAATTTAAGGGGGACAATGACGTAAATAAAAATTTGATATGATGATATGTTTTCTATCGGTGTTCTTTGGGGTCAATATGACCCTAGGATTTTTTTCACTGTGTAAAACATATATACGAAATATCAACATTTTACACGCATTGGTTTTGGTTGTTGGCTGATATTTAGTTCACTATGATATACAATTCTATTATCTTCAGAAATGTTTAGGGCCCTAACCTTACTTAATGTGATTTATGGGCTCATGATATGTAATTTAGGTCCTGGGGGAACAGTAACTTGATAGTGGACTTGTGCAGTAGGCACTGTAACCAGAGAAAGCCAATAAGGGCTGCCAGGTCGACATTGGCCAACATTTTGAGAATCATGGTCAACCACATTTAATGTGATTTAAAGTGATGCGGGGCGTGGTAGCAATGCGGGGCGTGGTAGCGATGCAGGGCATATTAGCGGGACGATGCATGGTAGCGGGCCGATGGATGGTAGCATTGCAGGGCATGGTAGAGGAGCATGGTAGCGGGCCGGAGCATGGTAGAGATGCGAGGCATGGCAGTGAGGCAAGGCATGGTAGAGATGCAAGGCATGGTAGCAGGATGTTGTCAGGAAATATGCTGTAAATTTGATGAAAGGGCGGCTATACTGTCCAGTATCTGGAGCAAGTTAACAAACTACTCCACTGCACTTGAGATCTAAGCTGAGACAGATGCGTCCAGATGTGTTCAGGTTAGGTAGGTTTTGAATCATAGCCAGTAGCTGAGGTTTATTGTGAGGCCCCCTAAAGCTTTGATGTGTGTGATTTAAATGTCAAAAAGAACCAAACAGATGAAGGACTTATCTGAGGAAACACATCGGGCAAAATCCTCATTTCATTTTCTTCACAGATCACTGTTATTGGTCAGCCTTTACTGTCTGTGGAATTTACAAGTATTTAACCAATGAAAAGTATTATAGAGTGTGTTGAGAGATTCTAGAAATTATGAAAGTAAAAAAGTGTAATCATTAAAAACGTATAACTATTTTCTTATTCTTGTATAACCATTTTGATTTTGTATGTATCACGATTCTATGTTTATGTATAACCATTATCTTTTTAACCACTGAATGAATATATGTGCTGTTTGGCCTTTATTTAAAGTACAGGTTGTGATTAGACCATATGAAATGCATAGGATGCTATAAGTTGCTGTATTTTATAATCTTTTCTATATTATGGGTAAATGTAAAAAAAACTCTCCTGTGTAATAAGGTCCAGCAGCCAGTGTTACCATATTTGGCAACAAACCCTCAGTTGACCTTAGAGGCAAGATCTAGGACTGACCCTTAAAGAAAAGGAGGATGGGTTAAGTGTGTCTGTGAGGTACAAGAGGTGATGCACAGAGAAGACAGAGGACCTTCTTCTTTTCTTTTGCTGAACTTCACCTCTTTTTTTTTCACCAGACCACAGTCTGGTGGAAATTTCACCAGATTCTAAGAAAACTAGACTTAATATGCAACTTTACTAAAACAGGAGGAAAATCTTATCCCACGCTGTCCCAGCCCTTAGGGGTTGGGAATATTACTCATATTAGATGAAGATTGTTATTTATTCTGGGATCACTGTTATAATAGTCGAAGGAGTAACCACCGTGTTAGGCTAAGAGATCTTGCTTTCCTACTCTTCCCCCTCCTCCTCTCCTCTTCCCCCGGCAAGATCTCCGATCACGCTACAAGTGCTTGTGACCAAATCTCATAACTCCAAATAATACTCAAACTGTCTGTTAGACCTCATAGCTCCACCTTCTTGAATGGAGCAGAGCTGAAGGTCTGTTCTGATTTGATCTCAGAAAGTATTCCCCAGTGTTTCACATTGAACCCAAAATATATAAAGACTTCTAAACAGCAGTCTGGCCGGGGATCAAACTCTCCATTTTTTCTATGAGGTGCTTCTTGGTCGGCTTGGATAGGCCCTACAGCACACCTCGTCAGACTTATCCTCTTACTGGGCCGTGGCCCAAAGGGGAGACAGGGGCAGCTGTGACGGTCACAAGGTGATTATAAATGGAAGTGTTGGTGAGGAGAACTCAACAGCCAGTGACCCCAGTGGCTCAGTGGCCGTTCAACTCAGAAAGAAAATTTGACAAACACGTATGTCAGAATGCAATGGTTGGAAACTTTGTGACTCCATTTGTGCTTGATTTTTCTAAATGTGTGATAAAATAATAAGAAATATAATATGTTTTTTTTAATTAACTGTAAAATAACGATTCTGAACAAACACATAATTTGCCCAACATCAATAAAAGCCTATGTTTTTGTTCATGCAGTCATTTCAAGTTATAGTTCAATGCATTATATATTCAGACAACTTCTTCGTGTGCATTTAATTATACAAAAAGTAAAGGTTAACTTCATGAGGATGTATGTGCTCACTGGCATTTAGTAGGATCACATTATTCTTGTATCTTCTTTATTAAAGCAGATAATTAAATCATGACTTAGAGGAATTGACCTCCATCACCTAAACCAGTGGTAACAGACAATGACGCCCACCGATTACCCGCTCCCATCCACACTAAATTAGCTGGGATCTGTTTTCGGTGAGGAGCCAGAAGGGCTCCGTGTTAATTACTGCTGAAGTGCAAGGAGCAGAGGAAGTGGTTCTCTGGGTGAGATATCTTTATTTATAGGGGCTTAGCAGTGACTGGCATGGCCTCAAGACATCCTGACCTCTCTCTTCAGGAAGTCCGCCAGATGTTATTGATTTTCACAAATGGGTAGAATTTGCATCTCGATGCAAAAGAAGAAAAAAATGGAAAGAACTCGTCCAGATCGCACCAGAAGGGGCGGGACTGGATGGGTGGGCTGACTTGTATTGAATAAACAAAATTAGTCTGCGGATAGAGGTTTGTGTGCTGGGTTTGCACTTCCATTTTGGTATTTTTTATATCCACTTTGATGGGCGGGATCCCAGCTCCATCAGCCCATCTGCCATGTCCCAACGCCATGCTTTGATAGTCACATTTGCTTTCTCTTAGCTCTGTTTGTTTTCATTGTCTCTCGGTTGTGCAGAACATCCACAGTGTACGCAGCTGTGGATTGTGGTTGTATGCATGCCGAATAATGATCCACCAAACTGTACACAGGTTCTGAGGAGCAATCGTCTTTCTGTTATGATGTGAGGCAAAGGACCAAAACTCTCGACCAGTCAACAAATTAATGAGCAATGAATTGCAAAGCGGCTCTGTGTGGATGCGGTGACGTCATTCATCAGTGGTCTGGGAAAACCAGCAGTAGGAATATGGATATCCTCAAAGAGAGGCTTGGCAGGTTTCGGTTTCCATATTCATCTTCATGGGATGTTTATTCACATAGATGTCTCAACATGAGGTTATCAGGAAGAGCTGCAGTCTGGGGAGTGTGTGTGTAGGTTTGGGATATTAGATTGAGGGTCAGGTCAAGGCAAGCTATCAGGTGGCCTTTACTCTGCTGGGGGAGCGAGGACATGGACAAACATGGCAGATGGATACTTTGACTTTACTTATCAAGGTCTGATGATCCGGAGCACCTTGAGAGCCCATTTGGCTAACAATAGAAACTCATCCTGGTGAATAGCAAGCGTTGCTGAAGGGATAAAGGAAGCGAAAATGTGGCTTTGAGTCTACACCTTCACGCAGAGGTGCCCCTTTGACCCGCATACCAACTTCTCAAAACATACACATCTCCCCTCAGTGACGCCCACCTCCCTGGGCTCAGAAACCCAAAGCAGCTGGCCGTCCATATGGGGCTCATCAGTTTCCCTGCAGAGTGAAAGCAGGACCCGTGGCGGCAGACCTGGCATCCGTTCTGCATTATCACCACAGCCGCCGGCCCCTCCCCTCCTTTTTCCACTGCTGCCCTGACATGGTACAGCACCCGCTACCCCGAAGCCACAGCAAAGAGTCCGCTGTGTTCCATCGTTCAAACAAACGACTGTCGCTGAAACTGTTAAAAATAGCTAAAATAGTGTAGATGCTGAGCATGTGAAAACATGAGCAGAATAAATGCGGTTATCGTCATGAAGCAGGAATCATATACAAACACACGGGTCTGGAGGAGCTATTTATTTAGAGTGCTCATATGTTACTTTCTCTGCTGGAGACACAATTAAAAAGGGAGGAATACCATTTGAGAGAAGAGTTTAGTTTCATCTAAATGTAGTACAAATGTTGACTACCTTTTCAGAAAAAGCGAAATAATGCATGTTTTTATACATTGTTATGTGAGTTGGTTCGTTTTGCAAGGCTAGGTAACATGGTGTTGTTGAAATAACACATTTACCTGCAACAGTGGAGACACTTTCTATACATACCATTAGCACGCATGCATAAATGTGTAATCCAGTAGTGGGCCGTAAGGGCCAGCAAGGCCTTCTTAGCCGGCCTAGAAACTGACAGAACCACAAAGTTATCGCTGTTCTATAATTTATTTATATTTTATAAGCACGCTACATATATTCAAAATATGTTTTCCCATTAGCTTATTATCTCATTGCATAGCTACTCTTTTTCTCGTTTGCACCACATCTTATTTCCGTGGTTCTCAAACCTTTTCTGTCAAGCCTCACTTTGGAGGAAGAAAATGTTTAGGCCCCACCGCCCCAACAACATTGAACCAAAATGGTCTAACTTTTTGAGACTCCTCCAACCGTGGTTTTTTTAAATATTCCCTCAGGGCTCTCAGGTCATTTTCTCAATTTGTATATAATTTCTTAAATTTAATTTTTAAAGTCACTTGCATATGATACATACCCATGTGTTTACATCTAAAATTGCAGAACAGTCTCAACTCTCTATATAATGAGGCACCAATGTCCTAAGACACAAGTGTAAAGTGATATTATGGCCCCAAAGCTTAAAATATATTTATACTATTTTGGAAATTCGTCATATCTCTTGTGAAAACATATGGTCGAACTGTTTTGGTGCTAGAAATGATTTTACCAAAAGGTCTTAGGTTCACAAAAGCAGTGGAATATATGAATGAAATGATAGACACACATAAATAAATGTCAAAAACTTTTTTATTATACGTTGGGGATGATGAGCCGTGGCTGGCCTTGCGGCCTGTGTGCGGCCTGGTGATCGGCAGAGACGGACTGGAGCCTGGTGCAGCAATGCTGTATGTTGTCCTCTGGACCTTAACAGCTGTGAATCCTCTCTGTAAAATACATTACTAATAGTTATTATAAGTTCACTTAAAGACGGTAACGATTACACACCAACACGTAACTAATGCCACATGGTAACGTTGCTAAGCTAACACAGACCCATATATGGTCAGGGCACAACCTAAAAATACTTCTGCTAGCTCCGGTTAGCAGAAGCTACCGTAACAGTAGTTACAGTCTTACAAACACATAACTGAGATCCAACCCTACTAGTCGTACTAAGTTCACTTCAAGAAAGTTAACGGGGATTGTGACAATATTTTATAACGCACTGTTCAGTCTCATAGAGACCCTGAAGCCATCTAAGTCACGTTAGCTCGCTGCGCTAATTCGGGTTAGCTAGCGCTAATGTAACCACGATAGTTTTAGTCTTTCAAACCCATAACAGAGATTTAACACTACTCGGCGTCCTAAGTTCACATCAAGAAAGTTAACGGGGATTGTGACAATATTTTATACACGTCGTGTTAGCTTGCTATCACTAGCTTAGTTTGACCAGACGTCCGGATTCAGGCAGGACAGTCCAGATTTAAAATCTGATAAAAAAAATAATTTGAAATGCTCGGTTTGTCAAGACTTAAACGCTACGGAAAGTGTCGCATGACATTGGAAAGCTTTGCTTAGCTTTCAGAATCAGAATTCAGAATATATGTGTAATATATATTATAGATATATATGTAATGTATTATTGTATTATTATATAATTAACAATAATTAATATGCATTTTTTAATGTATTTTATAAATATACTTCTATATTTATATAGCTACACATTTAATTGCAAACAATTCGGTTAAAAGTTTTAAAAAAAACACTGCTGTAGTTCAAAATAAAATATTAATCTTAAATTACAAATCTTAACCTTTTCCTTAGTCAAACTGATTTAACTTTATGTGAATAAATAAATAACTAATAAAGATTGCTCGTTAGATCTTCAAACCCGAATTATATATCATGTATAAAAATGTTCTACACTCTAAAAAGCCCAACTTCAAATTTGTTGTCCTAACACATTTTTTTAAGTTGAGTCAACAAATATCGTTGAAAAAAGTTGAACTAACTCAAAATCTCAATTTTATTAATGAGGAGTGGAATCCACTGAAAATGTTAAGTTGAGAAAACTTAGTATAGTGAGTTGGGCATCTACTGAGGTAACTAAGACCACTGTGCATGTGTCAGTAAACACACAAACACACAAAAATAAAACACATATATATATATATATATATATATATATATATATATATATATATATATATATATATATATATATATATATATATATACTACTTTAATATTATATTTTAAATAATGAAATAAATATTAAAATATTTTCTTTAGCCCCTGTTTAAGATACATTGATTTGATAATACCATTGTTTCTTTATTATATTTTGATAGTTTTTCAGATCTCATTTGATTGACATGTACTTTTTACATCTTAATCTTAAACTGCTGAATGTCTGTTGACAATATATGTTCAATAAAGCGAGAGAGAAGAAAAAACCGCCAACTGCCATAAAAGAAGCAGAAGAAGAAGATAAAGAAGAAGAAGAAGAAGAGATTCAAATATCCGTCTACCACTGCGCATGCGCACTTCCGCATGAGAGAGCAATTTCGCGCCGGTCAACGCCAGCTCAAGTGTTTCTGCAGAATGCCGTTTACGTCGCGCACCACTTAACCAGGTAAGACTGTGTATGTTCAGTGCGTTAGCTAACGAGCTAGTCAGATAACCTGTTGATTTTTAATGCCAAAGTTAACATTACGAAGTTTATAACGTGACAGACACCAGCCTACTTTTCACGTGTTCATAACGTCATGTGTAATTTTACGATAACGACCCGCTCGTGTTAGCTAGGTTAGTTAACATGTTGCTGCAGTGCCTCGCAGTACTTTAGCGTTGGTGGCGTCGGGACTGCTTCTAGACTAGAGGCTCTAGTTCACTCTTTAGTTACCCGCGCGTAGCATTCAGGTGCACTAGATAGCGACCAGGACCTGGACGGTAGTGCCGTTGGCACCTGTTCGCCCGCAGGGACCACGCGAGTCGCCCGCGAGGCATGTTGTAAGAATAGAACACATTTTGAGCTTCGTCAAAAATATATTTGTTTTTATCAACCGACCTGTCTACATGGTCGCGTTACAACTCTTCTCTGTAACGCCATGCACACAGACACGGCGGGCACACAGGTGAACACCCAGTGGACAGAGAGAGCAGCGAAAAATACGTTGCGTGCTTTTCACAATGAGATTTGCTGCGTTAAGCTATCACTATTTTTAAGCTATCAGCTATCACTTTTAAAGCAGTAAATGTATTGCTGCAGCGTGGAGCTCCATGAATGGACGTTTCTCTCTTGAGACACTGCAGTGACAAAGCCTGCACACTTTGTGGTTGACATTAAATTGAAGTTAAAGTTGCATCATTGTTTCTTTTATATGCAAACTGTTTTGTATGTTTCTAAAAGTGCAACTCTGCAAATAATAAGTGGATTTAGTGATATTGTGTTGTCCAAGTTTAATTTTTTGTGTCATTCTCCAAATTTATTTTGTATTATGTCAAATTTTTAATCTTCAATTTGTATTTTTCAGATGACAGATGTCCTTGCCCACAAAGTGTACAGCTCTGCGAGGTCTACCTTTTCATTGTGAAGGAGGAGCCGGACGGCTTGCTAAAGACATGTCTGGTAAGACCAATTTGTCATTAAGGTTGCACATTGAGCAAGAACACACTAATGCAAACTTTCATCAAACCCTCATTTCTACTTCACTGTTACTTTGTTAATCCATCTAAATTTTTAATAAGTGTAACTTTTATAGTTTTTAATTTTATGTAATATCGCCAATACTGGCAATGTTACTGTAGCATCAAGGTTACAAGTGAGTGTAATGCCTGCATCACATGCATTTTGTAACAGCAATTCTCCTTCAAATTTACATTTATAATTCCAAGCCCAAATTGGTCATGGGTTTTGAGAATGATGCATATACACATTTTGTCAGTATTTAAATTACAAAGTTATTCTGTCAGTACATTTTCAAAGTTGAAGTACACTTTTGTTGAGCTAATCTTTTTGAGAAAATAAAACAAAAACCTTTACATCAACACCCTTTGCCGCTAATACTCTTTAGGGTGAGAATCTGGCAGATTTGGAATGGTAATGTCCATTGTTTTATAGCAGATTTGTTCCAGTTTAGGTTTTTGTCACTTATTAAATTAAAGGGAGCCTGTACCATGAGAGCAAATGTTTCCCTGTCTTTTGCTCAATTTATTTAATTTAACAGACTATGACGATTTAAATACTATAATACTAATGTGTAGGAGGTGACTCTTGTATGAAAGTTTTATATTTTAGTTTTCAAAATCTGCATGAAAATGTATTTTGGCTTTTAAATTGTATTGTTACAGAGTGATGAAGGAAAAAAAGATGAACACTTAAGAGGCGGTGAATATTTATTATTGTCTCTGTATTCTTGTTTTTGTGTAGAATACAGACCCGAAGGAATCTTATGTGAAAGAAGTTGAACTGGGACTACTTGCTGAAGATGACGTTGGGACGGTCCGCTCAAGTCTAACAACACTAAGCATCGCCCTGATTATTGAGAAACGGATTGTCATGGATGATATATGCGACATCCCAACTGCATTTGCCCTTTTGTTTGGACTCATCTATGCTCTCAACCTGGAGTATCCGAAAGACATGAGGTACACCTTCGAAGTGATTCAAAGTTGTTCATGAACCTTGGTACCCAGTGCTCTGCCCGGGTTCGGTCCTTAAAAAGCAGTTTGCTCAAGTAGTCTGCCATATGTAAACCCCACCTATGGTCTTGGCTGGATTTTGAGGGGGGTAAGAGTTCAGGTTGCAGTTGTCTTGTTACAGACAATACATTTTTTTATGTCCATTCATTGTAAAAACAATATAACTATGTCCCACTGCTGATAGTGTACAGTGCCCATAATGATAAACTGATATTGGAATCAGCATTGGTACTGTGTATGTTAAGAAAGCATAACTTGTACTAAATTGTTTTTTGCATCTTAACAGTATTTAAGATATTGCAGTTTTAAACAGTAACTGGATGGATAGATGCATGGATAGGATAGGTTTTTAAGCCATTGTATACCTCCCACCAATGCCATTGTCCTTCTGTGTTTTATATATGTTCCATCATATACAATGTCCCAAAGCTTGTATCAAGGCCTTGCTTTTGGATTTCATTTTTTATTTTTTTTGCAGCCATTTGGATTTTATGTCGATGTTTAAGTGTTGACACCTGGAATTTGTATAGTTATGCAAACAAATGTTTACTTGTTAATAAACATTTTGTGTTTGAAGAAGTTTGTTTTGTTTAACTGTTGACTTTTCCAAAGAAAATGGTGTACATTTTTAATTTATTTAAATAAAGGCAACGTTGCAAAGAATTGAGTGTACTCAACTAATGGGCAGTGAAATTTAGTAACGACACTTTAAGTTTGAAGTAAGTTTTCTCAACAATAAATTTAAAGTTATGTTGATTTATGTTTTCAATTTACAAGAACACACAATTTCAAGTTTCTCCAACTTAATATTTTTAGTGTTCTGAACTTAAGTACATGAGTAGATGTGACTATCAAATTAAGTAGTGGTAACTTAAATACATAAGTAGGTCTGACTAGTAATGTTACGTTTGACAAACTTAAGATAGCACTTTGAGTGAACTTCTTATTATAAGTTGACACAACTTAGTTGAGTGAACTCAAAAAGGCTTTGCAGCTGGTTGCCTCACTTTTTTAAGTTGACTCAACTTTTTTTTTTTTAGAGTGTATGCGATTATTCACAAAATACAGCATAGTTTCCTCCTTTTTGGTGTTATGGATATGGTCACCCGACACTAGTTCTGTGTTAGCAGCAGCTCTCGCTGATTTACAGGTCCCGTTACTACGTAAATATGCTATTGCAAAGTTCAGTAAATACACTTACCCATTTTTCAATGGATCCCTTTTATTGGCGTTGTCCTGTTTATTGCCGTTATCGTATCCTTCAGGCTGCGAAGCCGTGCTGTGCTCTCCAGTATAGCTTCAGCTCGGCACAGGCTAAACAGCCTGCTCGGCCCCTTCTCTCCCTCTCTCTCTCACACACACACACACAGTTTCACTGTGTGTGTGTGTGTGTGTGTGTGTGTGTGAGAGAGATACACATGTGAGATACTACAGATTTGAAGTTTTTGAGGGCTTTGAAGGATCTGACAAATTGTATTTGATGCAGCAAGCGATGTGTTACAATGAATTTGTGGTGGTGACTTTACATTATCAGGGTAATCATAAATATCCTCACAAGTGACTTAAAAAGCTGTCTAGCTTTGTCTACTGATAAATGGAGCTTGACTTAAAACATTGATGGTTGCTGTTTGATGCCCTGTCCTCCTCAACGAGCTACTAATTGAATTAACAAGCTATAAACATCCTGATCTGACCTAGCAGAGTACTGGCTGGCTGCCTCACATCCACCGGACTGAGTATGTTAGAACAGAAACGAGTGAGAAGACGAGACACATGGCTGTGAACACCGTGAGCAGTGCATCAGTCCATCACTTCTTAGTTCTTGGGGAACGTGTCCAGGCCGTCCATCAACTTACCAGCTGTGTTTATTTTCAGTGTCCGCATCAAGCGCTCATCCTCATCAACAAGGGAAATAAACTCAGAGAGAGGACACATGTGTCACTTCACAGTGGAAAGGACTAAAAAGAGATAGAATGGAAGAAACAAACCCTAACTGAAATAGGGTAAATGTCTATAATTTGTTAAGAATGCTTAAATTGCATCTTTTAGCTCCATTGAACTGATTAAACAAGAAGCCGTACTGTTAGGCTGGCAGTTGGCATCTTGGAATCACTGAACGTGGCCTTTCTTTGCCTAAACAACTTTTAATCAAAACACAAGGGCCTGTAAATTGCATGGAGGTTTTCAAGCCGGGCTTGGCGAAGTTCACCTCATTGCAGACCAGGAATGCATTTTCCCTCCTTATTTTCTTGGTTCTACATGACTTCCTTTGATATACACCCCATCTGGATGTCGAGGGAAAACTACTCAAACACAAACTCCTACACATGCCTAGAGTTAGAAACCACATGTTCTAACACTACTGTATCCAGAGAAAAAGTAAGCTGTGCTAATTGCTATTGATTGAGAGGTTGAAGAGGCGTGTGGCCATTTCTGGATGCTTTTATTCCTGGACGGCAAAAAAGCACAACACTCTTGAAAAAATGTTTTTTAACATGAAGACAAGCGAGAAGAAAATTTAATTTCCACGGTCATAAATCAGCCAGGCTCTGGAGGATATGAATAATAGTCTATAAGTCCCTCATTCATGAATTTAAATTTGAGCCTCCTGGGGCGATTCGGCGTGATGGGCCTTGGCGGCCATGGCTGCGAGATTGCTCTGGTTGTTTGACACGGCAGATGTGGATACAACCGGAAACCATACTGGGTCTCATAGACCACCAATATGTATCCCCACCAGCTCTGATTAGTACTGTCTCCAAGGAAACCAGATGTGTGAGTGTAGAGTGGAGGTGTTGAAAGTAAAACTCCCTCAAATAAAGATAGTAAGAACCCTTTTACAGGGAAAAAATGGAAGAAACCTGAGGGAGAGCGACATAGGAGGATCCCTCTCCCCGGATGGACAGACACAATAGATGTCACGTGACCAAAATGAGCAACAGTGCGTAACCGGCGGGCTGTACGTGGCACCAGCCCTGTTGTCCAGGAAGACAGCGCGGCGGGGACACAGGCCCGTCTGCTGTCAGAGATAAGGTCCTGGTGGAATCACAGGCTGGCAGTGAGACAAGACTAAACATCCGAGGAGACCAGGCCACGCTGAGGTAGACCCCGGCCAGACATTAATTTCTTTCAAAACCGACGCACACAAAGTCTGATGGGAGTACACCAGTAGCTCGGGCTTCCCTGCTGGCCTAAACAGAATCACAGTTATCGCTATTTTATAATTTAAAAAATAAATATAAAATGAAAAAATAGTAATAAATTATAAATTAAAAGTTATATCTATTTTATAATGTAATCAATTTTCACAAATACACTACATGTATTATAATTATTTTATATGTTATTTTTTTATTTACTGGCGTACACGGTGAGATTTTGCGAAGATGCCCCTGACCTTAAGCCATCACCTCGGATCCCAGCCATGTCTGTACACGTTACAGGGGATGTGGGCTGGAGGATGGAAGATGTCAGTCAATAAATTGGGGATTTCTTTCTTTTACTTTTCTAAAAGAGTGGCATTCTAGGTTGAGTGTCGCAATGGCTTGAGAAAATATTGTGTTGCTGGAAGATCTAGAGTCCAAAGCCCACGTCCGCCATCTGCAATAGCAGAGTGGAGTTAATTTAGAAACTCAACTTCAAGTTACTTAGCTTAGTTGTTGTTAGCTTAAACAACAACAACAAATGTTCCACAAATATGTCCCATCACTATACTTCTTGTGTACTATCCAATTCTCCATGTGTGGCATGTTTTTCAATCATTACACTGCCCCTCTGCACAAAAGGTCCATGAAGAAATCCCAAACACCTTTGAGATGAACTGGGATACGGAGCCAGACCTTACCGACTCTGAAAGGGAGCAAATCCTTGTAGCCATCTTCCAACATTTGGTGGAAAGCCTTCCAAAGGAGTGGAGGCTGCTGCTGCAGTCGATAAACACCAATCATTTTGGAATCACATGACCAGTAATCACCATTTGGTTGTCCACCTACTTCAGGCCATGTGGAGCCTCTGCAGGTTCCAAGTCCAGATTGAAAGTTAATTGCGCATAGCTCCTGACTCTGATACACTATGGCAGAGCACTTTAAGTCAGTATCACTTCTGGATCTTTACTCTTATCTCAAAGTGGAGAACTTTCCACACATGAAGGCATGCGAAGATGTTTAGTGCACTTGTTTAAGCCAACACAGACAGGACTGTTCTCACTAAGTAAAAAAACTGAACTGAACTGGAAAACATCAAAAGCACTTATTGGTTTTGTATAAAGTGAATATCAAGTGAACTTCAATATACGTCTTTAAGGTAGGCAAGACACTGAACAAAAGGAGTGGCTTGTCCCTCACAGGGACCGTTTCTACTGAACACACTGTTTATGTTGTTCCCTGATAAAATACAAATGTTTCTTCTGGTACGTGTTCAGAAAAAAAAGAAAACAGATCAATATCCTATATATGTATGTATGTTAACCTCTTGGAAAGCCAGCCCATCAACCCCCCCTACGCCGCTTCCCACCCATTAACGGACACACAAAGAAAAACTGTTTTCCTTTGACGTTTCCTTCATTATCTCCACAACCACATCATTGTTTAACTTCATTTCACGTTGGACAATACTGCAACCCTTTTGAGATCTGCTCTGTACAAAATAATGAAAGTAATCGTTAGGTTTATGTACTAATGTGAATTACAACAACTCGTGAGCTCTGTCAACTTCCTGCGGCGCCCGTCACAAAAACACCTGTAAATATTCTTCCAGCCCAACTATTTCCTTAAAATTCTCAAAACCATCAGAGATTTTTTCTGAAAATCTACTGAAGAGAACGCATCTGGCCAAATGTAGTTTTCTCATAAAACGTTTAACTTTGTTTTTCTGTGACATTCAGGTTCTTGAGGGCCTGTTCTTTTCAACAAGGGGTGTTATTAATATGTGGGACCTTGTGAAGTCACACATTTTGAACATGTTAGAAAAGCATTTTCAGCCAATGTAAATTAGATCACACTGGATGTTCATAGTTATGATGAAAATATGTTGTAACATTTTTATATATTATATATATATATATATATATTATATATATATATATATATATATATATATATATATATACATATATATATATATATATATATATATATATATATATATATAATTTTTTCACAAGAAAATTCTAAAAAACAGTATGAGAACTCATTAGAGCTCCCCAGGACAAGGGGAATGGTACGCTGCTATATTGTTTTGATGACATTACTTTAAAATAAAAGTGTGCAATACACTTGTTTTTACTTCATTATTTTATTTGCCGAATTATGCGATTATTCACAATTAAATGCAGAAAAATCACGCAATTAATCTTTTTTTTTGACCAGCCCTAATTATTATGTGTGCACGCTGAGATTGGCATTGAGCTCAAAGCCTCTCGAAGCCCCTGGCTCGGTCGAGGCACCGAGCCGTTCCTGCTTCTTCACTATAGTATCTCATAGGGTGTTCCCAAAGGAGAGGCTGATTGCTTACACATGAATATCTATAAAGTCACACCCACAGCGTCAGGTGAACACAATGTGGCTGTATGAATAACCTCTCCCGGTAAACAACAACAGCAGCCGCTCCTCTGCCGCTTTAGAATGGTGTCACATCCATGAAATGAACGAGAGAAGCTGTGATGTAGAAGCGCTCACCAGCTTCTCTGGCTCCTCCTTCATTCGTCTTTTGCAGTAGCTCAGCAACACAAATAAACTCGCCGGCTCCCAGCCCCGATTCATCTTTCACACAAGAGTGCTTGTTTTGTGCTTTCTCCAGCTCAGGACACGCACAATTTGCGCCCTACACGGCTGTGGGTGAAATAACTCAGACAAGGCAGAGTAATAACAGCAGGCCTCTCTTCTCTTTCTCTTGTCCTGTCGCTCTCTCTCTTCCTGTCTCTCGCTCTCTCCCTGTCTCTCCCTCGAACTTATTTGAAGGGACTGCACAGGCTGGCACAGCTGTTTATTTGTGCACTCAAGAAATTGCCTTTGTGTGTGTGAGAGTGTGCGACTGCATGCGTGTGCACATGTGTCTGTGTGTGTGTGCGTGTGTGTGTGTGTGTGTGTGTGTGTGTAGGATTCATCCCTCAGAAGGACGTGTTGGATGAATGTAGATTAAAAAAGAAGATGGCCGTCTGTTGCCTGACAAGGCGATGACGGCACGCTACCCTGCAACGCGCTAATGGGTCCTTTAGCTTTAGACAACAGTTGGAAATTATTTTGCTGAGATGTAAAATCTAGTATTCTAATTCTACTATCTCTATTCATAACAATGATGACGAGATAATGCATGGAGGACCGTCTCCAGAAGATGAAGAATGGGGAAAGACATGACGTATTGCTTGAGTTGTATATGTGGGATATTAAAAAATGGTTCTGGTGGACGGCGCTGACTCAGTATAATCACTTACTCATCCATCATGTTCTGAGTGAAGAGTTCACAGAGGAGAAATAGTACCAGAATAAATAGATTTCAACCAGGGAACAGAGGGAAGGAAAGAAAGGCGTCTGGCAGCAGACCAATGCGGTTTGGAGAGAACCCTGTCCACACCCACTGTACCCGCCCTCTCCTCTCCATATCTCCTCCCATCTCTTTTGTTCCTCCCTCTTTCTCCTCCGACTTTTTTCCTTTCTCTCTATTCACCTGCCCCTGATTCAGAGCGTTGATTTATGTTTGCATGCAGTGTGCTTCCTTCTCTGAAACGGCTGGATATGAACGTCATACTGTGCAATTATAAGAGCGTGACGTCAACCGTCTGTGACCTCAACCGTTTCGAACAGTTCAGCGGTAATATGAGTCTTTTTATCAAGCTGGATTCACTCATCACTCATTTATGCATTTCTTTAATTATTCTTGTAGCAGATGGTGCTCTTTTATTGACCTCAAGCACAGAAGACTCATGTCACCATTTTCAAAGAAAATATAATTTCAGACATTTTACATTACTAAAAAATAACAAGTTATGTGGACATTGTCACCAATCACATTATGTGTACCATTGAGGTCTCATGAAGATGTTGAATGCATTTCTCCCACAAGAAGCATTTGGTAATCTGTTTGTTGAGGGCGAGTATGTAAAACATGTGTGCTTGCTTGCAGTGTTCTTCACTTCCTGTTCACTTGTAAAAACATGTCCACCAGCGGTCAGGAGCTCCTCAGGGCACCTCGGATGTCAAGGTTTGTTTATTTGACTCCCCAAAACAAAGAGGCTATTGCCATTAAAGGAATCACATATCACTTTGTCACTAACTTTGTAGTTTGTTCACTTTTATTTCAAAGCTAATCGGTTGCATCACCGTTCAAAGGCTCTTCAAAATGAAGAACATCAAGTGAATCACTTCAGTATGTAAGCTGCCTCTTTAAGTGTTCACATTCCCTTCTAAGGGACTTCATTATGTACCTCAGGCAGTGAATGCATCGCCATTCAAAAGCAATGTCAGTATGAAAAACAGTCAAACTTCTCATCGCTCAAAGGAAGTCTAGTATGTACCTTTGTAAGTGACAACATCATAGTTCAAAGACACTTCAATGTGTAAAAAGACTTTACTTGACTAACTAACATTCACACACCGTAGGCTCAGCTACGGGAGCAACTTGGGGATAAGAGTTTCCCAAAGACACATGAACCTGCTGTTGATGTGTCTGATGGAAGGAGAGCTGCTCTAACGACTGGACTTTCTCAAGGGAACAAATCACAGGTCAAGGTGCATGCAGTACACAGATCAGTATATGAAGGCACGCACTTCACTCTGTAGTTCTGTAAGTGAATGCAACAGCATTCAAAGTCACTGACTCTGTTGCGTGTTCACTTTTCTCCCAAGCAAAGATGTCAGCATTAAACATTATATGAAGACATAACTGTTGATGGGTCATATGTTGGGGGTCAAAGCTCTGTCCATAAAGTGAGGAGCTCAGCAGCATCTTATGTCATGTCCTTACTCTCTAACTACACTATAAATATCATCCTCATCACTATGTACTATATGAACACATATTTGGTGCTAAACGTTATATAACTTCACACACTGTCATATTAAGGTGGTGGGTGGGCGGGAGGGGACAGCACCAACACTTCCTGTCCACACAGCATGCCACGGAGTCAGGAGGAGCAGCAGAGCAGATTAGAGGAAAACAACATGTCTGAGACACAAAGAATAGCATTATGCTAATGCTGCGGGCTCAAATGAGGGGTCACATATGAACATGTGGAGCTCTGATAGTGTATCTTATTAAATGCAGGTGGAATTATATCAATAAAAAGTCAGACTCACTGAAAACACAGTGAGTCCGCCTCACAGCTAAATGGATACATGGTTGAGTGTGTAATTGTTTTTGTGAGAGTGAAATCTTTTTGTGAGAGTGAAATTAAATGAAAATGATTTTTTGTTAATTTCATTGGGGGAATTATTCTCTGCATTTAACCCATCCTGAATTAATCAACCACCCAGGGAGCAACTGGGGGTTTAGTGTCTTGCTCAAGGACACATCAACATGCAGACTGGGGATCGAACCAGTTACTTTGTGCCTCCCAAGTGGAAAGATTGACCCACCAAAACAAGTCCAGTCTTGGGGAGAATGAAGAGGATCCGCACTGCGGCCCGAGGAAAGCCTGCAGCCTATACCGGACTCTAACATTCACCATATTCTAATTACTGTTGTGGTCGAGTACTGAGGCGAGCTGGACCTCTTTCCATTGGCTCCATATGCTGGCAGGACTTCAGGCACATTTAGCCCCATTGAAGAGAGAGCAAGCAGGGTTGGTAGTAACTGCTGACATGATGATGCATTCATATTAAAAAACACAAGAAACAATAATCAGCCCTGTTTACAATGTATTGAAAAGTGTAATCAGATTAAAGTTGCATTGTCAATGAATATTTGATTACATTGTTGATTATGTCTTAAAAGTTTACGTTATTGCCAGCATGCTATTGTAATGTGTAATTTATATGGACCCCTACGGTGTTGATTTGTTTGTTTTTAGAAATGACAGCATAACTAAAGTCATTTTTTTTAACTTTGCTTTGCGCTAACCCGTCTGGTGATGGCTGGCTACCTGAGGCTGCTGTGTGCACATTAAAATCACATTGCTTTTACTGTCACAAAAAAACTATAAAAACCACAATTAATCAGAAAAAAAGGATTTACAAAAAGCTGAAGACACTTATTCAATTATGTGTTTTTTTTACGTCACTTCCTTTCTTATTCCTCTGCAGCGGCAGCTTGCACTAATATTGATCACAGCCTTTTCTGTGACTGATTAGGGCTCCACATGGAGTCAAATGAATCGCAGCCTCTCCAATAACCCCCAGAGACAGATAGAACAGTGCAGTGATTGCCGCATTAGGACCGTGCTCTGCCATTAACATTTCCCCAGCGTGAGCGCCCCGAGGAGGGGCAGGGTTGCCACCGCGGCGGCGGCTGTCCCGGCTGGCATGCAGCGGCCGGTGGGATCACACACACCTCTCAGTCACTGCGGATCAGTCTCCATCAGCTGATCAAAGGCATCTGACTCCTGCCACGCAGGGTGCTGATTGCCACATGCACTCCCTGACACCACTTAGCTTGGCTGAAGACACTCTAATTAAAAGGGAGAGATCGGGCGAGAGAAATAAAGCTGCCTCATTCCTCACCTTCTTTGTTCCCTCTCTCTCTTTCTGTCTCTCCAGGGGTGACCTTGCATCGACCGTCACGCATCACTGTAGTTTGGAGCAACCCGTTCGTCCTCGTCCAACAGCCCAGTTTGGTTTGCATGTGAATAAGTGCACGTGAGGTCACGTAGGGTGGGTGGTAGGCGGGTTGGAAGGGACGAACAAACACAGAAATTACACTCAGGAGACCTCTGTTCGTGTCCTGTGCGAAACAGAAAGTCCACACTGACTTATGTGGTAACTCGTAAATGAGTCACTGGTCCAGTCCTGTCAACAGTGGTCTGTTTCCCAACCTTAGGCCTCATCCACATGGATACCACCTTCATACACACAAGCGGTTCAGACCTGGTCTCCGGAACAAAGATGTCACATTGGATCCCTTTAGATCTACAAATTACAAACGTTGAGCCGCTTGGCTTTACAATTTGAATTACTTCTCTACTTTCTCTTCTTCCTCCCTTCTTCCTTCTCTCTCGGAGGGTCGGCCATCTTATTACCCAAAAAATCACTCTGTTCTTCATCCCACCCTGTCATTCATTTCCTGAAGTGGTGAGAAGCATGGCTTGTGTATTGCTATGTATGGAACTTCATGTCATTTCCTCAGGTTCCATGCGTACCCCAACTCTGTTCTCCATTTAGTTTTCTATTATGGTTTAACCTCATTTTAATTGATTGAAATATTGCTTCTTTATGTTTTATGTTTTGTCTAATTGTTTTGTGTATTCTTATCCCATCTCATTCTAGTTTTTGCAGCATGTACTATTATTATTATTATTATTATTATTATTATTATTATTATTATTATTATTATTTATAGCATTTATTCTATAGCACTTCATGTCCTGATTTATTTCTGAATGGCATGCATTTGTGCCCATTTTTTATTGTATGATTTAATACCAATATTCTCTTAATTGTGTAAGATGTGTCCACTAAACTACATAAATATGTTCCCTGTGCATTCTCTGTCATTCTCTATGCATGTCAATGGTAGCTCTATACAACTTGGGTCAGGGTCTCTGGTGGATCCACAGCCCTCAGCATGGCTAAAGCTCTGAGTGAGAGCAGAGGGAAAGTGTCTGGAGGCTGCACGGCTTCACTCTTATTCCCCAGAGAGCTGGTGTTTATCAAATTTCTATTTAAAATTCCAATAAGCAGTTAAACGGGAGGCGGGGCGGATCCCAGTAGCCCTGGACTGGGCTGTTTTAGGTAACCAGACTCTTTGTTGGTCGCTGAGCAGGAGGGATCAATATCATATCAGGGCCCCATGGAACACCTGACAGTTCAATTTTGCAGCAAGCCTCGAAATCAATACCTTTGGAATAGTTTTGGACTTTCTCAACGGCTATACACTGGAGCTAATCTATGGTGTCATTAGCCCGGGTCACAGCGTGCATGCTCATTACACCATGTAACAATAAATGTTCATAAAAGCCGACACGCTCTGTCCTCTTGTGCTCCACTGCAGCCTTTAATGGCAGTAAATTCTTTCACGAGGGAGGGCGGGGCCTAATCGACCTCTTTGTGACTCATGTCCAACAGAATATTAGTTCAAAGCCGGCCGTCAGGCACATCTAGAGGGTTCAAAGCACAGGAAATTGAATAAGGTTTTAAATAGCAAATGTGTTAAAGTCGTTTGTGTTGTGTTGTTTATCCTTGAAGTCCTTCAGACTGAATATGTGTTTTTTAGACTTGTGAAAGGAAGAACCATGGGCATCTATCTTGATCATCATTGCTCATCATTAGCATTAGCATTCAGTAGCCATCAGTGACCATTAATTACCAACGAAGCAAGAATACGCCACAATGCACCAGTCAGGAGGGAGAGATAATTAAAACCATTTTAATGTTAGCAGCTCGACCAAATATGTTACACGAGACTCTAAGCCAGCCACATAAATCAGCATGGGTTTCTCTTTAATGCTGCAGATTGTAGATGGAAAGGAAAGACCAGGGGAGCGCCGCCCCCTGTTTATCGAAGCGTAGCTGGAATGGCCTGTCAAAATATACCACGGAAACCCAGTGGAAAAATGACACAAGCGGCGCTGGCTTTGAGTGGCACGGTGGTTTTGGCCGTAACCCACTCAAAACTGGAATCTATTACCCCTCCCTGGATGTGTCGGAGGAGAGGCGGGGGGGAGCTGCAGCCGTGGGCAGGACAGGAAATGGCCCAGCAGAAGAGTAATGGCTAATAGTTTCTGGATACGACACGTCTTTGCTGTGCGCTTCCCAAGGTCATAACAAGCTATGACCTTGGCTAGTTGGCTGGTACAAATGTTTAGACTTGAGATCTTTCTGGTGGATTAGCGGAGGTTTTACATGCCTGCCTCTTCAGATGCGACTCATACAGAGTAAACGTACAAACATGACATCACTTCATCATAATGACTTTCCCTTCAGTACAGTGCTCCTGGCTCCTGGACAGCAATCCACAAATTGTGGCCGGCAGGACATATTTGGAAGTCATGGTTTTACAGGGATATCTGAAACTGGCTATTTTCAAGACCAAAGTGTAGAGGATCAGCTGACGAGTGGCTTTACTTCTGGGATTCTGGCCCCAATGTAGATATTCACACTCCGCTTTCATACCTCTGCTTATATCCCAGCTGTATCATTTACAGTTAGGCTGAAGGATTGCTCTAAAGTTGTCAATATTCTTACCAACTAAAGTGATCACGTAGAGGCTTTATTGCAGTGGGAATAAAACCGTTCCAAGAGTTGATGACTGGGATTGAAGCAGGAAGGCAATGTATCGCGTATATGTTCATTTTTCAATAAGTTAAAATGTATAGCGTATATGTTCATTCAACTCCATAAATGTGTTGCACTAGCTATTCATTTTCTTCTAAATTTCTATTAAATAATACTGATTTACTTTATCGAATCGTAACCCTAAAACTTTGGAAATGACTTAACTAGTAATGACAAGAACCCCAAAAAAAATCACCACCAATCAAAGCCATTAACTATGTCAACAGGAAGTGCTAAAACAAGCTGTAACATAACTGTGAATTAAAATGTATTAGAAGGTCCAACAATAGATGTAACTGCATTGTCAATCCTTTGTAGAGGCATTAGTGCATACATTAAGAAATATACATATATACATTTTATTAAGAATGTCTGTCTCAGAGTTAGGACGAGGCAAGTATACACAGCAGGTCAAACCAACAATTCTTCAGATATGCGAAGGACACACACACACATACGCACACACACACAGACACGCACACACACACACACACACACACACACACACACACACACACACACACACACACACATACAACCTTACAGCAGCACAGCCCCACCGCAGAGCTTTACAGGAAGGCTCCTCCATAATGAAACATGAGTCGGAGGGACGGGATGAACGTGGATCAACAAACTTCTCCAACTGAAGCTTGGACATAACGAGCAGCAAGGACAGAAACACACCAGAGAGCAGTCTGCAGCTTCGGCTGAGTCAACTTCACTGGACAAATCGTATTTTATGAAAGAATTCATGTTCTCCACTTAGGACAACGTTTAGTCTGAGAGAGATATTTGTAGCAACGCATGTCACTTAAAGCACTCAAAAGGTAGAACTTTTACTTTTCTTACAATCCCTGATTCTTACGAGTTTGACATATTTTAATATATGAATCATGTCACATAAGTGAAAAGAAATGTTGTTGTTTGCTTTAGTTATAATAATAATAGTTATTGAATTAATCATTTAAAATTAGAAGAACAAAGAGTAGACGCACAAAAATGTGATCTTTAATATACATATTGTTATTATTATTATTAATAATAATACTTATTATTATTGTAATAATGAATAATAACTAAGGATAAAACCACTGTAAAAAGGTGAATATAGTTTGATTTGTTTCTCCGCTGTGCTTCAGGACATCAGGGGGTGGATGTTTGCATCGGACGTCCCTCGGGCTAGGATGGGGATGGATGTCCAGGAAGTGACCAAAGAGCCCAGCTATGGAATGTCTGACGTTGAAGACTGACGGCCCATCAGCTGCAGCTCTGAGGTGCAGACGAGTCTCCTTCCAGACGTTTGTTTTATTCGCTGGAAACTTTATCCACTGGATCTTTTTCATGACAGTTATAGTCTAATGGAGCACACAGTGAACGAATGATTTTTCAATGCCTAACCAAGCAAACGTTTAACAGAGTAAGGCCTCACGAGAGTTGATATTATTTAATGTAATGTTTTCCATACACCAAGAAATACTCGATCAGAAACGATGTGCAAAGATTATGATAGACCCCAGACCTCTGAGGCCCAGACCCAGGCCTTCTGAAGCTGCAATATCTTCCTTTGAGAAATTATTACCATGATGGAATAAACAACCATCCAGTGAAAAATATGGACGTTACATTTTATTATGGTTAGTAAAGGATTAATGTACATTTATTAACATTTGCTGCTGTTTGTTTTTGTCTGAAAGAGGATCTCACCGGGATAACAGACGGCACTTCACACAAGGGTGATAATTACTTACAGCAAATAATTACTTGAACAGCAAATATATTTTGAAAAAAAATATATAAAATAGTGTCTGGATTATGTTTCATTTCATAATAATAATACAAAAATTATGATTGATATATATTATGATATATAGATATATAGATATATAGATATAGATATATATCTATATCTATATATTATATATATATATATATATATATATATATATATATATATATATATATATATATATATATATATATATATATATACCCTAACCCTACCCTGTGATGGACTGGCGACTTGTCCAGGGTGTACCCTGCCTTCGCCCTTTGACAGCTGGGATCGGCTCCAGCGCCCCACGACCCTAATGAGGATAAGTGGTTAAGATAATGGATGGATGGATAAATACATATACAATTCTGCAAAGTAAAAAAAAACAACATTAAAATAAATAAATAGTGTTTAGTGTATTTTCAATAATATCTGCATGTTGCAACGTACCTATAATACTATAATAATATATGATTAGGAAACTTTAAGGTTGTTGTGTGTTAGGGTCCGCACCGACCTGTTTTAGGTTTTAAATGCATAACAGAACCACATCGAATTTGTTTATTGCATTAAACCTCTATTTCAACAAAATAAAACAAAAATATGGTTTACTACATTATAAAATATTTTCCTATCCTTTTTCTTGAAGAACATATACATGGGTTGAAATTTACCCGTGACACCATAGATTTTACTATGGTTAATAATATTAACATGAAAAAATAAATAAAACAAATGTATTAAAGAGATGCGTACTACATCTCAGTAATAGTCAGGTAACACAACAACCTTTTATTACTTAAATGATTCTCTTGAGGTTCATTTAACCCTCTTTTTTATCGAGGGGTATTCTGACAAAGAAAAGGCCCAGATGCCCACAGCAAAAATATTAAAACATTCAACCATATGTTCATGGATAAGGAAGCTTAACAAGGTAACCAAGAGATGAAAAACACATTGGATGGTGGATAATTGTTTTTAGTGTATTTTACAGCTGATTTATGACATGGGTCGGCAACGACCCGTTAACACAAGAGATGCTAAAAGAAAGCTAACACAAGAGATGCTAACAGAATGCCGGCACAAGAGATGCTAACAGAATGCCGGCACAAGAGGAATGTTAAGGTTTGGTCTTAAATGGTTTAAAAACCCATGACCTTCTCAAACCTGAACCAAAAGCATTCAGTCAAACATGTAGCCTTGTTGTGTACCTCCTTGTTGAAGTTAAGCCCCAGACTGATTTCTCATTAAGCAGCTTGGCTGCTCCAAAGGTGAGTGGAATGTGTGAGCTGCACCAAAAAAAATAACATTTAAATATTAAACAGCAAGATGTCATTTCCTGGATAGTCACAGTGACCTGGCAGTGACCTGGCGTTCATGGGAACTGCGTTGGACCAAATAAATACTACTACTCCGACTACTACTACTACTTGTAATAGTAGTATTTATTTGGTGGCTACTACTACAACTACTACTACTTCTAGTAGTAGTAGTAGTAGTAGCAGTAGTAGTAGTAGTAGTAGTAGTAGTAGTAGTAGTAGTAGTTTGGAGTGGTTCTCCAAACTACTACTACTACTACTACTACTAGAAGTAGTAGTAGTAGTAGTAGTAGCAGTAGTAGTAGTAGTAGTAGTAGTAGTAGTAGTAGTAGTAGTGGTTGTAGTAGTAGTATGTGAAGTTCACCTCCATATGCTGACGCTTGTATCTTCTGTCTGTCTGATGCATGTTTGTCCATCGCATACCTTGAGAACCGCACCCTCTCTACTTACCACTTGCTGGGTGTATTGGTGAGGGACCCAAAGACCTGCAGCATGGAAGTTGGCACAATTTGGACAAGTGCACAAGTGATAGTGTCGTGTGCGGCGGCGGCGCTTTAGGGCTCTGCGGACTGAATCGAGCATGTGGTCAGCAGCTGGCCTTTACAGGCTACGGCTCATTACTGCAGAAGGCATTGTTATGAATCCCTCTGCTATGCTTGGAAAGAGACCTGCCTTGCGCAGTATTCAGGAGCTAGGATTGGCCGAGCGTCCATGCTCGCCCAGGCACTGGTCACCTGATTTGTTCCGATTTCCGATACTCCTACTGCTACTACAACTTCTCAAGGTTAATGGCTTACTGTAACCAATCGTGTCTGCCTCAGCCAGCTCTGCAGGGCGGGTCTTATGATGAGCAGTGGGGTTCATACTTCTTTTGCTGGATGCTGGTTATAATAACGTTACAACTCAATGCTAAGTCAACGAGTGATGAGTGGTTCTCTGCAACTCTGCACGCCACCAAGCAATCGACCCGCTCTGAACAATAGCAGGTCCCGGGTGGCCACTCCCTAAATGGGCACTGCACTAGCAGAATATACATTAAAACTGACTAAAGGCAAGCTGCACAGTTTGTCAAAATCAAAGTGTGATCGCACATTCTGCTGGCAGAATTACAGACACAGGCCGCTAGATGATAAAATAAACTCTGCAAGGAGAAATGAATACATCTACATCACCCTTCCATTCCTTTGGTTTGATGTGTTCTTTCAGTTTGCAGTTACACAAACAAGGACAACCAGAAACAGCAGAGACCGATAAGTCTTCAACCCACGGTCCATTGCACACAGTCCCTCACACTATCCATATCGACGAGTCTTGCTCTGTACCTTGGCAAGGCAAAAGTAAAAAGCCTCTTTTCTTCTTCCTTGAAAAGAATCAGGGTTGAATTTGTTCCTTGCCCACGTTTGGAGCCTTGACACCCTCGCATTGGTTGAGGTAAAAAAATTTCCTTCCATTACGTCAACAGTGGGAAACACTTAATGCCAGTAAATCAATCCAAGCTCAGCTCGCTCCAACTCTGCTCTCACAGCTCACAGAAATGTTCAAGTTGGCAATTATTTTTCAGTTTTGCTGTAAGAAAAAAAGAAGCGTGCGGTCTGAGTGTACAGTCCCAGCTGATGTAGACATCCTTTACATGCATTCACCCTGAATCTCTGTTGCATTACTACGGCTGAAATGCTCTATCGTGTGATCAGCATCACACTTTGTAGGTCGGCTAGCTTCAGTCACTAAAGTCCATCCCCGTGCTGCAGCTTGGTAGCTCAATGTTTTCCCACTCGGGGACGGAGAAAAGTAAAGATTGTGATTTCCACATTGTTTCCATGTGCACCACATGTCACAGCTGGTTTGGCTCAGTGGGCGTTTCATGCTCAGCTCCCTGTGTCCTGTCACTTCACTCAACATCTAGCGAGCCATAGGGTCAAGCTGACACTGTCCTCCTCTTTAATGAACCAGCAGATAATGGCCTACGGAGGCCCTGGAGAGACATGACACAAATTGCCATGTCCTCTGACTGGGATTAGTGGTAATTACTGTTCGCCTGGCAGATCAATGGGATAGCAGCGCGACACGTAGAGGCCACCCTGTGTCACACGCTAGCTTAATAGAAACACTCATTGGGGCACAATCCAAGGGAGACAAATCTCAGCAGACTTTCAACTTTTCTTTCTACTGTGCAGGCATGTAGGTCTCTGTATTGTGCTAACAATCCATTTGAGGCTTTAGCTCAACAACACTCCGCTCTGGAAGCAGCACTGATCCCAACGCTCGAGTCGAAGCTCAGTTGAAGCTGAAAATCTAGTTTCAGTGTTGCTAATTTAGCCTTTGCTGCAAAAGTCTATTAATTCTGAACTATATTGAGAAGATAGGAATTTAAGAGCGGCCGAAATGAGCTTCCCCCATTGGGTGGCCGGGCTCAGCCTTAGAGATAAGGTAAGGAGCTCGGACATCAGGAGGGAGCTTGGAGTCGAGCCGCTACTCCTTCGTATCGAAAGGAGTCAGCTGAGGTGGTTCAGGCATCTAATCCGGATGCCTCCTGGACGCCTCCCATTAGAGGTTTTTCAGGCACGTCCAACTGGGAAGAGGCCCCGGGGAAGACCCAGGACACGCTGGAGGGATTATATCTCCCGGCTGGCCTGGGAACGTCTCGGGGTCCCCCAGAACGAGCTGGAAAATGTTGCGGGTGAGAGGGAAGCCTGGGTCTGTCTGCTGGGTGTGCTGCCACCGCGACCCGACCCCGGATAAGCAGCGGAAAATGGATGGATGGATGGACCTTAGTCTGTGCCCAACAGGTCCCAGCCCTCTTCACTGCACAGCGCTTATTCTACGAGCGCAAAATGATTCAAAACGATTCAAAATGATTCAAACTGTCATCAGAGGTTTAGTGAGAGGCTGTGAATTATCCACTAAAAACAAACCGGAAAAGAAAGACTGGGGTCAGACTGTGATTTTGACTCAATGTATGTGATGAGGTCACACAGGAGCACGCCCCCTCCCCTGAACACGCTTATTCTAACGCCACTGAAGGGGTGCAGACCCGCCTTCACAGGACAGCGGCTTTATAACAAGCTTAAGCTTTGACACTTTTCTTTGTGTAATAATGCACATTGTTTGTTCAGGTGGGTGAATGTTGTGCTGCTATATAACATAAAGCAACCAAGCTGGACGTGAATGTGTAAGTAATCGTCTTTGAAGCACCTGTCCATCGAAACATTTGGCTTGGACCATGAGCTGGTGTAGAGTTCACACGTGGACATAGTTTCACAACAGCAACACAAGTATTAACATCAGCCATTAAGTCTGAATAACAGCGACAAAACAGCAAAAGTGCAAACCACTAGTTACCTTTTCACACTCAATGTGATGGGCAGGCCTTTCCCAATAACAGAACACGACCTTCCACGATGAGCGTTAGTGTTGTAAGTCCAATGCAATGGTGTCACAATAAGACCCCAACTTTGAACTGGTCAGGGCTACATCTGGCCGCCTTAATTCTCATGTGATCACGACATAAAGATGAGGATGACTCTCAGATACCATAATGGCTTCTGTGCAGTCACAAGCAGATCCCTGCTAAGTAAAGTGAGTCGTTGCACTGCAGCTCGAAACAATACAAGTCACATGAATACTGTGTCATCTTTAACCTCTCTTTGTAGCATTTTAGTAAGATTTTTTTGACCCAACTCCCTCATCAGAAACTGCCGGCTGGTGTCGCCGTGCTGTCAGGCAGCAGAAGAGGGGCCGACCCTAAATAAAGGCTACGGCTTTGCTCTCATGGGTTTTTAATTAAAGCACCCAGATAAATACATAACCATGCAATGTAAACTTCACACACACACACACACACACACACACACACACACACACACACACACACACACACACACACACACACACACACACACACACAGGGTAAGAAGAATGGAATTTAATTGAGAGAGTATATTTAAAAGGAGGGGGAGGGGTAACAAATGAAGAGCTCCTTTATGATGAGACAACATTTGCTTATGACCTCATTCTTTGTCTCAGTCGTCTCCTCCCACTGTGTGAGAAAGCAGCTGGTTAGTTCATTACAGCGACATTCATCTATATGGAGAGCACATAGTCCAGAGTACACACATGCAGGTGAGCAGGTATTTTAAAGTCATGTGGGTCAGAGACTGCACTTCACAAAGCGAGATAGAGAGTAAAACATGATGAAATATACTTATCAGACAGCAGAATGACACAGATAGGCCTGTCTCATGTCAGCCGCTTTTCAAATGAAGGCCTACATCTCTGCATTTGAGGTAAATATCATCCACATGCCACTTCTTGAAAATTCATTGTCTGTGCATCATTCTCTTTGAGGCGAGGAGTGCTTTCTTCTTGTCGCACTCCCCTGTCTCGCATTTGTTGAAGTTGTCATCCCCAAACCTGTCAGTCATCTTGATGAACCGTCTACCTCGAGCCCTGCGTCGACCCAGAGGGCGAGTGAACCGGCATCTGTAAATGATTTTAATGAGGAAAAAGGTGCATAAGGTGGCATATGTTTTTCTGTGTCAGGAGGGGAAACAAAATGTTGTGCTTGCTATGGAGAAGCAGGACGATGCTGCAGCTGCACGAAGGCACAGTGACCAGACCGGCGCAGGCAGGGAGGCCAGGCCGAGGCCTTTTGATTGGGCAGCATCGTTGTGCTTTTCAGGGCTCAACATGAACGTGATGAGGAGAGAGGGAGACACAGAGGTGCTGGTGTCACCCTGCTCTAGTGATTGGGATTAAAGGCTTTATTGGTGTTGCTCGTGAGGTTTAATTGTGTTTGTTTTAATTGGCATAAAGCATGTCTCTGCTGGGCTGCTTCATTATCTTAAACAGCGTAATGAAGTACCGAGGGACAAGAAGCCACGTTTTGCATCTCTCATCCCAGCGGCATGATTTAGAGGACTGCACACTTATATATATTATATCATGAATCATATATCCTGCAATCAGGTTCTTACATTGAAGGGAACTTAGATTCATAGGTGCACAAAAATACACACACGCACGCACACACACGCGCACACACAGAAGGCGAGCGACTTCACTCTGCTCAAGGAGAATTTACTCCATGATAGCTTTATATATAAATATATATTTACTTTGATAAGAGTTGTTTGTTCTGAATGTCGTATTAAGGACAGTGTTATATGTATATATCAGGGCCTTCGAAGCCTTCGAAGCCTAAACAGAATCACAAAGTTATAACAATTTTATAATGAAGAAAAAATATATATTATATATATTATATATATGTGTGTGTGTGTGTGTGTGTGTGTGCGTGTGTGTGTGTGTGTGTGTGTGTGTGTGTGTGTGTGTGTGTTTGTGTGTGTGTGTGTGTGATTAGTCAGTGGGGCACTTTGACTTCTGTCTACCAGAAAACTAGTTGGCTGAACTCAGTATGAAGGAAGGAGTAAGTTGTTGAAACATATTTAGATAAGCAATTACATTTTGATAGTTTTGCTGGGTGTATTTTTTTTATACTCTATGACTGAAGGAGTAGACTTGGTGGTGGATTTGCTTGCAACGCCTTTCTCACGGAGGACTTTTTAGGAAAGGCTATAAACTTCTAGCTTCAACCTCGACCCAAAAGGCTAGCTTACTGGTGGATTATGACTTGCTTGTGTACTGATGACGCCTTTCACACAGAGGATTATGGAAATGTGTTGAGTGAAATGCTGGCTTTGTAACTTATTTTTTACATGAGCAGTCGTATTTAATCATACACACAGGGCTCTCAAGTGTCACGCATTGAGCGTGACTGTCACGCATTTCGGTCTTAAGTCACGCCCTCCCGCCACTAGTGGTGGTGTGTAACAAAGTATTTTTACTTTGTTACTGTACTTAAGTACATTTTTTTACATATCTGTACTTTACCTGAGTACATTTTTACGTAGCTGTACTTTACTTAAGTAAAAATAATAGTGCATACTTTTTACTTTTACTCCGTTGCATTTTGCAGCTATTATCTATACTTTTACTCTACTACATTTCTACAATATGTGTAGTTATTCGTTACATTATATGAACACAATTTCACCAAAATGTTGCCTACACAAACATATGGATTGCGTTGCTGTTTTGGAAGTTAAAACCAATCAGGTGCCAGTAGCTATATCTGCATTCTTTATCAAAATGGTACAACCCTAGACATTGAGAGACAACCCATTGTGTAAGTACTTTTACTTTAATACTTAAAGTTAATTGAAAAGTAAGTACTTTTTACTTTTACTTAAGTAGGATTGTTGATATAGTACTTTTAGACTAATGCGCCGCAGTGCGCAAACATGACCTGGTCGCTCTGCCCTTACCATAAAGGAATCAAACACGTCTCTCCCCGAGTTGTGCCGCAAGATTCCACTCATAAGCCAATCAAAAAAAAGAAATTGGCTACAAGAACAGCCAATCAGAAAAACATATATCTTGTCTCTGTTGTATCTGGGTAAGTCACTTTTGCGAGGCTTCAAATGTTACTTTTGCCTGGCTTCAAAACTTGAGAGCCCTGTACGCAGTGCTGCTGCTGCTGCTGCTGCTGCTGCTGCTGCTCATGCTGCTGCTGCTGCTGCTCATGCTGCTGCTGCTGCTGCTGCTGCTGCTTCTGCTGCTTCTGCTCATGCTGCTGCTGCTGCTGCTGCTGCTGCTGCTGGTCAGACCGGTGGAGCTCTGCCCTCCAAGGTGCAGCAGCTGAGTGTGTGTGTGTGTGTGTGTGTGTGTGTGTGTGTGCACGCGTACGTGTGTGTGTGTGTGTGTGTGTGTGTTGGAGGAGATCACACGGGATGTGTGGATCGACCAGCAGAGCAATTTTGACTACTTTGACAAAAGAAAAAGGCAAGGCCACAAAGCAATTGAGCCATTACGCAGTGCTCGCCTCGCGATGTCGTGCATCCTGACTGCCCGACATGACCAGCCCAACCTGTCGGGTCAACAACAATGCATGTTGTCCTAATCTATGCAACAAAACCGCGACATTGTCACTGTGCACAGTCAAGACAAGACATTGCAGCACAGCTGTGCCGGCGACAACCTGATCTCTATGCACCTTGGCACGGAGAGGCCACGGATAGACGTCACAGGTAGAGGCCGCGGGGAGAAGCACCAGTCGCCCCCGGTGCAGCGGCAACTACAGCACTGTGGCTTGTTTATGATTAAATATGACTGCAAATGTAAAAAACAGATACATAATCAGCATTTTACTCACCAGACGCACACAAACCTCTGTGGGAAAGGGCTCAGTCCTAAAATCCTAGATTCAAGGTGAGACGCTAGCTTCACTGACCAATCACAGCGCATGTTAGTGGTCACGTGGGCCCTGTGACCAATCACACGTCCAGGGTCTCGCTAAGGCTCTTCCATGTATTTTAAGGAGGAGCTAAACAACAACCTCATGTCATCTCACAGGTGTGTGAAACATCTCTACAACGTGTTGTTCTTCAGAGGTGTGGCGTCTGTGAAGGAAGGAGCAAAAGCTGGCACTTGTTTCCGGGGCAGCTGGCCAAGCCGTCTGAGTGTATGCGTGACTAGACAAACATGGCCAACGCCACCGGCCGTCACTGCATCCACTATGATACCAGAACTCAGAGGGGCGTGAAGAAATAAATACCGGCATGAGTTATGGACGAGCCCAGTCAAGCACGAGTTATGGTCCAATCCCAGAGAAGTTTCAGACTTTTATCTGCTTTCTCTGTGTCTCTTTCTTCTGACATCTGTTGGGATGTCTTATTCTCTCTCTCTCTCTCTCTCTCTCTCTCTCTCTCTCTCTCTCTCTCGCTCTCTTTCTCTCTCTCTCTCTCTCTCTCTCTATCTATCTATCTCTCTCTCCACATTGCTCTCTTTCTCTCTCTCCCGGGAATGTGCAATGCAGCATGTGCTGAAGCACGATTCTATGATCAAACAAACTGTGCAGTTCTTAATGGCTGCTGATAAAGCCACAGATGAGACAGATGGGCTTTGGGGTGCCTGGATGTCTTTTGAACAAACAGATTATCCTCATAATGAAGTTTCAATACTAACTTTTTTTTATTTTTTATTCCAGACAAGCAAAATCATTCATCTGTATTTAGTTTCAGAATGCAAACGCTGGCTTCATTGTGTGCTGTTTTTGCAGGTTTCATGTCATTTCTTTGCACCTTTTCTTTCTACTGTGACCTTTTGAGTTCTTTTTAAAGTGGAGGTAGGAGAAGGCACGTCCGCAGCTCCATATTATCGGATGAGGCGGCTGACAAATGTGGCAGTGTTCACGCGTGAGCATCTATTAATCTCCCAAACGATGCGAGGCCTAATGGGAAGAGGACTTAAGAGAGGGCTCAGCCGCTTTCTGCTCCCCTCCAGGACACGGCAGAGAGTAATGTCCTATTGCAATCAGATTACTCCTTTCTCCCCCTGACTATTTCCTGACACCGGCCACGACACTCCCACTGCGATTTATTTCACTGGCCACTGTTAATTCCCACTGGTGGTCATCCATCTTTCTTATTTTTCTCCTTCAGTTTAGCAGAATTTAATATCTTCCATCTTTACAAATCATTTTCTTCCCCTACGCTCAGATCACACAAAGAGATTGTGCATGGAAGATTAAACATACACAAGTTCACACACTGCACTTCCGTTGTGTTACAAGGTCATCCAACATGGTGGTCAGACATTAATTGACTGCAAACTGCATTAGCAAAATCACAAAATCAATGAAGTGTAATGTCATGAATTCCAATTCTTAGCTGTAATGTGTTTGCTTGGAACAACAAGCTTCTGTGGTAATGCTCGATGGCCTGTGGCTTCTATATGGCTTTCACAAAATCGCGTTAGCATTCATGCTAATTGCTAGTCAGCTGTAGTCTAGCTTAACCATGTTGATGTGTATTTGTGTTGTTTGTATTCAGAATAAATGTGAAAGTCAAACTCTGTAAGTGTGTTTTTATTTGGCGCTTCTGATAAACAACCTGAAGCTAGTTTCTAGAGGAACTTGTTAGTTATCCGCCAAGCCAGAAATCAATTCAACGTTCCACCAAATCACAAAGTCAAAGCGATCCAGACGCTGACTGCAGGTAGGTGCACCCGGTGAGCAAGAGCTTCGTGGCCAAGTCATCTGAGCTGCCCTCCAGGTGAGGGGAACTGGCTCGGCTCCTGCAGCGCTTGACTAGAACACTCGTCACAAAACAGACAAGACGATCTTCATGAACCCAAAACAGACATCTCCGGTTGATAAAAGTGTTGTCTATAAGATGCCATAATATATATTACGCACAAGCTGTAAACATGTCGGTCTAGAAAGACTGGAAATGGAAGCAAATGATTGGTTATGTAATTGCTAATATTTCTGTCAGTACATCTGGTTTTGAGGCCTTAAGCTACCGTGCTCCATCAAGCTTTTGGAAGCCGTAACTTTCCATAACTTGTTGGCGGTGACTGAAAAGGAGCCGAGGAGATATAACTTTTGTTCCAACTCTCTTTTTTCATTCTTTACTCTGTCTCGTTCCATGTGAACAATACTTTGTCTTCATGGGGAGACTGCTGTTACCCCTCGACCCTGACAGCTAGCGGTTGTGACCATGTGACCCGGTGGTGGAGAGGGTGTGTGTGTGTGTGTGAGTGTGTGTGTGTGTGTGTGTGTGTGTGTGTGTGTGTTTCAGCGCAATACACTGCGTTGCCAGATTTACAATATTTATTTATATTTGTTGGATCATTTTGCCCTTTGTACGACATACAGTCAATAATGCCAAGCATACGACGATGTACTTGGTTTTATTCTACGAAGTCTCATTGCAATTCATTTCTGGATAACTAGATATGGATCCATATGTGTGTGTTTGCACATCTCCTTGCAGCCGATCGTGCTCGCTGAAGGCTGACGTTCTCTCGCTCGCCGCTTGACAAGCCAGGTCATTTACTAATTTAGCTTAGCTTATTTCGGTAACTGTTGATATACAAAATATCAACCGGCTTACAGTCAGGATCTTGTTATTGGATTTTGTGAGCGTAGCTTGTTTGAAAAACTCTCTGACTGTTGGAGACACATGCAGGCAGAGCGGGTGGGTAGATTTAAGGCGTCAAAACGTTGTTCAACATGTTTACAGCTACTTTGATCAAATCTCAGTCACATCTCATTGTGGACTCTGGAGACAAATAATGACACCAGAAATACATGTAACAGGTTGAGTCATATTGAAGATACTGGAGTGAGTGTCACAGATTGTGAATTTATAAATATTCAAGATGCATCGCCTCTTCCCCTCGTCTACTGTTACGTTTAATAAAAAGAAAAAGTTGAAAAAAGAAAGTAAGAAAGACATAAGCAAAACAAAAATGGATTGAGAATTTTAACCTTAATAACCATCAAATAATTCTTCCATCGCTTTAGGGATGAAAAGGAAAATATTTCCAGCGCTCATAATGAGCTTAACAGCTTCAGCCCTCTGCCATGTTGCTACATCAGCTACAGTGGGAGCACCTGTGATCTCATCAACCAGCAAAAGGAGGGGAAGAGAAAGAAAGCTCAACTGACACCTTGGCAGTGGGCGAGGGAGAGAGAGAGAGAGACAAGGGGGTTACTACATCCATAATATGGCTTACAGAGGGAAATGCAATAACAGCGCTTCAGCAAAATAGAAAACAAAAAGCCTCCAAGTCAGCGACTCCTGAGTCCCTGGCCTGATGAGGACTTCAGGATCAGTTCTCTACCGACCTGCACCTGCACACTTCTCCCGGTCTCATTAAAGTAGAGCTGATGCAACCATGCAGAAACAGAATCTTTCCATTCGATCGTCACAGGAAGCTGCAGACGAACAGATCTGCACTTGACTGATGCACGAGGCCAGAGCTCTTCTCTCACCAGGCACACGGGTGTGAGGCGCAAGACACTTTTCAAACTTTTGTCGCAGGAGTTTAACCTCACAAAGGCCAATTTGGTAAATGTCAGGCCAGCAAAGCGAGGATGTTTGAGGGCTGAGGGTGACGGGAGATATGACTGTGACATTTGCTGACACGGCGGGACAGAGTGGAAGCATTTCTCAGCCTACGCCTAGGCCTGCATGTCCTGAAGGCCCGGCCATGTTGGAGCGATGGGAGAAGTAATTGAAGGTTGAGTTCACTTTGACCTTATGACTTACAGCTTATTCTCCTCATATAGAAAGCATCTAAAGTCTTCCTGTGTTTTGTGCCAGAAGGTCAGTCCAGTTGTTTCTATCGTTTGTTTTTCTTGAAACTTACTTTGCAGCTATTTTTTTTTCTGAACATTGCAATTAGCTCAGGTCAATCAAAAATGAAAAATAAATAAATAAGAAGCACGCCATAAATCCAATACAGTGACACTGTATTATGATTTCAAATAATTGCAGAAAAATCATATGAACATCTTGTGATGTGAGGAAAGTTCTCCTCTTTGAGAGAAGAGTAAAGATCCAGAAGTGATCCTGATTTAAAGTGATGGATCAGACCACGGGGTCAGGAGCTTTGCGCATGCGCGATTAACTTTCAATCTGGACGCGGAGCCTGCCGGTACATATACATGTAGTGTATTTGTAGTGTATATTATATATATGTTGTGGATCGGAGGACGTTTAGTCGACAGCAGCCGACAGCTGCTTCTAAAACACAACAGTTGTAATATGGATGCTAGATTCAACTGAGAACGTCAAACCATTTTAGATGCTTTCAATGTAGTATTCTCCCCAACATTGATGATGACACTGCGTGAGGCGTAATACATATGTTATTGTTTGTGTCTACAACAGTAGAACACCCACAGCCCTTCCTTTGTAAAAAACATAGTTCAGCTGGTTGGGAATGTTTGGAGAAGGTTAGCAGATGACAGCTCACACCACATTGAATCCAAAAAAGTAATCCGGTAATGCATGGATATAGAATGGAAAAGCTTTAAGTTCACCTGTGCATTTTCTTCAGACCAAAACTTCAAATACAATTTAAATTCCTTCCTGACTCTCGGCCGCTGGCGACCCTCTTAGTAGGCGTCCTGGAGGGTGACAGTAGCCCGGCAGTGCAGCAGGGAACCGCTTCCTCTGACTGCTGCCTCCCTCAGCAGGTGCTAGCTGTCCCGTCCTCGCGGCTGTCTCATAGTACGGTTGTCTACATGCTGAGTCACCCTCCACCAGAAACACAAGAGAGGCTGTCACTTTGAATGTTGAAAATCTCATATTTTGAGTTAATTTTCCTCTTCATAGTAATCAGAGATTCTTGGCACAGAGGCAGCCTAACATTTCATTAAGAGAGATATAAGAGCCCAGATGTTGTCCCGACTGTCTTGGTAATGAGGGCGGATGAACGTCCCGCGTTGGTAAAGTCACTCACTGACAGGAGATACAGGTTGTTGTCTTCTGGTCATATTGCATTTCCCACAAAGACGTCCACAGCGGGAGATGAGGGGCAGCGACCTCCGAGGATGATTATAAAACATCATTACATCCCAGCTGCGGGGCACTAACTGTTTGTGACGGCTGTGATTGCTTCCGTCAGCGCGCTGCATAACCTCTCCCTGCATTATCTCCATGAGGACAAGGTGTCATCCTCGTGGAACAATTCAGTTTCTGCCAATGCGCCGTCCACCGGCCCCTCAACTTCAGCTTTGATCAAGCAGCAGGGGCTGATGGGAGCAAAGTGCTGCAACCGGAGCCCCGGCCCCGTGCGGGCGGCGGGATATCTGTCAGACAGCAAAATGATTTGTTATGCAAACCATTATTCATATCTGACAACATGCGGAGTGGCTACTTTGCTATTAATGGCCCCTCATACTGGAAAGCCTTTATTGATGTTGACAGCCACACCTTCTGGACGCACGCTCATCTGTGTGACTAATGCATGGAAGAGTGATGGCTGTACCGCGTGGGAAGGAGGGGCGGTGGGGGGTATTTGTGTGCATACTACACATGTGTTTGCACATAAAGCCTTAATATACTTTGATATCTCCTCAGAAATATGAATACCCTGTGTAAACACCCTCAGGCCATATCGCCAGTTAAGGTCTCTGGTTTTCAATTTATAGGAATTCTTTAAGCTGCTTCCGGTCCGTGAGAGCGCAGCAGTCAGGTGGCTTCGTTCTGTTGGACCGAGAAAAAAACAATTTCAAACGCATAACTATTGTGATCAATACTCCCGACATAACTCTCATGCTTACTTAGGTCTGATGATTTTCTTTTTAACAAAAAAACAACAAGACGCACAAACTATTTTGGTGAGGCAATTTATTCAAAGCCGGATATGTCTTCATATGTACATCTTCATTATTATCCAAAACTAGTAAAAAACAAACAAACTCATGTGATGATAGAGCTTTCATTTCTGGGTTTGTAGTGTTGCCTTGACGTGTGTTGTTTCCAAATCCATCCCAACATGCAGCACGATGTCACGTTGAATCGTAGCAGACACCAGTTTGGACAACTTCCTCTCGAACAAAGAATTCTCAAAAGTGCGAGACCCACTCTTATACGACAGTTCATCAGGTGCGTACTCCTCCAAGATGCTGCCGTGTTTAGCAGATGGCAAAAGCCAGACTCTGTCAGCGGTTTGGTCACGGGGAGGTCATGAGGTCAGCTTGATAGTTTTGCAGTATTGTCTGCCTGAGGCCTGTGGCTGAATCTCTTTGTGACTAGTTTGAGAAAGGAGAGATACGCAGGCCTCGTTCCTTTAATCTCCCCTCTCCCTCCAGGCTAGTGTAAGAGGCGGGTATGTTAAAGGAAAAATTATTCTTTCAATTTTCTTTCTCTCTCTGCCCGACCAAGGTCAGTCAAAGCAGTCCACAGAGCTTTAAACAGATTAATCCCTTACCTCTGGGCTTTGTACCATCTATCCAAGCTGTAATGTGATAAGAGGACAGGGTGGAGAACAGGCAACCAGCAGGTGCTCAGCATGGCCGCCTCACGCTCATTTTATCACCTGACACTTTCCCTTTTCCCGATTACACCCACACCTCCTCAGCCTCCAAGGTGACGCTCTGCAGTGACAGGACATGGCGAAAAGGCTTCTTTTTTTTTGTGGTTATAAACATCGCTCCAAAATAAGCAGATCCTCCTGTAAATCCCTGCCGCTGATGTGCGCTAGTGCTGCTTTCTGACTGATACGCCTACAGCAGCCTGGATCTCCCTCAAGGCTTGAGGCTTCTGAGGGAGAACGCAACGCGGCATCAGAGCGGAAATCCTTCGCTTACATGCGGACCCAGAGCAGCTGTGCTTTTGTGGTGAGTTTAGATTATGGCAATTTTCATATCTGAGGATGTAGGCATTAAAGAGGTGGGATTGGGGGGGTTGTTGTTTGCGGTTGGGTAATGTGGCGATCATGAGCAGACAGTGATCTGGCTCTGCATTATGACAGAGTGGGAAGAGAGCGATAGAAAAATGTAAGCTCAGCAGGAGGGAGTGAATGGGGTGAATGTATATGATGTATTTGATGTAATGCCCTTATGACACTTCTATCAACCAATGAAGCCTTAATGGATAACACAGGAGATGAAAGCAAAGAGCCGAGGCAAAGAAAGGAACAAGATGGTGCCGGAACGAAAGAAGAAAGAAGGTCAGGACGAAAAGGCGTCTGACAAGAGCCGGTGTATTGTTGGGAGGTGGAACAGGAGTCTGAGAGGATGATATCACACCTCAACCTCTGCCCACCTCCCTCCATCCCAGAATGAACTGCTGTGTCTGTGTGGAGATGGATCGCTCTCCCCCCGAGTGACGGCAGAGTCGAGTGCATTTTACACGTTCCTGCCAACGGCGCTCATCAGCTGTTGGAGGAAAAAACGGCGAGTAGAGCAAGCTGCGAGGATGTCAGCGAGCCCCTGATGGATGGCGGACAGCTTGAGGAAGCGTCACTGCCTGCCTGCTGAGTCGGCTACAATCCCTCGGCCTCACCGTGTAGCATATGGGAGCCAGAGGCCGAGTCCCTGTTGACAATTTACAGATCGAGTAGCTGAAGATTTTGTGTCGTTCTGCGTGTGAACACAAAAGCGTGGAGGGATGTGAAATAAAATGTGCTTCTCTGTGCACGGCAGATGGAGCGACTCATCTTCCTGGTTTTGAAGTGACAGAATCAACCCTAATGAGGAGAAATAGATCTGCATGTACAAATTGACTCAAGAGAACGTCACGGTGAAAGCAGATGAAGGAGTTGCTTTAGCGTCGTCTTGTGTTCAGTCGGTCCTTTGTCTGCTCAAAGTTTGGTGTGTGTGTGTATGTGTGTGTGTGTGTGTGTGTGTGTGTGTGTGTGTGTGTGTGTGTGTGTGTGTGTGTGTGTGTGTGTGTGTGTGTGTGTGTGTGTACTTCCCCATACATAAATACATAAATGTTTATGCCCATTGGCTGACACGTCACTACACAGCACGTATCTTTGTGCCAGGAGGTGATGCGCAGTGAAACTGAGGAATGGAGATGTGGTCTGCGTTGGAGGAGTGACATATTGAACAAAAAGAGGTGTGGGATAGGCAGGGTCTCAGAATGATAAAACAACACTGCGGAAGCCATCATCGGCATAAATCTGTAGCCTCCGGGGTTTGGAAGAGATGTCACCTGGAAAAATGCAATGTCAAAACAATGTCCTTTCAGCAGTTCCTGCAAAACTTTCCATCTGCATGCAGTAGGGAGCTCATGTAAAGGTAGAGAACACACTGCTGAACACCACTTTTCTATTCTTATTTTCTTGCACTGCTCAGCAAACCGTTTCTCCTCTCATTGAACATGAACTTGTTATGTTGGGCAACTTCCGTGAATCCCAAAAAAAGACATGCATACATACATACATTACCTGCATAAAAAGTATTGCTAATAGTATTACTAATTTGAAAGAGAAACACAATTTAACCGGCATAATTGTGTTATCTAATTTGATTATTTAATTGGTGCAATAAAAAAAAACATATTTTAAATACTTACATCTGTCTATATATTATTGCTATTGTGGATTATTCTTTACTGTTTCTTTATATTACTCGTCTGTGTCCCTGGTGTGCACTGCTTCTATAATCCTACAATTTCCCCACTGCGGGACTAATACAGAATTATCTTACGTTATCTTATACAATAAGAACAGTATAATGAATTTTAGGTAAATAGTAACAACTTGACATTACTATTTTGTGTTGATGTTGGTGGCCCCTGTGATAGAATTTGGTAATGTTTCTGAGCGCCCTCAAGAAAACCTCTTATTTTGCACTGCCTGACAGTTATTCAAACAAACACGGTACTTTCATCCAGCAGTTATTTTACAACACCGTTGCCCATTCATTTACTAGAACTGTGGTGGCGCATCATAGTTTAAATGCTGATGGCTACCAGTGCTTTAGAAAGTGACACCAAGAGGTCTGTAGATGCCAACTATCACCTGAACACTGTGGAGCATTTCACAAAAGCAGAGCGAAAAAGCAAAGTGGCTTTTTGCATTTATCAGGTGGACACAATGAGTGCTCCAGGATGTTGTCACGTATCTGTTAGATGTTAGCCATTTGCTAACACATCAGCTTCACAGTGCCAATATGCCAGTGCTATGCTAACATGTATTATTGTTGCATTTCAATGTTGAACCAAAGCAAGATCCTCTCGGCTTGAAGCCAAAGAATGTATCGCACAACCCTATACCTAAACACACAGGACAGGGACGTTGATCCTCTCCTACACAGCACTTCCTGAAGTTGAACATGTTGAACCAGGTAGTTTAATTGGTATTGCGGAAGCTACAGAACTGTGACCCTGCTCTTTATTGGAAGAAGTTCAACTATAGAAACACTACAGTTCAGCAATCAAGGCTGCAGTAGTATACACAAGGAGATCTGCAAAAGCAGAAAGGAAAACTCAAACAGGTCCACAATATAAAAGGCCAAACTCAATTAATTCTGCTGATTTGCGCGCCTCGTTTCTAATTATCACTGCATCAGCAATGGTAAAGTATACATGGCAGGCTTTTCTGCAGGTGTGACCTCCATCCATGTCGTTCTTTGTGTTTAATTACCACATGCAGATAGTAGATACTGCTCATGTATTCTTTCACTTCTTCATCGCCACTCTTCCTCCCTGGTTTTGGCAGGAACTCGTCTGGAAGCTGCAGGTAAAGTGCCAAAGGGTGAAGCAGGGCAGCTGCGTGTTTCAACACAAATAGCATATGGACATGCTGAATACACATAAAGAGGGCATAATTACTCTGGCGTGAACTTCCTGCACATCTGTTGACGCTCTGAGTAGAGGTAGAGCGATGAACCACTGATGCCGCCTTCTGATTAGATCGCTGCAGGAAACAAGCGTCTCTGGGATTCTCACTGGCATGTGGTCTCAAGCTTCATTATTCAGAAGTTGAATCAGCAGGCTTTCACATGAGAAACAGCAGATATTGGACGTGGTATCAGTCTTGACAGAGAAACCTGCTGTGTTGATGAAACAATCAGATAAATGGCTCGGTTAATTGTCGAAGGAGACTAAAGTTAGGTTTGGCAAAGATCAGAAACACAAAAGCTCATTGAGTATGTTTGTGCCAGAAATGTGTATTTATAGTTGTGGGTGAACAGCAGTGTATGGCGAAAGGTTGTATGGATCATACTTTTCAAGTACTCTTTTCAAATTCTTAATCGCCACCTCTGAAAACAAAAAAAATGGTATTTCATCGTCAAGTGGTTCTAGATTTTGGCCATAACTATGTCTCTATTCAGATCTATGTCTCTATTTCCACTTGCATTCACTTGATGAGATGTATTTCACAACAGCCAGGCGGCTGCACTTAACTGTAATGACACCATTTGGCTTTTATCAATAGTCAGTACTTTAATCTCTACACCAGTATTCTGTCCCTGAACCACACAACCTTTTTTGGAACATGGAATTTCAAGTGTGTTTTCAAGCGAAAAGAGAAATGTGCGTCAGAGTAGTCGTTCTCATGGCGCTAAAGAGTCCCATGAGGCTCGATGTCCATCACATTTCAATAGAGTTCAGCATTAGTCTTCGTTTAGAAAGGTTATTTTAGTTCATTACAGCTTGGGGCGTGAGCATAGACGTTCACTTTCTCTTTTAGGTGCTTAACCTCAGCTCACCGTGTCATCACCAAGGAGAACAAGCTGAAAAGAGAACGTAGAAGACCATCTTTAAACCAATACAGAGGCTACCCCAAACACATTCACAGGTTATACCCAGTTACTGTATATAGCATTGGACTGCTTTTTCCCCAAATCCTTTCTAAAAGGTGTGGCTATGACGTCCTGTTGTTTAGCTGGTAATCCATGAGAGAGACAAACTGGGGCTGCAGTGAGGTATGAGGTCTATATTTTCAGCCCAGTTAAACACAATGGCCTTGATGGGCAAAGTCAAGAAAATAAGACCAAAGTTGTAATGCATTGGAGTTTTTCTTTCAAATAAACAGCTCATCAATTGTTTCTCTATGTTATCATACTAATGCACATAATCTCTAGTTTGGTTATAATCAGATTACTAGAGTCTTATGACATGTATTCACTCAATGGCCTCCATGCCAGGCCGAGTGTCCATTATCTACATCTACTAAGTAAGTGAGTAAGGTCAGCTGAGGTCACAGTCTGCCCTGTATCAGACTCATTAAGACACATTGAACCGGTGTACATTAAGGTGATGTTTGCTGAGGGAGGAAAGATGATCAGTTTTGAGAGCGAGCCCGAGGCCTCATGGAGGCCTGGATGGGATTTTAAGTATTTTATAATAGAATGAAGATGAGGGACAATCAAATAGAATTGTAGATGCATGGACAAAGGAAAAATAGTCTCTCTACTGTTGCACTCATTGTGTGTGGTACATCCCTGCAGAAAAGTGGTTGAAGAAATAGAAAAATATGCTGATACAAAGAAAATGTGACATTTACAAAGCACAACTCCTGCCCTGTGCTTCATTAGGAGTCATATTTTGCATGCACGGCCAGCTGCATGTGGTATGAATCCATGATGAAGTGTACGGATGTCAGCCATATCTTGCATTCAGACAAACCAGCACAGCTTGAAATAAAATCAGCAGCTATGTCTTCTGACTGTCTCTAGAGGGATGAAACAGCAGCAGATGACAATGAGAAGAAAGAGAAAGGACAGAAAACTGAATTCTAATCAGATTAAATCGGAGAACAGAAGTGGTAATTAGCAACAAAGGCAGAGGACTGAATTCAAGAAGCATAGGAACACACACACACACGTACGCGTACGCGCACGCGCGCACACACACACACACACACACACAGTTCAGTACAGAGCTCACTTATTAACACTACATACGATTTGCACATTTTACAGCTGCCAAGAATAAGCATTGCAGTTTAATTTATGAGGAATATAATTTCATCAGCACATTTCATTGCATCTCCAGCAAGTTCCTCTCTACCAAGGCGCCTCAGAGCAGCACACAACTTCAGATTTATGCTCAATAACTCATGGGTCCAAAGGTCCATAGGTTGCTATGTCATGTGTTGCTGCACATTATGTTCCAAAAGAATAACAACTCAAATTTCACAAAGGCCACAACAAATATGTCGAAAGCTGAGCAGTAAATGTAACATGACATCATTGACTCCATAGGAAAAGAATCAAAATACAATCCTATTTGACAAAGTAAAACACACCTGACTAATTGTGCCAGTGACACTAAAGCGTGACCTCATGAACTCATACCACACTGGACGGATGCATAGGCGTCAAGAATAACTGGTAACCCCCCAAAATCACTAAAGTTTGCTGGAGGTTTCTGCGTAAATTGCAAATTGGACCATGATTGGGTTCCAAAATTGTGTTGTCTCAAATAATTTCCTTCAACAGAAGAATGTGAAAACAGCCTTCTGATGTCAAACTGTGGAGCTCAAACATCCATCTGAAGTAAAGACGAGGAAAGCTCCTCAGCATGAATGTCTTTGAATTAATGACGTGTAAAGATTATGGTGGTTGCCTTTCCTCTGCCTCCTATCTTAATGCTAAGCTAGGCTAACCACAGCTTAACTTCAGTACTGTACTTAGGGACCTTAAACTTCTCAGTTCATCCAGAGGTAGCAAATGTACACTACTCTTTAAAATGACTGTTAGTAGTGCTGGAAGTATTTTGAATAAATATATATTTCCGTGTTAACATTCTTGCACAGTTGCATCAACAGTAATGAAGAAGTGATGTTTCCTCTAAAGAAATTTCCACTCTGCAGCTCTCAGTCACGTTTTTAGAAGCATAATTAATATATTAATATTGCTTATGTTGTGATGTTGCACAATGACAGCTCTGGTGTATTTATGATGTCCGTTTGCCCCTTAACTCAACCTGTCCTCGTACTTTACCTGTACTTCCTGTCAGCCCTGTCCCTCCTGTGTTTGTGTTGTCCTTGTTAGCTAGTGAGGGTGTGGTTCCCGATCTTCAACTTCCTGTGGTCCATTGACTTGGCTCTCACTCCTGCCTACAATCAGCGAGCCGATCCTCAATCATCTGTGCAGTATTTATACCTGGCTCTCCTTTAAGTCGCCCACATATTGTTGTCAGGTTAACACCCAGTGGCTGAACTGGCTGATACTAGAAGCTGTGTTTGCTTTTTCTGCTCCAGGATCATCGTTCCACCTTCTCGCGCAAGCTCTGACTGTAGAGAGAACTGTTATTGGTCGAGCAATCTCAGGGTTGCCAGATGCAGGATAATTATCCTCCAAATACGACCATTTGTAGTTACTTTAGTTACTTTGGTTTGATACTTGGCCTTTTCCAATCCGGCAACACTGAGCACTTTGCCACCTCCACTCGCAACGAATATCCTGTTACACTCTGAAGAAACTATTTTGGCATAAAACATCGCCGCATCAATAATCGACTGGAATTTAAGCGACAAACTTTTACGGCTTGTTCTTTTTCATGAGCTAAAGATCGCTTAGATGCACGACTGTGCAGCAGGCTGAAACGATAACGGGGTTCACCTTACGGCTTGTAGATGCATTGTTTACAACAACTCCTCCCATCGCTGTGTGAATGGGTGAATGATGTCATGAAGTGTTAAAGCGCTTTGAGTGGTTGGAAGACTAAAACAGCGTTATACAAGTACAGGTCCATTTACCATTTCCATTGACTTCATTTCAAAATAAAAGAGACTTTTATTTTGGCACCCTTCTTTCTGCACTTGGGTCTAGTTCTTTGTGGTTACACAACACTTAGTATTAAAGTCACATTGCAAATATAGAGAAGTGAATGTCTTTATGAAAATGTGAAACTACTGCTTGTCTGTTATTCATTTAATATAAGTTGTTTGTGTTGGCATTATTGTTGTAGATGTGAATGTGAATTAAATGTGTCCATCTTGTCCTATGGTCTCCTTTCATGCAAGCATACAAGTTCCTCACAATGTGGAGAATCACTAGCATCTAGCCGGCTTGGTTGCAGCGAGACATTGAGATGTCATCACAGGTACATCAAAGGACACAGACCCGTCCAGGGGGCACGGCGCGTCCTGCCGACTGCCCTCGCCAGGTGGGGACAACATGGAGCATCTGGTCTGGAGAGCGAGCAGCGTTCTCACTGTCTGGGTCTGGTCGTGGCTATGGAGTATTACTATTTCTATTCTGTGATCAAACAGCTCTGCTCTCCGGTCAGAGGCATTCTAATGTTTAGAAATGTGCCACTGATCCTCCGCCCTCATTTGAGAAGGATCGCAGTCTCATGGTGTCGCACAAACAGTGTTTCTTATGATATAGCATCCATTATTTATAAGGGATTCCATAGCTTTGTAGCTGTGAGCATCCCTGATAACTAATGAATAATAATACACTGTTAATATTTTAAGAGATGGACCAAAACTATGTGGATCTATATTTGGTAAGTTTAGAATGTGTTCGTGTGTAAGAACAATTTGTGATATAAGAAGGGGTAAATTATAGTTATCATTATTTTATAGATTAGTATGCTAAATTTTGATGATAATGCTTTTAGTTCTATTTGTGTTAATAAATCAGTAAAACGTGGGGTGGAGGGGGGGGGTCGCTCTGAGTTCCAGTTCAACATATTTGAGCTTATTGTTGTAGTTTATGACTATATTGTTTGGGTTCACTGTCGTCGATCTCATAGACCTGAAGTCAGCTCTCATAGACCTGAAGTCAGCTGTTCATTAAAGAAGCTCTAAAAGCCTCACTGTGAGCTTCCAGCGCCAAACAAGCTGGTGGGGCCATAAGAGCAGAGGGAGGTAGGTGGAGATCAAAACGGAGCTAAAACGACAGCTGATATCGGTCTTCTAGTCTGTATGTATCAACTTGATATGTTATTAACAATGTGCCCATGTTGTATTCTAGCCTGTTTGGCTGCCTAGTGGCCAAAATGATCAACTATTGTAATTTTAAATGCAATAAGTTTACCCTACGTCTTTTGACGACCTATGTTTTCTAAATTATTATTTACTAATATGGAAGCATTAGTCACCCACCAGGAAACACAAAAATTACCTTCAAGCTACCGCAAAAGCTGTGAGCATGTTCTGTCCTGACTTTCATGTTAAGTTTACCGCTGAATAACTCACAACTGTTTGACAATGTGTTAGCATCCCTCCTAAACTTGTGTTCTCAGAGTTGGTGGATGTCCCATGAGCTATTAGTAGTTTCATAACCACAGCACCATATGCTGATATTTCCTCTCCAGGGAGCCGGCTTCTAGCTCCTAGCTCTACAAAGTGTCTACGACTCCAAACACACAGAGCTGCTGTGAATTCATAAAACTCTGCGCAGAAACATTTTACCTTTGTCCTCCAAATCTGTTCACAGCTCCCCCAGCATATCAATTAGACCAACACTCCATAGATATTCAAAGCTGACTGGGTTAGTTCATCTTTCAAGTGTCACACCTTCACAGGAATCATTCATATTCATAATCTTCCCATTTCAATAATTGTTTCCTTGTTGTTCTTGCCTTGTTTGATCATCTCCCATACTATTCTCTGCACTCAGCACCAAGAACGACGCCTCATGCATAATGCCCCTGGCCCGTCGTTAACCTTTGTTCACAAGCGTCATAACTCATGGTGTGGTTTCCGTGGTAACCAATGATTACTTCTATAATTTTAGTGACTTGGCAGCGGCGACTAAGCAAACAGTGCCTTCTCCGCGGTTAAGAGTAATTCCCCGGTGTCCAAAAACTGTGAAGCATGCCTGTGTACGCGCTGTGACACGATGCCCTTGCACTCGTGTGAATAATAAGAAGGAGATGGATGGTAAGCTGTTGTGATGAATGTGTTTCTGAGGCATAAGCTTATTTGGCCTTGCATCCAATTCATGATCCATTAGCACAACATTAAGTCCAGCACGTTCAACGCGCTGCATTAATGAGATCAGATCCATCACTCACACAGACGAAACTGAACGATGCTGAAGCCGCTCCAAGACGCTACCCGGTTTACCCCCGATCACCGGGAGGTTGAATCCGGTCAACACAGGTCTACCCCACTATGAGGGGGCGAACAGCACTTGATGAACACTTACCGCTGAGTCTACATGGAGTGGATAGATGGGCGGGTGAATCACAGAGGTGTTGCCTCTCAGATTAAAGCCTTTACTTTGTGTTGACAGACAGACCCATATCAAGCCCTCCTCAAACACAGCCCTGACAGGCCGGCTGGCCGCCGGTTTGCTCAGGCTCTGCACGGACCTCCGCAGCCTTAAGACCCCACACATCTTGAAGGGCCTCTCTTGAGACATTCAAACAAAACAATGGCAGGGGTATAAATCTCCTCTGTGTAGTCGACTTTGATAGCAAGGCCCAACAAGGCTTATTTAGCTAACAGTTGCTTTAGGCCACCTTAGACACACAGGCGGTGTTTTCACGGCACAAATTGATGTGACGGGCTGACTTTGGATCATCCAAATTCCCAGTAAAATGGACTCATGGAAGTGAAACTAAACAATGCTCGCCTGCCAGATGGGGGACCTTTTTGTGTTTTTCAACAGGACACTGTTTGCCTTCCACATCAATCTGTTGGTCGCTGTGGTTCATTGGTAAAGTCCATCTTGAATCAGGGTGTATATCAAAGTGCACAAGACAAGACTTTTTGTGTCCCTGCCAGAGCCATGAAAGAGCGTAGTGCAGCGGTCCCCACGGGGCGGCTAAAGAAGACGAGAGGGAGGAAGACTGCCTCTTTCAGCATGTTACAGCTGTTTGGTATTCATTAACCTCGAGGCTCTGCTGCCAGGTGCTTTACATTCCACTTCACATTAGAACCAAGGCTCCCAATTTTTTATTAACTACAACAGTATATATGTTTTAACAGAACAAACACAAAATACTGAAATATACACTTCTATGTATTGACTGAATATTGATAGTGTTTTTCGTTTTTCCTGTATAAAAAAAAAAAAAAAACAGCTTCCATTTCAAGGACAAACATGCCCAATGAAACACTCACATTGTCTGTTTTCACTAAGCTCGATCAGGCACTCTAAGTATTCAACATCTTTTTAACCCTCTAAGAAGATGTCCTCTGCCTTGAAATGTCTCTTGAGCTGATGTCTTCATTTACTGCAGTTATTTTCTGTTTATTTCTCATTCTTTTATTTTGTATTAGTTAAAAATTAAAGACAAAAATAGAGCTTTTAGTAAATGTTTGCTATTTTTTCATGGAGTGAAAGATAATCAAAAATGTACAAATAAAACTAAATAAATGATGAAATGTTGTGAAACACCTGGCTTATTCTGAAAGGTACTCTGTGGATAAAGTTTTTTGTTAATTTTGGAAGAATATTTAACCAACTTAGTTGTCAGTGGGGGATAAGGGGCCCTGGGCCTGTGCATAAAATACGTGGAATGCATAGATCCGGCTCTGTTCAAAAGATATTACTCTTTTTTTAAAAATGTGCCCTCTGTTTTCAATGATCAGCGAGGCCCTTATCCCCACACATCAACCTCGAATGATATTATCTCACTGATGGAATATAAAGCACACAAACTGTAAGATGCACGTCTTCCCTCCCACCTACTGAGAAGCAGCAAAGCACTTCTCCTCGTTTCTCTCTGCCTCTCATCCAGAAGCGACTCCTTCAGCCCATGCAGCATTGTTCTTTCCCTACCCATATGCCTAATTAGGTGCCTTTGATAAAGTATGAACAGACAGGGACCCAGTTGGTGTGGATCCTCTAATGCACCCTCCAGTGGCTCTCACATTGATCCCCTTCTCTGTGAAGCTGCCAGGAAGACTCCAAATCGGCTCAGCGTGGGCTATCATAAAAGACAAGGGAGCACAAGTGGAAAAGAAACTAAAAAAAAAATGTGTTGTTTTATTTTATTATAGACTACATAACACCTGACGGCCGTACGGCCGCCATGCTAATGCCATGTTAATTGTAAACCAAACAGATCAGTGACTTTTGTTGTGCAGTTACACAGTAGCCCTCCTGGGGAGAGGGGGCGCGGGGGGGGGGGGATTATTACAGTGACATCTACAATTGTCTGAGACAGAGCTTGGGAGGTACATGTACATTACGAGTTTCCAAGTCATTTGCAGCATATGAGGCCGTGAGACCGACGGTGTTGTATTTGTTTTTCATCAGTGAGTGTTTGGCTTGGCAGCATGGTTCTGCAGGCAGACCGGGTGGGAGAGGCCGGCATGAGCGGGAGATTGTGAATTTCATTGTATGAGCCAACAGGCTTCAGTGCCTCAGCAGACAGTCACTGGGCTGTGGCCATTGTAGCCTCTCTGGGGGAAAGGTGCCAAGTCCTTGTCCGTTACTACAGGTTGTGTGGTCTCTGCAGACACCCCTCCCTTACTTACTACTTACCTCCTCCTGCTTTAGTGTGGTGAGAATGCAGCATGAGCAGCATGTTGTTGACATTTTATTGACATTGCCCTAAAGCACTTTTGCTTAGCCAGAGCTGGCAAAGGATGTCTTTAATTGTTGGAAACTCTGAGATGAGCTGAAGACAAACACAGGAAACACTGCAAATCTCTCTGGAACAAATTCCATTTTTTGGGGGACATACACATATTTGTTTCCATAGTGAAACATATGATATCAATACAATGCCTTGGCATATAGCCTGTCTCCTACAGCATGATGTTCACACACAACTGAGCAACACTACTATACAAACAACTGTACTCCACAAGACTACGGTGGAAGTTTTGAAAAATGTGAAACATGTGGTTAACGTAGTAAACTGAAACAAAACAAAGACAGCTACAAAAGTACTTTGATAGCTGTAGGCTACACAAGTACTTGGTTAGGCTTTAGCCAACACGAGTACTTGGTTGGGTTTCAGCAGGGGCGCACTGGCCATAGGGGACACCCGGGAAATCCCCGGCTATTTTACGTCATTATGCCTTGATTTTAATTCAGAACACCGGCAGTCCAGCAGACTTAAAATGTACATTCAAGTTTCATTTATGGGGTAACATTATCAGCCTCTTCATATTTGTCAAGACTAAGAGGCGCAGACGCACAGACATAAGTATCTGGTCATTTTTCAAAATAAAACCTTGAATTTTTTTCTTTTTCTTTTTTTTCATTCTTTCTGTGCGGCCCCATACCAAGGGGACGTTGCGTAACTTGCACGAATCCGTTTTTGAGCGTGATTCAACAGCATGGCACCAAAACGTAAATCCTTTAAAGGTGTATACTGATTTTGTTTTTTATTCTCATGTGACTATAATCCACCTAGGCCGGCAGAGTTAGTTTAGGTTATGTGACTTAACGTATTGTTTTGTTATGCACCTTCAACACCACTACACACGCATACAGTCACGCGACTGTAGTTCAGTGGTGAGCAGTATTGTCTTTCAATCAGAGGATTTGCAGTTCGATCCCTGATGCTGCTAGCCCTTGTCAATGTGTCCTTGAGCAAGACACTTAACCCTAAATTGCTCTCGTAGCTGCGCCTACAGAGTATGAATGGTTGATGATACTGATGTGGCACCTTGCATGGTGGCACCTCCCATATAAATGGGTGGCTGTAAATGGGTGAATGATGTCATGTAGTGTTGAAGCGCTTTTTTAGTGGTCGGATGACAAGAAAAGCGCTATACAAGTTCAGGTCCATTTACCCTTTACACGTGTGATACATTGAGTGCATGGGCAACGCGTCATGTCATGTATTGAGTAGGCCGGACTGACAGTAACTCCCGGGCCACTTTTTTCCCCCAGTCTATCCCTGAATTTCAGCCAACACAAGCACTTGGTTAGGTTTCAGCCAATACAAGTACTTGATTAGGCTTTAGCCAACACAAGTACTTGGTTAAAATGGGACACAAACAGCAGTGTACTTGGTAAAAAAAAACATCCATTAGCAATCCATGACAAAATACGCTAAAATCATAATTTACGTTCTTTTGTTGTGTAGGGACGTAGTAGAACTGAAACCAGGAAACAGTTAGCTTAGCCTAACCAGTGGAGGCAGGGATAAAACACTAGCTTCGCTCCGTATACATTTTACATTGTAGACATTGTATCCCATTTATTTAAAAATGTGTTCACTAAAATAAATATACACATATATTTATGATAGAGGGTAGTTAATGTGAAAACTAAAGTTCATCTAAAACAATTTGTCAAAATTAAATAAATCATCCCAAAATTGATTTTTTTTTATTGTATTTTTTGTTATCTAAATCAAGAAATATAATATTTACAACATATTCTCAAATGTAAATACAGACCAGGTATGTTAAAACAGAACACCCCAAAAGCATCATCTTTTTTTGGGGACTTGGCCCTTACAGGAATCAAACATGAAAGGTTTTTGTATATTTTTTGGGGAGTTTGTCCTGATCCGATGGTCGTGGGACAGGGATCTCATTCTGTACAGATTGTAAGCCCTCTGAGGGGAGTTTGTAATATGTGATTTTGCGCTGTGCAAAATAAAATGAATTGAATTTAAATATGGTTGAATGTGATTATCCTTTAGTTATAGCAGCAAATCATCAGCATAACTACCAATTAACTGCTTCCACATAAAGCTTGATGAGCAGTGTTTATGATTATGCATTTTCTCCCAACACACACAGTAATGTCTGATCCAAGTCTCCAGTGCAACTGTCCGACATTTCCTACTCATTAGGCTGAAGGATTGGCCGGAACAAAGTGAAAAGATGCTTTTTTGATGCTTTTTGGTGCTTGGGAGACAGCCATTTACAAAATGTATACTATTATTTCAAAGGTATACTGAATGAAGAAATAAACCAAAACAGTAGACAGATGTTGGCATTTAGTCAGTTGTAAATTGTTCAGCAAACCACTGCAGAGCCTTCAGATTAATTTGTTGCATAAACTTAAAATAGAAACTAAATAGAAAACAATGTTTTCACATACATGTTATGCCTCAAAAATGTGTTGCCCTGAAAGCATCTGTCAGAGTAATATGCATACGACCTGACCATGATCAAAATAGTTGAATGCAGGATGGATGCCTTGAGGCAATTTTGCTGCTGCATTTGTTTTTTTCTGGTGCAATAGCTACATTATATGACTGTATGAAGGTGTGTATTAGGTGAGCATATGCATTTACAGATGGATGTTTTGTATGTTTTCTGGCTAACCGTAACTGTCATCATAGAAATATGTCTGCAACAAACATGTCTGTTCTTTTCCAAATATCTTTAGCGTTACCACATAAAAATAAAGAGGAGGCGAGCCTGGTTGATCTGACATCCAAAAGGGGCATGACTTTGGAAAGATCAATTCTTGAAGTTGATCTTTGATTCTTGACTGAAGAAACAGCATTGATGTATGACGATAACTGGATACAGCGTGAGTCAGACTCATGTCCATATGAAAGCTTCTCAGTGGCAAATGAAGCCAAACTTGTTGGACTGGATGAAGATTACCTTCCACTTGTAGAGCCATGGAGCATGGGCACTAGGGTTACATTGAAGCCCTCCCAGCACTCGGTCCAGCATCGTTCTTGGGCTCATTCAAATGCACAGAGGTAAGAAAATAACTCTGGATTGGCTACTTTTAAGACCTAATGATTTAAATATGGCTTTTCAAATGATCGCAATGGGAAATAATTTAGCAAACAAAAATATCTGCTTGATTAAAGAGAATATGTCAATGGCAAAAGTCCTTTTCATCTTGACCTTAGGAATATCCAAGTATGATTGAAACCTCGTCCTTGCCATTGTTATATGAAGTAGTGTGCAGCCATGACCCTTTTCTTCATGACATGGTTCTGTCCTGGCGCTCTCCTTTGGGGTTTGGAAAACAGCAGTTAACAAAACAATCCCCTCATACACATACACACACACGCATGCACATACGTGTACACACACACACACACACACACACACACACACACATTTACAAACCACCATTAACCTCCCCTCTTATTCATCCCATCCCTTCCCTTCTACTCCTCCCTGTTGTATTTCAGATCCTGTGGCTGCTTTCCTATGAATATATCAGGAACAGCTTTATTACCTGGGTCAAGCCACAGCTTAAGCGATAAGCAAGCAAATGAAATAATGTCTATTCTGTTTGTTCTGTTTATTCTGGGTTTTTTTTAATATTGTGAAGACATGTGGCAAATAAATGATGTGTTTGAGAAGTGAATGCTGGGTGTAAAGACATATTCTTTTAACAATTACATGAAAATAAAAATGTCACAGATATATAGAGACAAAGAGCCAGTGAGGAAAGCGATAGACAAATGTCCAAATCAAGAAGAATAACATGGTTCCCTCCTGGACCCTGCCTGGACTGTGATAAGAGCTAGCTTAGTGGGGGGGCCTTGGCTGATCCCAGACCAGCTATGCAGCATCACTCATCACACACTACAACCCACCCCTGAGGCTCCGGCCGAGGACAGAGCTTGTTAACCAGATGTGCCGCACGGCCCCCAGGGCTGGTTTGGGTATTCAGCATGTACAGTAGTGTGCGTATTCATATATGTGGGAAGGGAACAAAAAATAATATTAATACATGAACAGATTGAGAAACAGGTCACGCGCTGACAAATATGCAGACAAAACGCACACATCAAATATCCACATGTACATCCCAACACAAGCACACACACACACACACACACACACACAGGCACACACACCATGTGTCATGGGGCTACTTTCACCGTCCAAAGTAGGTTTATTAGACACACCACAGATGGACAATCTGTATTCTGTCCAAGTGAAATCACTGTCAGTGTCACTCAAAGCTAAAAGCAGAAATGAATCAGTGGGTGGCAGATTGCAGATAGGCACACACAGTACTTGCATGGGATGTCTAATTTGCCAGTGATGCTAATAGCCTCACCTAATTCACTTTAGCATCACAAAGTAATTATTAACATTTCATAGCCTGCTGACAGTGGAGGCAGCCAAATATAGAAAGTGAAATTGGCTAATATGGAGTACAGAATGCAGGGCTAGTTGGAAGGGGGGTGGGGGGGGTGGGGGGGGAGGGGGACTGTTTTGAAGGGGAAATGTGTCCAGCTCGAGTCTAGGCTGTGGTTTGTTTTGTGGGGATTAAGATTGTGTGAAAGACAGACAAACCTCAATAAAACCGTATTATTGGGACATTGATTTATTGGGGGATTTTTTTAAAACCTGACTGGAGGGGTGTCATCCAACTCAGCTACAGGTGGGATGCGCCACTGATGCTGAATTATAAGGCCTAAGTCATAGTCAGCGCTCCACTTCAGCTCAAAGGTCTTGCATGGGGTCAAGGTTGAGGTCTTAGTCCTTTCGTTATGGACCTGTGTTTGTGCATGGGAGCAAGTTTAAAACCTAATCAGCTCGATAGACCCCCATATGGGTCGGCACTTCTTTTCGCTCATTTTTCAGTAGTAGGAACCCCAAATGAGTTCTAATACTTATGTTATTCAATATGATTTTTTTTCAAAATGTTCTTTGGAATAAAATGTATATTTTCAAATACCATACTTATACCATATTTTGATTATGAACATCCACCATGATATGACCAAGATTCCCCAAAAATGCCTCCTTAAGCGGTCCCCAAGTTTTTCTTAACTGTATGGTTCAGGGCTTTAACAACGGCCCATATACTAGTAAGGCACTGTTGTGGATGGATTAGGACCTAACGAATCAGAATCTGCAACAAAATGACTATATTATACCATACTTATGTTTTCCCTATTAGCTTATTTTCTCATTGCACTATGCAGCTGCCTTCATCTGTTCCTCTGCTCCTTCTGGCCTCTCGTATGGCTTCTTGGGACATGTTTAACAGCATTTTTTTTTTATCAAATCACATTTCACTTCTCTTTATCTATGTAAGATTAGCTTAGTTAAATACATGAAACAGCGTTCTCGAGACTCTGGACCATCAACATACACTGTGATTGGTCAGTGAAGCTAGCGTCTTACCTAGAATCTACAATCTCAGGATTTACGGTGGTTGAAGTGGCTTCATAGGTCGGTCCACATCGGTTAACAAGAGAGTCTTCTTTTTTCTTTTGGATCAGTCTGTGACAGTAACTCCAGGAACACTTTTTCCCCCCAGTCCGCCCGTGACGTGGACGACAGCACTCATTGAAGACCTAGGTCTGAAACTCACAGCCCGCCACTGAAATGTATAATATACAGAAGACACGTGTGAGATTAGTTAAGGGATTCATATAGCAGTATATGTGTCACTGGTTTATTGGTTGATGATAGAACACAAGAAAAAAATAAAATAAATGTAGGATGAAATTCCTCTTTCAAATGATGCATGTCATCACTTTTTTCTACTATAAAATAGCACTATGTGTTACCAATATCTCTGCAAAGTTTGACTTTGATTAAGTGAAGTTGAATAGTTGTAGTAATTCATTTAGTACACATTTCGTGAGCCGTGGTGTTAGATCTGCTGAGACATATATACATAGAGATGTAACTTTCTTCCTGGACCTTGAACATCTCTCGTTCCACAACAGATGGCTTTGGCCGAGCAATCCTGTGTGGAATATTGTTTCATTCATAAGTAAGTCTTTTTTCAGTTTTTTGGCTGGAAAAAAATGCAATGTGGTTGCTGCTGTGGTCTGACAAGGTATTTGGTGGTATTTGTAAATTCTCTCGGTCGTAAGCTTTCCAAAAAGGTGCACTAATCATGTGTAGCATTAAGCTAGCAAAATGAAAATTGATATTTCCATAACTTGGAGAGGTTTCTTGAGTCACTTTCGAATCCTCTCAAGTCATATGTATAGTTGATGTTAATATTTATGGTTGAATTGTGTTATGAACATGTAAAATGGACTCATATGATCTTGTAAGGCTGTGCAGTTTTTTTTGCTATGTCACATCAGTGGCTTCGTATGGATTTATGGGAGTATGAGAACTTGGAGAGTGAGGAAGACCTGATGATCAGCACTTAAAGTGTTAACGCTTGACAGTTTTCTTTGTTACTTGAAAATTCCTCTTGCTTGCTATCTTGAATTTTCAGTAAACAGCAATACATTGATGACATCAGTTGATGGATGGAGAAGTTGTGATTAAACTTGAAATACTGAGCCACATCAAATTAAAACATTCATTGTTGAAAATTATGAAGCAGTTTTTGGTGTTTTATTAAGCTATTAAGTATTACTTTGATTTGCATTATGCTTGTTTATCAAAGATGATAGATGAATTGTACAGATGTGCTTTGTATAAACAGTAGAACACATTGAAAAAGTACACGGTAGAAGATAATACATTTTATGTATCATATTTGGGGTCAGGCTAAGAACACTCAACCCGGAGTCTTCAGTTGGATCCTGTTTGGAGCATCCTTAATCTTTCCCATATTGATTAATAGTATTATCATCCCTGCAGGAGTTAGTGAGACATGTCGTGTGTGTATCTCTCGTTTTTCCATGGATGATTTGGCATTATGTTGTGACAAATTGAATAATATGTTAGATACTCATGAATTACTCAAGAAGCTCGTATGGTTGCAGTTACTCTTACTAACGCTGAGTTCTTGCTACAACTTAAACTACAGAGGGTAGAGTAGTGGTACCGTCAGCCCCTGTCTGATTTCAATTTCTCCTAAAGTAGTGCTATTATGCTGGATGGTTGTTATCTGCAGCCTCACTGCTCGATGCTGCCAAATCCTACTGTCTGTCCCTAAATGGCAGAAAGTTGCATAAAAGTAAGATTAATTATTTTTCTGTTGTTTTTGTCTCAAGCAATTCTTTTTTTGTGTGTCTTGTTTGATGAACACAGAGCAGTGTTATGTTGTGTTTGGGGAAATGAGTACTGTCTCTGTGCTGGTCTGTTAGCGTGTCTGACTATAATGTTTAATGGTCTCTGTGAAAGCTATATAGAGGGATACAGCAACAGGGACAAACACATGTATGGAGTCCAACTTATTTTCTGCCAAACAGACCTAATATGAGAAGAAATACCTCTTCAGTACCTTTTCAGTCTAACTCTGCAGCACTTTTATCTCTTGCTCTTTCTCATCTCTTCATCTCACTGTGGGGTAGATGAAAGGAGACACTGGCAGTTGGCACTGGCTATGAACTTCACTCGACATGAAGATGATATTTTTTCTGTGTGCGTGTTACACAATGCACAAATAACTATTCGTACCATTTAATTTACTTGAAATTAAGAAAATACAGTACATTTATACAGGAAAATGATTGTTGTAACTTCTATTCGATTGACAAAGACATACAGCTGTCATGTTTTCCTTATTTTTTATTTGAGGAATTGTTTGTAACGTGAGGGAAACAATTGCTTTACATTTTTTACTACTACTCCTAGTGGACAAAACAATCCTGTCTTCTGAAAATTGCTTTTCTGAAGAAATGTATTCCAACCCCAAATTCATTTTGAAAAAATGTTGTCGCCCTGTTTCTATTCTTTATCAACCTAATGAGGGAACTTATCTTTGTATAGAAAGATAGCAAAATATTCATATTCACTTACAACATATTTGATTTGTTTTCCTACCATAACCACTCATAATAGATTAAAATTTTTCTTTTTCACAGACGACATCAAGGGAACATTTGCAGCAAAACCGAGAGCAGGGTTGTAGGAAGTTGTTTGACCTAAGACTGTATATGAGAAGTTGACGTAGTCACAATGCAATCACCAATTTGTAAGTGGACCATCATTTTGTAGTGTCTAGTCCTCCGATTTAGCCCAAGCCATCCTGGATTACGACTGTCGCCATCTTGGCTTTTGAATCGAGTGAACGGAAGTTCCAATATTCAGACTGTGAAGGAGTGACACGGCATGTAGGGCTCTGGTAGTGGTAGAGATCCATCAACCACAGTATGACCGCCCTAAAGCATCCCTTGCTTTATGGTCTGCTTGACTCTAAATTACCATAATTTACTAAATGAGCATCATGCTGTATTAAAGACGACTTGAAACTTGAGATTGAGACATAAACTCATGTTTACAATGTTTACTGAGGGAATAAATCAAGAGACTATAGACTTATATACAACAGACATGTTTTTTTTTGTTTGGTTTTTTGCAATCAGAGGAGTCGCCCTCTGCTTGTCAGTAGAGATAATGGGAGTTTTTAGACACTTCTGTATTGGCTTCACATTTGTCATAGTCAGCCGTTGCCACCTGCGTTATTGGCTCATGAGTGGTCATCCTACACCGCAAGCTGGCCAATTCAATTCCTGGTCTCCCCATAGTTTGCGTGTCCAAACTGTTCTTGAGCAAGACTCTGAACCACAGCTTCTCCTTGAATGCTTCACAGCAGCACACTGCTCCTAGTGGGTTAATGCAGACACTAAATTCATTATGTATGTAAGTATGTAAAATGTGTTTTATGACAAATGGAATAAAGTTAGGTTTATATGGCTGAGCCACCAGTCCGCAGCTGACGCTAACAGCATGAACACACATGCAGACAATGGCAAAAATACTGAAATAGCTTTGTTTAGCTGAGGGGGAACCACAAAGTGTATATTAGAAGTAGACATAGTCACCGTAACGTCAGCCATTGGTTTTTGGATTGCGGTTTTGATGCCTTGAGTTTAGAGATTTGGCTGTCGCCATCTTTGTTTTTGTTGCTACCATGTTTTTTTGCAGCAAAAAGTAAAGGAGGCTCGAGCATTTCAGGTGACAAAAAATAATTCCGTGCCTGACTACAGAAAGCGACAAACTTGAAGACATTTGAACAGCAATTAAAGTATGCTGTTTTAAAATCATTATATCGCATTTTTTTAAAGATGTTTCCATTGCTTTGCTTATAGTTATAGAACAATGATATAGAATGTTCAGTGCTCACCTCAAATTCTCATCTGTCCCCTCAGGAAATGTCGAATTGTTAAATGTTGAATTCTGTAAGACATTAATTAATTGTCACAGAATGAGTAACACAGACAACAGCATTACTGGATCTTAATAACAGTTCATTAATTCTCTGCATAGGTCCATTATTGACATTAGAAGTCTTTTCCTCAGAGTTCAGGCCCCTCAAGACCAGTGTTTTTCCACACCAAAAAGTGCAGAGCCCCTACAATTCTTCCTATTTGTGTGGGTTCTTGCCAATCTAAATCATTTTGCTGATTATTTTCCAAGGATTAGAGGTATTTTTCCGGTAGAATGTAATAACCCCTGTATATTTTAACCTCCTTTTAATCAGTGGGGAAAAGGAACAATCAGTTACATCATTGAGATGGAGAGCGCTGGTTTTCCCCCCAAGCCAGAGTGTACTGCTTATTTATCCAGCATCTAAGGCTTGCCTGGTTTATTTTATCTGACTGAGTGAAATTCCAGTATCAACCCAAATTTCTGTGGCGCGGCAGGCCTCGTCTGGCCCCTTTCTGTCTCAGCAGATGTGGAGGAGTCGATCGGAGGTGGTATTGGTGTTGTGAGTGTGTAGCGAGGGGGATTAACCTACTGACTGGGGTCGCGGTAATTAGATCATTTGAAGGCCTAAGTGACATACAGGCAAAGGGTTTAGTGAGAGACGCATACTGAGAATGAATGGGAGCGTATGGATATTAATAAGAAAAACCTCTTTAAATTGTTTAAAAAGTTGTTGATTTAAATTTTTCTGTCTTCATGCACTGGAGAACTGGCAGGCTTAAATGACCGGAGCCTGCAGTTATTTATCTGCCCAAATATAGGTAAACATAGATTACCTATCAGGCCCACCGGGAACAGGCCCAAGGACCAATGTGGTCAGGGGCCCTGAGGGCTTATATCTCCGTTTGAAGTAGCAGCTCTTATTGGAAAGAAAATCAATCCAAATCAATGAATACAAATTCATGCATTATAAAGAGATGCAAATAAGACTCCAGATAAGACACTACAAAGTGAGTGAGTTTAACATTACTTTTTAGTTGTCATGCCTTTATTATACTAGAGCCATAGACATCGAGGAAAGAGTTGAAGGACAATCCTGTGGACGGATGCCTCCATGTGTAATCCATGGAGTCTGCTCTAGCCTGGGTGTCTTGCTCCTATTAGGAAAGGGGGAACCAGGCTCCCAAAGGCTCAAAATCCGTTCACATAAGTATGGCCTAAATATATGTTACAAGGTGCAATGTGTCAGATCTGGCCAGAATAATGTTTTCCAAAAATAAAAAATTTAAAAAACAGATTGTGAAGAGCTTACAATGTTGATGTTTTGTCAAATGCATGCGTTCCCATTTTTAACTGGAGAGGCAATAGTTAGTCCAGTCTGCTCTCAGTCCAGCAGGAGGAATTAAGAAGAAGATCTGAAGCCGTGTCCATCACTTGGACTGTTCAAAGTGTACGTTAATTTGTTGGAGAAAATGCAAAGTGGCAGAGAGGAGATAATAACTCGGATTTCCATATTGTCTTTCCCGCCAACGAGGGACTACTTTACGTGGAGGAGAGCAGATAGTATGGGTAAAATGCTGTCCCCTTCTGGTTTTACATACATAATAAATACACATCCATGCACTTAAAACCAAGCCATACTGTAGCAGTGCTCTTAAAATGACTCCATAAAAGAAAATATAACTTTATTATAAGCTAAGTTTCAAGTATGATGGCAAAAAAAGTTTGTCATCAAAACAATTCAATGTGGACAAAACCGGGATGGAAATGTTTGAGAACATAAACCTTTGAGTAAATTGTTTGGCCTTTTCTGAAAGGAAAAATTACATTTTCCAAAAATGTCACTTTGAGACCAGCTTCATAAAACAACTGGAGCCCTTTAACTGTTGTGTAAATGAAAAACGTGTCACTTTAAAATATAAGCACACTTCTCATGTTCTGTGATGTATCACCTGTCTGGGAGGGAAGTTATTTCACTTGGCCCATAACACCTCAGAAATTAATTATCTGATGACATGGTTTCTCTTGATGGCGTTGCTCTGGCATCCAGCACCACCGTAAGGAATCGCTGTTATCTATCAGGACATGTCCTTTAACTTCCATGTAAAACATATCTCAAGGACTACCTTTTTTTAACTACACAACATTTAAACAATCCAGCACTTCTTGTCTCAAAGCAATGCAGAAACGTTGATTCACGCATTTGTTACTTCAAGACTACTGCTCCTTCTAATCAGGCTGCTCTGGTAAGTCTCCTGGGTCTCTCCAGTTGACTTAGAATGCTGCAGCTTGTGTACTAACGAGGACGAGGAAGTGAGATCACATTACTCTTGTATTAGCTGCTCTCCACTGGCTTCCTGTAAGATCAAGAACCACATTTAAAATCATTTCCCTCACCTCCAAAGCCTTAACTGGTGATGTGCCATCATATCTTAAGGAGGTTATAGAACCATATTACCCCACTACAGCGTTGCGCTCACTTCCTCTTCTGTGGAACCAGTTTGCACTTTCAGTCCAGGGGGCAGGCACAGTCTGATAGTGCTTATAGTTAGGGCTGACTCAGGTTTCTAGCTAGGGTCGGCTCTGTCAGAAGAGGTAGAGTCAGACAACTCATGAGTCACGAGGGGAACTCACCCTGTGATTCCGTCAGAGAGATTACCCCCTCCCGCTCCCCACTTTGAACAAGCTTATAGTTAGGGTGGGATCATGTTTGCCTCGGTGCAGCTTCTCGATATGCTGTTATAGGCCTAGACTACTTGTGGACATCTTAGGATACACTGAGCCTCTCTTGCCTCTCTCCTGGATGAATTCATGTGTCTTCAATACACATTACTAAGTCTACGTCTTCCCGGGAGCTTCTGTGCTTTCTCATCTCAAGTTTCCAAGGATTGTGGCTGTCTGGAGCCGGTCCTGCCTCCTGCCAGGGCCTGCTAAGCCTTCTCTGCTTGCCTTAACAGAATCCCAAAGTTATAGCTATTGTATGTATGTATGTATGTATGTATGTATGTATGTATGTATGTATATATATATATATATATATATATATATATATATATATATATATATATATATATATATATAATTCAAAATTATAGCTATTTTATGATGTAATTGTTTTTCACAAATACACTACATGTATTATATTATGTTTTCCCTATTAGCTTATTTTCTCATTGCACAGCTCCTGTCATCCTCTGTTGCTCAGCTTCCATCTGGCTATCGAGGACTTAAAATAACTTAAGTATAAATAAAAAAAATGCATGAATAAATACAGAATTAAATAAATCTTAAATAAATGTATAAATAAATAAAAACAGGAATAAATAAATAAATGCTTAAATATATATATATATAAATAAATACGGAAATAAACAAATAAATGCTTAAATAAATAAATACAGAAATATACAAATATAAGTTATACCTACAACAGGACATCATTAAATAAATTTATTTCTACATTTCTTAATTTATGTCTGTATTTCTTCATTTACTTATTTCTGTGTCGTTATATGGTAAATGGATCTGTACTTGTATAGTGCTTTTCTAGTCTTACGACCACTCAAAGCACTTTAACACTACATGACATCATTCACCTATTTACACCCATTCACACACTGATGGGAGGAGCCACCATGCAAGGTGCCACATCAGTATAGTCAACCATTCATACTCCAGAGGTGCAGGTACAGGAGGAATTTCAGGTTTCAGTGTCTTGCTCAAGGACACATCAATATGGGCTCGCGGCGCCGGGGATCAAACCACCAATCATCTGATTGAAAGACGATCCTGCTCACCACTGAGCCACAGTCGGCCATGTGCAAATGAGCTGAGCCGGTCCGAACCTCTGTCTAATGCGTGATTGGTCACAGGAGTGTGATCGCACCTGGTATTTTGTACTACTTCTGCCTTGAACATGTTGTTGAAGTTGGCAAGCTCAGCTAAGTTAGCGGAAGTCGTTGTTAGCACTTAGCAACATGGCATTGTTAATACAAGTCATTTCAAATCAATTGCGATCTTTAGCAGAATATTTGCTCAACGGATCCAACGGATTGTGAACGCTAAGAATTGTAGCTTTCCAATGAGCTGTGTTGCTGTGAAGCCTGTCAGTCATCCTAGCAACATATAAGCGTGCCTGGCAGAGCAAGTAGGGTGGGGGGAGTTGTGTGTGCGCGTGTGTGTTGCGTACCGGGGGGAGAGAGTCTACGACCGGGAGCGGACGTGAAGCTTGTTGCAGGATTTTGTGTGTGTTTCTGTTGTTTTGGTGTAGGGTTAGCAATTTCCTGACGCAGGGTCGCTATAATACTTATGAGGATGTATGTACTGGATGCGCATATCATGTACTATATATGTGTATATTCACATATGTGTGTGTAGACTACCAAATAACTAGGAGTTTGAATATGTGTATGGGCAGATCAGTATATATATTATTCATAGTGAAAATAAATTGTGTGATTCTCTGTATTATTCTTATCATGAGTTCACCGTAATCAAGTTCTACAATAATCATTTGTATGGTGTGCTTTCAACACATCCAAAAGTTTCTGAAGCGCTAAATGAACGTTACGAAAAGCAGGGAATGCAGCGGCTTTCATAATGTTCTACACATCGCGGACACACAAACATGTACCACTCGCAAAAAAAAGAGCTGTGGTTTTGCGCTTTTCATGATGTCATGATGTGAGAACAGATCTTAGCGATCTGGAAGAACTCTCGCTCGAAAAAACTAATATAATTAATAGTGGTAGTAGTTAGAAACAGTAAGATAGCAATACAATGTCCAACATTGTCTTTATTCTTGTCCTATAATTTCATAAATACAACAAACTATAGTTTTTTGTTCATATAATATGACTATATATAGAACTTTATAAGCTGTGATATCAAATAGCTTTTGCGGCTTCAGACACATTTTTTTTGGTGGAAAAAAGGGCAAAATGGCTTTTTGTAGAGGAAAGGTTGCTGACCTCTGGACTAACCTCTTTAAAAAATATGCGCCATGTACTGAGTGGGTCAATAATTACTTATTTTGGGAATCAGTGATCATTGAAGCTAGGCTACCTAGCTTCCACTTTACGAGTGGAATGCAAATGTAGCAGCAGACGGCATAATGATAGCGTATAAGTAAAACTAAATGCAAACACACACGTACACACACACACACACACATACACACTTTGTAGTCTAGTGCCGTCCACACAGACATAACGTGATTGGTTACTGCTCCTTTATCATTCATGTCGGATGCGCCTGTTGATTGCAGGAGCAGTAACGGTTGATGAAGGGCTCCGGCTGGTTGGACCTGCTGATTGGTATCGAAGCCACAAGGTCCAACCATCAACACACACACACACAAAACACACACAACATACACACAAAACACACACACACATGCACACACACACAAAACACACAAACCAACACACAGCATGGGGAGGCCTGCCGCGCTGGATGAATAGTGGTAATATATGTTGGCATGATAACACTTCAACACCCGTTTCATCACCGTTTAGAAATCAAAGGACTTAACTGAATAGACAAACAACAAATTATTTAAAAGATCCCTGCTTTCCTTTGCACTGTCAACTTATATTTTCTTTTTAATGTATCAAACTATAAGCTGCTGGTTGATCTTGGGGCTCTACAAATCGGGTCCCAAATTGATTTCTTCACCCTTCCCATGCCAAATATGTGCTGATAGGTCTTTGATCTGGAACAGCAACGCGTTAACTCTGTTTGATCTCTTCGATTCGCCCCCAACGTGGCGTCTAGACGCCACGGCCAGCGGGGCGAGGAGCTCCCTCTCTTTGTTTCTGTCTGCTCTGCTAGTCTGGGCTCTAATAACCCCAGAGGGATGCACGGAGAACTTCAAAACACATTCGGCAAGCAGACATCCAGACTGTATCTAATTGCACTGGTAATTATTCAGAACAAAAACATCACTTGACCTTCTAAAATCGACATGGGGAAAAAAAATGAAATAATTATTCGGTCAGTAAATAGAGATATCCTTGAATCTGAAAATATAAAATTATGCCTTCCAATAACACACTTGTAATTTACTCTACAGGAACCTCAAATAAAGGGCCTGGGGTCATTTCATTCAGAATTATTATATCTTATCCTGCGCAATTTCCACAAAGTTTGGGCTTCATTGTTTTTTATTCACACTAAATACTCCAACAAAGAGCAGCACGTCCATGTGGATGGAGCTGTAACATGTTCACAGTATTCTTGGCCTGTTCTTCATTTCTTCCTGTGGGTGTCAGGTGATTGACAAGAAGCAGAGTGCAACATAATGAAGCACTGAAACAAAGAAAACACAACTCAACTCCAGCACAATGAAAATATCCGGCCAAAACAAATTTAGACATCCATAGTTAGTCTTATAGATTATGTAGCTCTAAGGAGAAGGAGTCCTTGTGTTTCCAGCAGCTCAGACTGTGTGCAGACAGCAGCAGATTAACGGAGGAACAAGGCATAACATTGGAGAACAAACTGGTATTGTCCCACTCAAATGTGTACATAGCAAATCTGAAATGTTTGCTCTTCATGATTACCATTGGCAGTGGATTCATACTAGTTTGAATGTCATTGTTGTCCTCCTGCATTGAGACTGTCCACAGCGCCCTCTCAAGATGACGGGATGATGTTGGTGTTATAAGTGAACTGACTTTGGTACCATAGACTGTGTCAGAAAGTAAATAACCATCAAGCAAATGAAGCAGTTTGAGTCTGTAACTTGTGTTATGGGATTTGAGAGTGAGATGAATTATGTGGGCAGGGTGTAATTATGAGAGGGGTGTCATCATATCGTCCAGGGCGTGACATGGGCATTGAATGTCCAGTCAGTGTTGATGGTAAATGTAGTCAATTAAAAGCCAGACATTCCTGATGTGAGTCCTGTTGGCCTCACACTGTCTCCCAGCTGGTCCAACAGCTGATTGGTTTGTGGCCTAAGCTCTACCCATCTAGCATCAGCTTAGGATTTGTCAGGGACGGTGTGTTAATAAATGCTTGTAACTTGCTTAGTTTCTTTTCAAAATATATAATATAAACATCCGGCAAGAGCCTCCATGTACCAGGATGCTTTTCAGTCAACCAAAAAGTAACAAAAGTAAAATGTGCCTCCATCCATATACCATCCTCTATTGGCACAAATTACTGACACAAAGAGGGACGACCCCTGCCATTTCCTTCGGCTCTACTGAGCCTGGTGGAGTATTGGAGCTAATAAGCAACTATCTTAGTGAAGCCTTCAGTGTCTGAAGAATCTGATCTTTTATTCAAGTGTGCCTTGCACCATAACAACTTGACAAGCTGATAATGTCTGGTATTGTGTCTTAGCTGCTTCCAGATAAAATGATTGCTGCTTAATATATTAATAAATGTACCTAATTCAATAAATTATTTTTTTGCTGTCAAAAACATTCCTAAACTCTAATTGACGTATTACGAAAGTGTTAGTTACCCACCACGAGTCCAACAATCAAACAACATATTGCATTTAAGCCACCGCAAAAGCCTTAAGCCTGTTTTGTTATGATTTTTTCATCCATTTTACAGCAAAATAACTCCCAAAACTGTGACTGTTTGACTGTGTTATCATCACTCAGAAATGTATGTTCTCATAATGACAGGATGTCTGTTGAGCTATAAGTAGTTTCATAACCACAGAACCACATGCTGATATTTCATCTCCAGTAACCTTTGCACTCTTTGGGTTTCAGCAGCTGGCTTATAGCACAAAGTGGTACGACCAGGCGGCAATCTCTGATTCTGAAAAATGAAGCCAATGATGAAGATCTTACATTCTCTCTAATGACCACCAGGGGGCAACTCCTCTGGTTGTATAGAAGTCTATATAAATGACTCTACTTCTCTCTTGATTCATTCCCTGAGTAAACATTGTAAACATGAGTTTATGCCTCAGTCTCCATTTAGGAAATTAGAGTCAAACAGACCATAAAGCAGGGGATGCTTTGGGGCGGGGCTACATGCTGATTGACAGGTCTCTACCACATTGTTGTCCAATCTGTGATTGTTTTTTCCATAGAACTCTAACCCTGTCAATATGTCTTTTCTATTCATGAAAACGTAACATATGTCAGCATTTCCAGTGTTTGCTTGTAGCTCCACCCAAAAAACAAGATGACTGTGGCCAGTGAGCCAAACTCAGGGCTTCATAACCGTAGACAATAAATCAGTGGTTGCAGTCATGACATCTCTGTCCACTTCTTACATACAGTCTGTTTGTACAATTCCAACTCTTGATAAGGTATTATTGACCTGTCAATGTTGTGGTTTTGGCTTGTTCTGCTGTACCAAGTAGGTAATGTATTAATACCAAGTTGTGTTTATTATTTCTGTATCTTTATCTGTATTAAACTTAAACATTGTGACAAAGAGGCAGAACAAACAAAGAGTCCATAAGAATTATCTTAATGTAAATAATCCAGTGAAATGGCTCGCATGCTTCCATGGTTGTAAAAACACAAGATTACACACAAAAAAAACAAAATTATTTGACGGCCAATTCCAGGTACAGTTTCTGTTCTATAGTGTTCCATATAAACTGACTACATTTTGCAATGACAGACTCATAAGTACCCTCAAAGGTTGACGTAGTATTTTGTCACTTCAAGCTGGAGGATTTAAAAAGCTCATCTAGACTGTTACAATCGTACCATTCCCAGTGATGGGCCACCATATAAACGGGGGTTACTTGTCACAGCTGGAGGCCTTTACTCTATTCTGTGAAGAACAGCCCGTCTTTCAGTCCGGGCTAAATGTACACTAGAAAAAAAAAGAACAAAGTGTCAAACAGCGGAGGTGAGCCGCCTGAATACTTTATGACTCGCAGAAAGAGCAGCAGGTTCCCACCATCGCAGTAACAACTGTGAACGATCCAATTCCTCTGCCTTCCCCACTCCTCGTGTGGAGGATTAAGGCCCGAGAGGCACTGTGGCTACCCGCTGTCCTGTTGGGCTCCCTCACATGCCCCAACATGCTGGAGCCATTCAGAAAGTGGCCATTAATGCCTGACTTATGGCTATGCTGCCATTTTAGTGACATCTGCACAGCACCCAGCGGTCCTCTTTACACTGCCTTTCTATCATCATGCTCCACCGTTGTTTTTTCTGTTATTCAATCTAATCGGGATGACACGTCTTACCTTTTTCATCCCTCCTTTGTGCTACGTTCTTCTCTGCCGTCGGCCACGGGAAGCAAAACGAGGTTGACCTGTGTGTTTATATTGGTGTGGCGCCTCCTCCCTACTGCGGTATTGATGTGGCATTTTGGGGCCGGGGACTGAAGAGGCACGGCAAGGTAGACACAGCAGCGAGGGCTGAAGACATTTATTTAAGTTGGTGGAGTTTTTCCAGAAGAGCCCAATCCATCGGCCTACAGTGTGTGCCCCTCCGAGCCTTTGGACTGGATAAGAATACAAATGTATTAAAGGTACTGAGTGTGTGTGTTTGTGTGTGTGCGTGTTTGTGTGTGTGTGTGTGTGTGTGTGTTGTCATTTTTGCAGACAACAGCATCCCTACTGGTCATTCCCAGAGCAGAGTGCTGCAGATGATCAAAGATGGCTCTTCTTTCCTGTCATTCCCGTGGTGCTAACATTCACTGGGGAAGTGATGTGTCCCAGTTCCAGTTGGACGGTCCTGGTGTTTATTCACAGACTGATTGACAAGTTCCAGACTACACAGGGCCCATGAGGCCGCCGGGACACTTTGATAATGTTCCATCGCAGAGACATTTTGTCAGAGGAGTGAACCACATTTAATTTGGCTTATTGAATTTTTTCTATTTTTATTTTTTCTTCTGTTTTTCGATTCATCTGTGGTTTATGTACAAATGTTTTGTTTTTTTCTCCTTTGATTTCAGCTCATCAGAAGTGAGAATGAAACAGAGCGTGGCTCTACAGAGCGTAAAGGAAAGCGAATGAAGGTCACGCAGCAGAGCATGTGTAAGTGCAGAGTGAGCCTCTCTCTGCACACGCACAGGAACATTCTATTCATGGCCGGGCCAGTTCAAAGTACTAACAAAATGAAATCACCCCATTTTAGTGTCTTTTGAACCGATTAAAAGGAAGCACAAGCAACGTTTCATGGCTTTAAATATTAATGCTGTGTTGTGATGCCTCCATCTGGACACAAAGAAGTCAAATAAAAGAAACAGATGGAAACCCCTCTCCAGTTGCAGCAGAAAGCTGTGTACCTGTGTGAGGAGCACGTGTTGGAGAGGAAGGACGCGTCAGAGCATCAGACTCCTCTCAGCTGCTTGGCTCCCATCAAGTCAACAACGCGTAGAAATAAAAGCCGGCTAAAAATACAGTTGTAGAAATGTCCTAAGAGTCCTTCCATTTGTCTGATTGCACTGATGTATTATTAATATCAGGGACCAGATGTAAGCAGAGAGAAAGTAGCAGAGGACACATGTGTTCATCTCACATGAAGGAACTCGGGTTGCTTCCCTCTAAAAGTCTTTGCTGCCGGTGGGACCACAACTGTTGTTTTCTCAGCTTGTGGAACATAAATATAAAAATATACCTCTTTTATTTCTTTGTTTTTAATTTCGTGAACCGTAACAATGTTAACAACGTGTGTCATTCTGTACGTGCTTTAGTCTGTGTAGATCAGTTTATCTATTTGTCTCTATAATATTACATATACAATAAGCACAATTTTAAACCATTAAAAATGACAAGGTTTTTATAAAAGGTTTCTAACATAATAAATACTAGACGGCTCTAGTTTTCTATAAATATACTTAAATGTCCAAAACATTTAAATTGTCATAAATTATCATTTGCATACAACGTACCTTTTTTTATAAATGTTTAAATATGATTTGTCATTTTGTTATTTATTGATCAAAATAACTGCGTCAGATATTTGAAGATGAATATTGAAATGCCTCAAGTCCAATGAAGAGAAAAAACAAAAAGCATCCTTGAAGTGAAAAACACACGGTTAGAAAGAGATAAAGTATTTTTTAAGGTCACACTTTCCCCACAAATCCAAAGCAGGCTGGTTTTGCTCCATCCCGCTGCTGGACCTCATTGTGCTCAAGCTCCGCCGCCGGCCACAACAGGGCCGGGGGCTTCGTTCAAGGGTCAGAGGGTCGGAATAATCTGAGGGAAAAAAAAGTAGGGGGAAACTGCTTGTAGCCCCGCCCCCACCAACGGCCTCCTTCTATAAACATGTGCCAGCTGTTGCCTCGTGCTAAACCCGGCTTAGAGAAACAGAGCTAAAGGCCCAACATGAGCTGCACTGTGGGGTTAGGGCGCCCCCTCTGGCTGGCGCTGTCAGTGCGGCGGCCCGACGCAGCACAGTCTCAGCCGATGACCAGACTCACTGAGTTCTCCTCAGCCGGGATGCCGATGGACCTCTGGGAACTCTGGGAAGGCATTCAGGGCGACACCAGTGGGCAGTCTTACGCTTCACCCACAGGATGGAAACAGGCTCACAATGTACGGCAGCATTTTGGAACCAAGGCCATGTCATTCTGGAAGAGATTTATATGAATGTATCATTTTACCAGTAAAAGAAAAATATCTGTTTTCACAAAACAATCTGGCACAGAAATGTTTTTTTCTTTTTCTTCCTTTGGTCTCAGCCTTCTGCTCTGGGGTGAAAGGAGAAACGGTAAGGAGTAAAGGGAGGCGAAAAGAGAATCGAAACACTGCGTCCATTTGGAAAAGCAAACTCAGCGGTCGAGAGCCTGGAAGACTGCGGGGTGGTGGACACACACGCACACACACATACACACACACACATTCAAAAAGCATGTGACAGTTTGGGGGTGAGGAAAAGGCCCGTGGGACAGACACATCATGAGTTCAGGCCGGGGTTAGTGTGGCAGGAGGAGGGAGCTGAGGCACCTCCTCCACACCATCATCATCATCACCATCATCGCGCCGCCGCCATCGCCGGCCTATCACAGAATTCTGCATCAGCATCCCTCAACTCTGCCTGAACCCTGACGAGTTGTGTGAACATGACGAGGTCAGCAGGCTTTGGGTAAGTTGTTTGTGTTTTAATCGATTAAAAGGAGGTGAAGTGGAGGCCACGCGTCTGGACCCGGATCAGAACCCTCTCGCTTTCACATCTAAAATATATCTTATGTCTGGATTCAATAACTAACCAACTAACTTACTTCATGTCATGTTGTAAGGAAATAAGGATTTGGGTTTCTAATAAAAAAATGTATTTGATTCAATACACATAATAAATATCATAATTCAATAGAGACATACAAACATAAGTGTATTATATATATATATATATATATATATATATATATATATATATATATATATATATATATATATATATATATATATATAATTAAAACGGATTTAACTTAAATTTTGCATTTGACAAAGCAAACATCTAATTACAAATAATAAAGTAACATACGAGTAGTGCATACAAGTATATATGTTGTATTAATATCAATACATTTGTTATCTATATTTTATTCATACTACATTATATTGTGTATATATATACATATATATATAAATACATTACTTTTATACTCTTATATTGCTTTAATTATTTCAGAAATAAATGTTACATTTCACAAATCTAAATAATTTAATAAAAAATATAAATCAAATATAACAAACACTGACCACAGATGATTGAAGTCCCAGTGTCATCATTGTATTGTAATATTTATTTATGCGTAGTATATTATTCATATGTATTACATTTATTTATTCTGTATATTAATAGTTTACTTTAACTTTTGAGAGTTATTTTTCCAAAATAAAGAGTTAGTAATAAATGTTTTTAATTTATTCAATAGCACATTTTTAAGTGACAGAAGAATAAGTTGCAAAACATTTATGCCAATGACAGAAGTTCAAACACAAACGCATCTCAATTACAAGGTTCAAATCTTTTCTTGAATGTAAAAAAAAGACCTAAAATATCGACTCCATACATATTCACAATCATATTTATTTATATTTTTTTACGTAAGTAATATTCCTATTACTGTTTAATTATTTTTAAATTATTATTATAACCTCGGATGTAGAAAAACATAATTTGGACTGTATTCAATATTTTATTAATATGCCTCTAACCTCATAATTATACACAAAATACAGTAAATAAACGAAATCAAAACATGGTCCAGCCTCTCCTCCATGATAGCGAGACTCATCAGATATTATAAGATAATTAAAAAGCCTGTGGAGCGATTACGCTCCCTGACTGACATGGCCGCCCCGAGCCGCTTCAGTAATCTCCCAACAAGCAGCGCCGGCCTCGTCCAATCACATGGCCCGATCTGCTGAGCCCTCACAGAGACAGGCGAAATCATCAAGGTGGAGTTCATTTGGAGTTCACCATGGCGGAGCGCCGCCGCCATGTTAGTTACGAACTCTTCCTGCAGCCCCGACTTCCTGTCCAGAGAAAGGTCGTCATGTGATCGTTTCGCATCTGTGGTTCATATCCATTTCTTCTATTTGATGATGGCGATTCCCCTGAGGCACTTCATGCATCATGCGGTCCAAACTGGAGCTCCCGAAGAGGCTTTTCCACGCCCGGAACCTCCTCCAACACAGATCCGGTTCCTGCAGTCTCTTGTAGAGTACTCTGTGTTTGGCCTGGTTATCCGTGTGTGTGGCGTGTGACGGGACAGTGCGGCCATTAGCAAGGTGGCAAGTGCGTGCCACCATCAGAACACATTGAGGCTCATGTGGGCCTCATGTGGGCCTCGTGGGGAAAATGCCCAATTCCAACCCTAAGTTCTTCATCTCCACTAAGAGCATTACAGGCGTAAGACCTCGACGGCCGAAGCCCGGCCTCTCACACAGGCTGCCAACCTTTCACCCGGTGATGCTGTCAATCAAGGGCTGCCGAGAAGCAACGACCTGTGATGTCATCACATCCTCATGCAGCTCACGCTGTCTGATAAAGTCTACACTCGTCCTGGTTCAGTGAGCTGCATGTCAGATACTCCATGACATGCACACACTTTATGTGTAAGCAGTGGTACAAACAGGGCAGCAAGGTGGAAGTCAAATTATTAAACTTTATTCAATTTGTACTACTTTTTTTGTTTGATAATTCCACGTAAAAAAAAACACATACAATACAAACGTGATACAACATATCATTTGAATTAAAAATCAAATCTTGGAACTTTATTATTTATAAAATGTATAAGTAATAATATTACAAACCAATTAATGTATGAGCATCTTTATGATGCTAAGTATTTCCGAGTTTACGCGCAATTCTTTCTCACTTAGTTTTTGGTTGGAGGAAAAATGAATTCTCTCTCAATACAGAGCTGAGGTGAAGTTTATACTGGAAATCAGTTAACAATGTAAAGTCAATGTAAAGTCTTTATCTGCAAACTCGGCCCTTAATATGGAGTTCAAATCTGATAAAAAAGAATATATAAATACATATTTTTTTATATTCTATGAATATATATAAAATGAGTTAAGAGAGATGGAAGCACGTCCAGACACAGAGACAGAAGGTCAGTGTGTAAAGCCAACCCAGCAAAGCAGCCTGTGATTAAAAGATGACATACAATCTGATGGCAGAAAGCTGACGGCCTGTTTAGAATGGACGGAATCAGCCAAACCTTCACCAGTGTGTATGCAGCTGATGTCTCATTACATGTGGCCTTGTTTTGATAGCAGCAGTTAAAATTATATATATGTAAAATTATAAACATTATTGTTATAATAATAATAATAATAATAATTTGCATAGTTTTAGGTGTACACATATGAACATCACAAGAATATATCTGTACACACAGTCAGAAACCCAAAATACAAGCAGTGATGAAAACATAACACACAATACTTTTATTAAAACCGTTACTTTTTGTACGACACATTTTCAGAAATGTTATGTTTAGAATGCAAATGATCATTTTACTGACTAAACATGTGGACATCTGCCGAACGTCGGCTGAAGCTGGTTTAAATTATTGTCCCATGGTGTTGACTTCTTAGAGTCAAAGGTTTTTGCAAAAGACATTTTAAATATATAATTAAATCGAACATCCAACAGACCAAAGATAAATGTAATTATTCATAATTCATTCATTTACCTGATAGAACTTTGAAGTTGATTTCTTACATCAAATATATATATAAAATATTTCTGAAGTTTTCTGAAATTATATGTTTAAATATGCAAATTAGGCATCATCTCATGGTAACTTCTGGTGATTTTAGGAGAAATCTAAGAAACATATATTATATTGTTGAGGAGAATAAAAACATAAATAAATGTTCTCCCTCTCCACACTTTCCCTGGCTAAAAATTAAACTGATTGAAAACATAAAAAGAATACAGAGAAGCAGTATGAACATATTTCAGAATATTTAGACTATTCATTAGACGACTCCCAATGGCCCCCGTACCCTCGTGTTTTTCTGAAGGAAACAAATGTCAATGCATCTTGGAACTTTTCCTTTGGACCAAATATTTTAAAGACATGAAAGTGCCTGTGAATAATGTCCACTCCACAGAAAGTATGAGCATAAACTCATGCTCGCATAAATACAAAACGTGTAGATAAAATCCTTACAACATAGTATAGTAGTTTACTATTATAGTGTACATAACAAAGCCATTAAAGGGTTAAAGTGTAATCATGACAATAAAAAAATGAAATGAAAAGACAACCTGACTAAACAAACCAGGAGAACGATGACTTCAATTGTCTCTGGCGGTGCAGCTTATGATATGGAAATAATTTAGTTTTGATTAGGCCACCAGGTTATTCAGTATAGCACGATGTGCTTCAGCAGCTAAACTCAATACCGCTCAATCAAGGGTCTGAGCGGTATCTCAGTAATGACCCGGGCCGATGGGAGTGACGGAGCCCATTGTCTTTCTCCCTCAGCCCCTTCATCATATCTGTATCAAGGGGCCGCCAGTGCTACAGCACCAAGCTGCTATGTAGGTTAGCGCCACAGAGGAGCTTTAATCCAGAGAGGAAATAAATAAATAACGTGTTCGGGGAGGTGAGTGCTCGGTCAGCCCACTCGTTGCCATCGTTGTGTCACATCCAGGCGCCGCCATTAGGCCTCTGCTGATCTGATGTGGAGCGAGTGTTTTGTCTACCATACAAACGAGCGCCGGCAGAAAACCGCTAGCTGAGCCCGAGCGCTACGGCGCCTACGTCCAGTCACAGTATCAGTCAGACTAAATGACCTGTCATTATTAATCGACGGCGCGGGGCATCTGCATTGCGCTGTACAGGAAGTGACTGAACTTTGGACATATTTGCTTTGATACACAATTATGTTAAAGGCTTAAAAAAGAAACAATTTATTCACTAACTTGCTGTCAGAACAGCTGACGGAAAAATGTTCTCTATACATTTGTTCCTAAAATATGTTTGTTCCTTCATTTATGTATATCAATGTGGTATACAAATAAAACTGATTTTAAAAGTGTAAAATGTAATTTCATATTCAATAATTGTGGCAAAGTTACAGTTAAGTTACATATAAATATTTGTATTTGACATATTCATTCGTATTTTTTACACAATAAAATACTATATATATTTTGAAAACATTGGAGTATAATTATTTTCACATAAGGCAATACAAAATTTATAATAATATTAAAGATGATTAAAGTTGAATTCAACATTTCAAACATTCCATTTTTTTCACAAAGCCAAGTTGTTCAGATTTTTTTTAAGTAAAACTAAAAATGTGTAGGAATTTAAACATTTACAGAGATAAGTTTAACTCTTTTTCCAGAAAAATGAAATTTTAATAATTTACATTTCTTAAATTTTAAGTTTAGTAGAACTTTAATTAAAATGTTCACATTTATATAGTTAAACTCTTTATACAGAGAGAAAATGTCTCTTGAAGATCAATTATATATTTCAATACATGTATTTCACAAATTGAGTAAAAAATATCTGAATGTACACAATCATTTTTAAGTAGATTTTTTTCCCGTCTTTATACTTTGAGACTGACTCAGATGTCTCTCATGTGGAAGAGTTCAATTCTATTAAATCCAACTGAATTGAAGTGGATTCAGATTACTGCTCGCATAAAGACGTTGCTGAACATTTTCAAAGTTGCGTCTGTGGCACGAGGATTTATGGAAACCCACTGAATATGTGAGGATTTATGGATGAAGAGCTGCTGGGTTCCTCCACAGCACATTCCACACCATTCAAACTCAGAACTCTCCTAACACTCGGCTCCTCACAACCGAGACCCTGACTGTGGGGGGAAAAGGGGGGTCCAAGGTGTTCACACCTGTTGAATCATTCTCCTCCTCTGAACAAGGTGAGCGCCCGAGGCCGTCATTGCTATAGAGTGTGAACTTTCCTTCTTCATGGAAAAATACCGGAGGGAGAGGGGGGGGCGAGTGTGTCAGAGCAGATAACTCCGGCCTGCCGTGGAGTGTGGACTTAAAGCTGTGATGGAAAAAGGGCAGAGCGTCTCTGTCTGGCAATTGCCGGCTAAAATGCTATGTAAGCCTGCCACAGTGAAAGTGCATTACCTTCATCTCCACGCAGCCCTTTCAACCCGTTCCAAAGCCCCACACTGCAATGTAACACAAACGCATCGCGAGGTGAGCTTGGATTTGTGTGCGTTTGAGTGTTTCCTAGTCCCCTCGGCATCTCAGGGTTCCGTGTTTTGGAGACTGCTGCCTCTCGGTGACCTCTCGGGGACCAGACACTCTCGCCACTCAAACAGGGACGGACGAGACACGGAGAGCTTCTCCTCTCGGGGCCAGACGTGTTCAAACGCTTCACTCCCACCTCCAAAATAATACACGTTGTATGCAAGGTGACATTTGAGAAAAAAGCACGGCCATGAATCATATTTACATTGGAAAAGTAGCCATTGTCAATTCAATGTTACATTCATCCGTGTTTGTTGTTGTCATAGCAACAAGAGGTCTGTCAATTATCAATACATGTATTTATTTTCAAGCTTCTTGTAATTATTTACAAGAAGCATCAAATGCTTGCATTGTATTCCCATGATCCCGAGTACAGGAGGACATATACCCAACCAAAAAGTATTATTAATAACAAAAATAAAACAAAATAATAATAATAATAGTTTTCAAATAAAAACACTACTTCTACTAGTACGACTACTACTACTAATAAAAATAATAATACTTTAATGTATTATCAGACTATCAATATGCTGTTATTGAAGGATAAGAAAATCAAGGACATATTTCTTATGAATATATATATATATATATATATATATATATATATATATATATATATATATTTTCATAAGAAATATAAGAAATATATATATATAGAGAGAGAGAGAATAGAGAGAGAGAGAGAGAGAGAGAGAGAGAGAGAGAGAGTATAGTAAAGCTCAGTAAATGATATTTCTCAAAAGAATGTAAACAATACTTCATATTTTTAAGTGGAAGAAGTGGCAATAAATGATATATTGATTTGATACGAAGCATGATACTGAGATTAGAATTCTACATTAAATACATTTCTTACAAAAGGTTTATCATGCTTTTTATTTTATTCTGACCCCCCCCCCCCCCCCCCCCCTTCCACACACACACACATAATTTTTAAAAAAAAGTATATTTCATGTATATGTTTTAATACATACATTATTTGTTTATCACTTTACTTTGTCTTATCGAGAAAATAAAACTAGTTTGGAATGTGAAAATGTTTGTGCTGATAAATAAGACGTCACTTTTCCCGTATTTTAAACTGTTATTGCAATGTTTTAATGCGGGTAATAAATATTAATGCTGGAACATAATCCTTGTATACCTAATGCAACATTTAAGAATCACAGACAATAAATCGGCAAATATTAATTTAAATTCCAGTTTGGAGAGTTTTAGTGAATATTTGATTGCATGAGTATTCAGTTCATTTTGGTGTTTGTTTTTAATAACTGCATATAATGTATGAGACATTGTCTTATAGTTAAACATTGTCTTATAGTTAAACATTGTTTTATATATATATATATATATATATATATATATATATATATATATATATATATATATATATATATATATATATTATAATCTTCTTTTTTTTAGTAAGTTTGTTTTTCCTGATCCGATGACAGAGGGTGTATATGTGTACGGATTGTAAAGCCCTCTGTGGATAATCTGTAATTTGTGATTTGCCCGAGACAAAATACAATGAATTGAATATATTTATCAGTGGCGCGGTCGTCAGGTCCTTCTAAGCCTTATCTGAAGGCCTAAACAGAATCCCAAAGTTATAACTATAACCATATATATATATATATATATATATATATATATATATATATATATATATATATATATATATATATAGTATTTTATATCTAATTAAAAGTTACAACTTCTTATAATGTATCAATTTTTCACAAATACACTACATGCATTATAATTATTTTTGCCTATTAGCTTAATTTCTCATTTCACAGCTGCCTTCATCTGTTCCTCTGCTCCTTCAGGCCTCTCGTATGGCTTCTTGGGACATGTTTAACATAATTTGTATCCAATCACATTTCACCTATTTTTATCTATGTAATATTAGCCTGGTTAAAATACATGAAATAGCCTTCTCGAGGCCCTGGACGTGTGATTGGTCACAGGGCCCGCATGACCATTAACATGCGCTGTGATTGGTTAGTGTAGCTACCATCTCAAAGCTAGAAGCTAGAATCTCAGGACTTACTGACGACTCTTTTACAACAGAGGTTTGTGTGCTTCTGGTGAGTAAGATGCTGGTTATGTTACTGTTTTGTTTTTTTACATTTGCAGTCATATTTAATCACAAACTAGCCACATTGCTGGAGTTGCTACTGCACCTGGGGGTGCTGCTGCTTCTCACCGAGGCTTCTACCCACGGCCTCTTCCAGCTGGGAGAGGTTGTCGTCGGCGCAGCTGTGCTCCAATGTCATGTCTGCACTGTGCAGGGTCAGTGTCACAGTTTTTGTTGGATAGATTTGGACAGCATGCATTGTTGTTGATGCGACAGGTTGTGCTCTCCCCTTGCTGTGCTGGCCCTCGTCGGGCGCATTTCCTCCACTGTGGTGCGCCGCGACCGGCTCTAGATCGGTTTGGAAAGGCTCAGGCCAAAGGTGTATGGTATATATATATATATATATATATATATATATATATATATATATATATATATATATATATATACACCGGACATATATATGTTCATAAGTTATATACTCTGTATATATAATGAAGTAAAATGTTAGATTTAAACAAAGAGCATTTTAAATGCTGTGTTTTCCTGCAGCTCACCTTTACATCCTGTTCCTGCTTTCTATGCTATACGGTGACCTCTGTTACGGTGACCACAGCTTCACCTGGTTATATAAAGACAGGGGAGGGAGAGAGAGAGAAAGAGAGAGAGAGAGAGAGAGAGTCTTCCCCATCACAGAGATGGCCCATTGCTAAAGGGCCGTTGTGCCTCTCTCTGGCACACGCTAGCCTACATACACCCTGAGTCAACTTGATAGATACAAATAAAAGAAAAAAAGGAAAGAGCTGCCTCTCAGATCCCCCTCGTCCTCCATGTCTCATATGTACAGCTGAGTATGTGTAAGTACAACGTAATACACGTTGTACTGCGAGGAGGGCTCCAGACTGAGGGTCAACAGGGTTTTTGTTCCCGGCGCAGTGAAACGTGATAGCATGCAATCACAAAGGTATGGCTGTAATTTTGCTCCTGCCTGATTATAATTGCCAGCAAACGCACGCCCTTCATGATTCTCACCTTGCACATGCACGCCCTTCACAATGCTCACCCGTCACACGCATGCTCACAGTTTTTGTGTATATATATATATATATATATATATATATATATATAAATATATATATAATTTGTGTCAAATTATTGATCTCTTTAGTAAGTAGCCGCCTAATATGTGGGATCATTTCTGGCCATAATAGTGTTATTAATACCTTTACTACCTTTTAGAGGATTCAAGACCTGCTCAGCCGTTCTGGGTTGTAAAAAATGAGCGGCTGTTTGTTCATTGATATATATATATGTATATATATGTATATATATATATATATATATATATATATATATATATATATATATATATATATATAAAACAAGTGAAAAATAAAACACATGTAATGACATATGTTGCTAATTGTGTGTCTTGTTTTATGTAATTACTCTAATCCTAACCCTGTACATAGTGGCAATACAATGCAGCTTTGTCTTGATATTCCATTGCAAACTTTAAGACCTGTCTTAGATGTTAGGATGCTACGGAACATACGGTTTTACATTCTTTTGCAGAAGACGTCAAAAAGTTTATGAATGAATATGAAATTAATTGTAATAATATTACATTTGAAATGTATTAAGTACGAGTAGCTCCTGTAGTGGGAGTCCCCGCACCTTTTTTCTTGTCAAATGGTTAAAGAAGCTGTTTAACATAGAATGTGTGCTGCTGGTGGGCAAGCTAATAATAACCGGTAGCTGTGGCGTCATAATGAGGTGTTTAGGTTGTTGAGCTGAACGCGCAGGTAGAAAATCCACGGCCCGCCACTGCAACAGAGAAGCAACGCAGCCAGCAGCACAAACAGAAGAAAAGAAAAAAGACAATACTCCGCCACGCCACAATGAATATAAGAAGTGGACATGAGGACCGACTGGCAGTACTAATCGTAGTAGTAGAAGTATCACATGACTAACTGTACTACAGAGACACACAGGCAGCAGGTGCGGTATAAAGAAGATGTAATCATTATTTTATGATCTACAATATATTATGGCCCTCAGTGAGTGCAGACCTCACGAAGGTCATGACTTCTCCCGATGTTCATGAAAGAGTAAAAGATTTGTGGAATCCGCCTGTGACTTCGATCCACCCTAAACACAAGGGCTCCTGTTGGCCGTGCTCCATCCTTCCACCAAGGCTTGTGAAAATCAGCCCAGTAGATGTTCTGTTATCCTCCTCACAAACAAAGCAACACCCCAACAACCCAAGACCCCAACAAAGCAGCACCCCAACAACCCAACACCCCCAACAACCCAACAACCCAACACCACAACAACCCAACAACACAGCCCGGGCCCAAACACAGCTTCATGCTGGAGTACCGGAGGAATGATTCATCCTCGTGTCACTAACGACAGGCTGCAGCGATTCACTGCTGAGAACAGCCACCAGTGAGTAATGTGAGTGGACAGAGGCTAGAGGACCAACTGAAGAAGTTTAGAGAGGAAATAGGTCAACCGCTCTTAACATGCGTGAACTTTTGACCTGCATGAAGTGGAGCTAGTGATTCAACAAAAGACCAAACGCATCCTGCTGTTATTAAATTTGAGTGTCCCTATGGAGATAATGTTATGCTGCTGTATTTCTTCTACTTTTGACTTTCCCTTTTGAATAACTTCTTAAAGAAAAGAAAAAAACAATTAGGCTGCTGAGTGAGCAGATAGAAAAGACAAGTGATGAGATACAACAGAGATTTAATTAGGTTTCTTTCATTTATTGTCATTGTACAGACATCGCTCCATCTACAGGGCTGTGGGCTTCATGACAACAGGAAGACGCTTTTTGTTTATTTATTTACTTTTCAGATCTGTTTGCGTCACGTCTTCATGCGTCCTCTGACCTCATTCCTGTCCACAGCAAACCTCCATTTAATGAGGGCAAGCGGTCACTCCGTGTACACAAGAAACAAGATGGCGACGTACGGTACCTTGGGTCTCGCTTGCCTGCGTCATCCCTTTTGTCCTTTGGGCAGAGACTAGGCCACCTCAATGAGGTATCTGTAGCAACAGCGCCGCCCTTTTTGTTTTTTGTTTTCACATTTGTACTCCACATCGTTCCATGGAGTGTCGTACATTTCACTCGTCCTCCACAGAGATGAATAAGGGAAAACAAAATGCGAGTCCTGCTGTCGGTAGCATGAAATCATTCCACTTCAACTGCGTCTTTCTCCTGTGTTTGTCTTTTTTGAGTGTTATTTGCAGCCCTCTCTCGCTCTCTCTCTCTCTCTTTCTCCCTCTCTCTTTCTCTCTCTGCGGCGGGACTCATAATATCAGGTTGCACAGCCGGTCTTGGCCAAATGTGAATTTTATACTCTAGTGACCACAGGCTTTACACTTTCATTAGCTCACATTCTCCTCAGCAGTGCAAATGCCATGTCGCTGGTGAATGGGCGGGGGGGCTTGCTGAGTGAGCCTGATGGGGTGGAGGATTGGAGGGCGGCGTGAGGAAAAAAAAATACCAAAGAGTTGGCCTGGAGGCGCGGGCCACATCCCAGTCCCTCTGACATGTGCCTCATGGAGCAGACTGCTGAGATCCAAACGTCACATGGGGAAACAAAAGCCAGTTATTGTCATGGTATGATGATATGGCAATCATTGGAAACCATTTCACCCTTAGTTACACAGCTTTCTTCGCTACTGACGAATCTAATTTTTTCTAGCATACGTTGGAACTAAACAATGTTGTTTTCCCGTATTAATGGGACGCCTCATTAGGAGGCACTGCCCTCCTGAACACCATGTGTCACTAAGCCTTGGGGCGGGAACATGACAACCAGTGCTCCATTCGTCTCCAAAGAGTCATCTTACTCTCACTTGTTTTCTGACTCCAATGTGAGAGAAAACGAATCAACAAGAGCGGTGAACATGTGTGGATGAGCAAAATAAAGAGAGGGGGGGCTGGCAGAGGGGGACGAGAATGGTTTGTGTCAGCGCTCCCCCTGAGAGATGAAAGCAAATGCTGGATGTGTCTTAAGCTATTAGGGTAAGGAGTGCTGTTGGGCCCGAACCCCCCACCTCTCGTCCAGACGTGGACGGACAGAGAACCCGCCTCACTTCAGAGAAGGAACTTCCTCTGGGGCTCTGGGAAACTGCAATGCTCCAGTACTGGTGTGACTTTTGCCTCACCGTGTTTCTAATTATCTGCTGTAGCAGCAAGCGTCGATGTAACGAGACGCTCCGCCGGGGCAGGTGGAGGCCGGCATAGAGTTGTCTTCGAGCTCGTCAACGCGGCGCGCACTCCCGTTTTTGAAGGAGCTGTGTGGAGCGGTCCTGAGAAGGAGAGCCCAACACGCGGGAGGCGGGGCTGGAGTCCGGGGCCACCAGAGGCAAGTCGGAAACAAACCACTTCCTTCTTAAGGTTTGTTTCTTTTTCTTTGTGTGTTAAAGTGGAGTGGGTTCATGCAGAGGCCAGTGATTACGGATTTGAATGTTAAAATGGAAACATCTTCAGGGCACACTCTGACCTGTCAGCCTCATTTTCCTCCAGTGGATCGGATGCGTGCGGCCTCCTCCTCTATTTCCCCCTCCTCTACATGCTACAGCCCTGCTATGCTAACCCTGCCAGGACAGGTTTGGCATACAGAGATAGCCCCCTCCCACACACCCCTCCCCACTCCTCTCACCACAGTACCCATACACACACACTCTGTCTATTGTGAGCAGCGCCGAGAGCTGATCTGCTCTTTAAATTAATGGTCCGTTATGTGAAACAGACCTGATTACCGCCTGACAGAAGGAATTAAGGCCGTCCAGTATCCACGACCTAGCACAACCACTTAGGGTGAATTTTATTTATACTGCACGCTGTAAACATGCATTTGATGTATTAAGGAGCAGGGCAAAAAAATAGAAAAGAGAAAGATGTACCGCTTTCAATGTACTGGACTTTGTATCAAATTGATTTGACTTTTTCTAAGGGATTGCTCGTAATTGATTAAATTAGGAATGTGAAAGACGGGAATGGATTTTCTAATAAAATCCAGGCCATGAAACATGCAGATCTATATTTATCGTTGAATAACAGCAGAAAGTGTATTTACTCATTGCAGAGCCAACCTTAGTTTATATCTGTAAATACGGGCAAAAAGAACAAAATGCGCTTAGCTTTCACAGTAAATGAAGAAACAAACGTTCAACTTGTACATGACTCACAGCTGCAGAAACTTTTGACTTACAGGTTGAGGTTGTGAAATGTTTCTCAACTCTCAGACGTATATGGAATAAACATATCTATATGTATATATATATATACATATATATATACATACATATACATATGTATACATATATATATATATATACACATATATATATATACATATATATACATACATATATGTATATATATATATGTATCTCTCTCTCTATATATATATATATATATATATATATATGTATGTATATTTCATATACGTCTGAGAGTAGATAGATAGATAGATAGATAGATAGATAGATAGATAGATAGATAGATAGATAGATAGCAATGAACAAAGAACCGCTCATTATTTACGACCCAGACTGGCTGAGTAGGTCTTGAATCCCAAAAGGTAGTAAATGTATTAATAACACTATAATGGCCAGAAATGATCCCGCTTATTAGGCGGCTACTTACTGAAGAGATGAATAATTTGACACAAGATTTTAAATTATTTCATTGTTTTTTAAAATGACTTGATACTGGTAACGCGGTCAACACAGAACACATTATAATGACTGACAAGACTGTTCATTCTTTATGATCTATTTAGACAATATTGCAGTGTGCTGCAGGAAAAAAAAGATATTAAATAACAATTAGCAACCTGTAAGCTGCAAATTCCGACAAAAACTGACCGTGCAGAAATTTGGAATAATATTAAAATTATGGAGAGAAAGAATTTTTCGCAAAATTTACAGGTTGATACATTCTTGCTATATCGGTAAAAAAAAAGATCCCTAATCCATTAAAGTATAGGGACACATTTATCTCAGTATAACGTTGGTATGAACTACCTGCTTGTCCTGTGTTTTGTTGTATTTCTGTTCTTTATAAAAAATAAAAACTTTTATGATGCTGTATGATTCCATCAGTTACCAGGGATATGCATTTATTCTACTACTCTTATAAAAGCAATTGTATCACTTATATCAATTATGTCAAACATCATTGTAATATCTATGCAACTCGTGTTAGCTCGGGTGTGGAGAGGCTGCATTACATTGTGACTAGTTAGGATTATTTGCAGTGTCTCATATAACTGTTAATTTACATTAAAATGGTGTTGTTATTTCACACAAAAAATTGGTGAAATAATTTAAATTAAATTGAAGATGCTGTGGATAGTTAAAACAATTGTATTTGCCTATGTAATAATATATCATCTTTTACACAATCTGATTATTCAGATAATTGTTCTGCATCTTTAGGATTTTTTGATTGATTATATTTTATGATTGTGTTATTTATATAGCACGGTTTAAAGACAACAGAGACAATATTTTTTTGTTTGTTTTGTTTTTAGAATTCAAGGCGTCGTCCGCGTTCCTCCTGCACACTTTCTGAGGTGGAACTCAGCAGCTGATCAGGTGATCCTCTGTGTTCTGGGACGACAGTAAGGATGTAAAAGGTCACGAGACGTGCTGCAGCTCCATGACTAAAAACCAAACAAACAAAAAAAGTTAAATGCTGGAGGTCACTCTCTATATAACTGGTAACTAATACAGCGAGGTCAGCGTACTCAGGTCAGCAGACCTGCTACTCATGTGACGACAATAAACAGGTGAGAAGAAATAAAAGCACAGATTATTGTTTCAAATCCTCGAAAAGAAAACAGGTGCTTGAACTTGCTTAAAACTCGGAGATGGCAAAAAGATTACTTCACAAAAGATTTTTTTCATTATTAAATTTAAGATTAATGTAAAAAAGAAATAGTCAAAGCTACATCTTCCAAAAATATAAACTTCCATCTAAACTCCTTAATATCGCTCAAAGTGTGTGACACACTTTGAGCGATATAAAGCATTTACGGAGTTTAGATAGAAAGTATGATTGTATTCTGTAAAGGCACAAAGCTGAAAAGCTAAAATTATAAAAACAAAAATGAGGAAGTTGTTTTATATCTGACTATTGCATTTGCTTGTCCTAAAGGGCCGTTTTCACTTTAGTAAAAGGTTAACATTAGCATGATCATTTGCAAATTTATCAGCACATACAAGAAAATATCACACAATAAAATGTGATGTATTCTGCATTGCAGGTTACGGTGCTCAGACAACAGCAGAAGGAAGTTGCTGCGTCACATGATCAGGTGTGACACGGCGGGAATAGCATTAAAGAGTTGAGTTGTGGGTCACATGCTGTCGCTCCCCATCCATCAGCTCACTTCCACCTCGGGAATGGAGGAGGAGAGGAGCTTGACAAAAAAGGCCAATGGGGTAGGAAGGTGGAACGAGGTCGCAGCGAGGGCAGTCATGTGACCCGACGCGTCCAACCACAGCGCGCTGACCTCAGGGATCCGCAGGTGTTGAGGTGGAAGTGACGTGACTTTTTGGTGACCCTCAGGCACAAACAATATGTTACATCCCTTCTCACACACACACACACACACACACACAAACACACACTAGAGCTCAGGTACTGTTCTGTGTGCAGTGAATATACAGTACATGTGTGCACACAAAAAGAATAAATCATATTTAATTCAGTGAGTTTGAAAAACGAGAATATATCTGTGTGTGTGTGTGTGTGTGTGTGTGTGTGTGTGTGTGTGTGTGTGTGTGTGTGTGTGTGTGTGTGTGTGTGTGACGCAGTACAACACGATAGCACAGTTTAAACACAGTTGACCTCCTTTAGTGATGATGACATGTTGGATAGAAACTCCAAAGTCCAAATGTTTGAAGATTATTTCAGCAGCTGCTCACTTTACAGAGTGAAAAAAAAGAAAAGAAATAAATACAAAAGGTCATGCAGAACGGGACTTTTGATATTGAGGATGAAACATCAAATTAATTATGTAGGCTTGATGGTATTTTCTCCGTGCCGCCAGCGCAGAACCACACTTTCGAAAAAAAGTGTGAAGACAAACGTGGGAAGAACTCCAACAATATGTTATCTTTTGAAGAATGTTAAATAATGAAGCAATATTAACTTTAAAATAAAAAAATTAAAGTGACAGCTTGTCGTGGAATCTTCTGGCTACAGCGTGAAAGTCAGAGTCAGTGAGATCTTGAGTCTGTAAAGAAAGTCAAACTGTTCTTTGAGGAAAATGTTCCGCCTCGCTCTCACATTTCATTTGCTTATGGTGCACTTTCCAGCATATATGATCATTCTGGTTTCACAGGAAGAATGTGTTATGTCTATTGGCAGCAGGCTTATTAATATCACTGCTGACTGCTGTTAATGGTGAAACTCAAACTGTATTCTACTGTACAGGGAGTCCCATAAACGATTAGATGCAAAATACTTTGTAGACAGAGTACTCTGAACAGTGATCCCAAAAGACCAGGTCGGGACCCATATGTGGGTCGCAAGAGAATTTATTAGGGTCTCCAAATACATTTCGCAGAGCTTCTTCCATATTTCTTTTTTCAACATATATATCTGCAGGTCATCTTTCAGCCACATGATGAGAGCCTGGAAAGAACGAGAACACGTGTTAACTGAATATATGTCATTATTATGATTATAACAAATGCAGAAAACAAGGTAATGATTATATAATATATAACTCTTCCAAATGGCTATATAGATATGATGGATGATATGATTGATAGTTGATGGAGGATGAATGGATGATGATGGATGGCTAGATAATTAATTAATGATAGATGTATGATGGATAGATGATTGATGGATAAATGAATGGATGGATGATGGGTGGATAGATGATGGATGGATGATGATGAATGGCTAGATGATGGATGGATGATGAATAGATGATAGATAAATGATGATCAGATGATGGATCGATGATTATTAGATGGATGGAAAAATGATGGATATGTGACGGATAAATGATGGATGGAAAAATGATGGATAGATGATTGATTAACTCTTTCAGCTCAATGTCCTAAGCCCCTTGGGGGTGAGAACCTCTGTCTGTGCTCTACTGCTCCTAGAAACACCAAATTAATCTTGAACGTAGTGTTTATTTATATCAAATTAATAAAAAAACTCCTGGGGAAAAAAACACTTTAAAATCATATTTTGACCTCAACTGTGAACATAAAGTATGACTAATTAGCAAGAATCGTCCAAAAGGACTCGAGTGCTCCATGAGTTATCAAAAGTATTGTTCAGTGCCTTAACATCTATGCACAGACTAATAGGGCCTCTTTTTAGAAAGATTAAGACCTAAAGCATCATAATCTACCACAATAAACACAATCACAGTTTACAATGCTTCAATGCGGTTAATTACAAATTGTAAAGCTCTGATTCACCACTGTAAGTTATACTCTCGGGTAGGATGGCCTGCTTTGGCCACTCGTAGGATCTGTCATTGCTACACCTTTTTTTAAGGCAATCCTTGGTTTGCTTCTAAACTTTTCATCATGCAGAAATGTGTCGACAATACTGCTTACGTTCTGAGGACCTTTTTATGCTCACTGTCCGAAATGCCAGAAGGGAAATGGGAAAAGTGGCTTTTGTATATTGTGCCCCCTCATCTTAGACTATGTTGCAGAATGTTTTAACGCTCAAAAAATTGAAACCACTGACCGCTTTTAAATCTAGAAATAGAGTTCCCAAAATGTAAATGTTTCTTAAATTGACTGTTATGTCACTGTCTTAGCTTTTAGTTTGTTTTAACTTGTCCTGTTATGTGTTTTCTGTCTGTAACTGTTTTTTATGCTGCTGCCTGTTTTTTAGCCAGGTCTCCCTAGAAAAATATCTAATCTCCTGGATAAATAAAGGTTTAAATAAAAAAAAGAAAATTAATCCAGCAAAGCATACACATTTCATGAAGTGTATTCAGTCTAAATCATTTTAAAAATGACCTGCTTTAAGCTAATCCTTCGTCCCACTATGACATGCCTGATATTAAAATGATCCGCTGCTTCCACATGTGCTGTCTGACGTGATTTCAGAAGAGTTTATAGACCAGGGCGAGAGTAGGATTTTGGAGCACCCAAGAAAAAAATAAATGCTCTGACTGTTTCTCAATTTTGAGATACTACTAGGGGTCTGGTAATGATATGGATTGCTTTATGACGACAACGGATGGATACATAATGATGGATGGCTAGATAATGGATGGATAGATGAGTGATAGATAACGCATGGATGGATGGATGGATAGATGGCGCTGAATGGATGGATAGATGACGATGCATGAATGGCTAGATGAGTGATAGATGGATGGATGAGTGATAGATGGATGGATAGATGATGGATGGATGTTGGATAGATGACTGATGGATAGATGACTGATGATGAATGGATTTGCTGCTTAGGAAATTAGAAACATTTGTGAGAAAGTTTTCCTCTCATTACTTGCTGAATGCAATAAATCAATTGGAGATACAGTCAGCTAGTTAGCCAGACAGACCACACATCTATGTCCCTTTAAATCTGCAATATCTGTATCATAATCAAAGACTGTTAACGTGGTGCATACATATTTTGCCCCAGCAGTGTGCCAAACGAGCCAACAGGTCTGTGGATGACGCTGTCAACATGGCCCTTCACTACAACCTCCAGCATCTGGACTTCCCAGGGACCTACGCCAGGATCCTGTTTGTGGACTTCAGCTCTGCTTTCAACACCATCATCTCATTCATGCTGCATGACAAGCTCTCCCAGCTGCACATGCCCAACTCCACCTGCAAGTGGATCACAGAATTCCTGTCTGACTGAAAGCAGCACGTAAAGCTGAGGCAACACGTCTCAGCCTCTCGAACCATCAGCACCAGTTCCCCTGAACATCTCTGCTCTTCTCACTGTACACTAACAGCTGCACATCTAGTCACCAGTCTGTCAAGTTCCTGGAGTTTGCAGATGACACCACCCTCATTGGACTCATCTCTGGTGGAGACAAGTCTGCCTGCAGGTGGGAGACCACCTGGTGACCTGGTGCAACCATACCTCACACAATGAGCCGATTTTAATAATGACACATCTGATGAACAAATCCTTGGGACAAACAGCCCACATCCACCGCATTTAGCAGCATATTGACTTTATCAGCTGCAGTAACAAAGTTTGGCAAGGAATTTGAGTACAAGTAATTGAATACATTCCATTGAAGCACAACACCTCTGTCATGCAGATGATTGCTTCATGTAAACAAATAAAAAAGCTCAGGAGCTGTCGATCATGCCACAATAAATTGAACTAGAATTATTACTATTGTTGTTTAATAATATAAAACTACAAATGAGAAATAAAGGAGCACTCTAACAACATGTGTTGCAGTGGTTTGATTCCAGCTTTCCAGCGTTTGCCTGTCTAAATGATGGAATAACAGAGTTAAGGATTGGAGGGGGAGGGGGGCGGTCGCCAAAATGTCCCAATCACACCTCCAATCCTGCTGTTGGGAGTGACGCATTGCAACCTCTGGATTTCCAGCCACAAGCATCACAGTTTCCAGGCTCTATTGGCGAGAGCGGTCCAGGAAAGTGGGCCATGTTTCGAGTAACACTCGTTCATGGTTTATGGAGAGTTTAACCGCTCAGCTAGAAATTCCCCACCGCTCTGAAATAGTGATATTTCAAAGTGTCATCATTTAAAACTTTTCATTCACATAAATATCCTTATACCCTCGGAGTTATCCAGGCTGTGCCTTGGTATGTAATAAGATGAAGTGGGGGGCTCTGTACAAACACCACTGGGTTATTAGGGCTGCCCGACCACATTTCTCCCCAAAAAACAAACAAACCTGTGGCTCCCTCTTTCATTAAATCCTGTTCACTAAGACGCTTGTAAAGTTGTTTCAGATTAGGATGACACAGCTTCCTCTGTCAGTTTGGCATCTGAAGTATTCTTTGCAGTTTGAAGTTTGTGTAAACCATGTTTGGCCTGACGGGCCGAGAGGTTCTGAGACTAAAGGGTTCTTTATATTTGGGTTATACGCAGCGACGCAACCTTGCAAGACTCCTAAGGGGCCCTTGTGTAGTCCCGTATAAAGAACTAAAGGGTTCTTTATATTTGGGTTATACGCAGCGACGCAACCTTGCAAGACTCCTAAGGGGCCCTTGTGTAGTCCCGTAAACCCTCTTGCGTGCGTCGCCCAAAAAGTCCACTTCCTGGTCAACATAGCCCAGGTCCTGGCCTTCAGGCCCACAAAAAAAAGAAAGACGGACTGTCCTCCTCTGGAGGCTACGTGGGCCACCAAAGGCCAGACGGGTTCCAGCATAAGGATTCTTGGAACAGTGGAAGGCTGGGTCCATTCTGGTCGGTTCGTTCCTATCAGGTGCGGTGTTGCAAAACAGGACCCAAACGCCAATGAACCGTTCCAAGAATCTTTAATAAGGGGAAAAAAAACAAGGACCGGCTAGAACACAGCCCAGAAAAATCAAAAGGCACTAAAAAGCAGACTCAAGTTGAGACTTGAAGGGCGACTGGAAAAACGGACAGGACAAGGACACTCCACGGGGAAACATAGTACAAACCGACAAGGAGACAGGACACAAGACTACAAAATAAAACAAGAACCAAAACTCAACCCATGACAGTCACGTGGAGTTCCGTGCAATATAAAGCATGTAACAAATAAATGGTCGAACTATCTCCGGGGCCTTAGGCTTTATGTAACGGCTGTTATAAAAACATCTGCAGATTTACTGGTTGGGGGCTTTAAAAGAGGACAGGACCCAATTTCATTACTCATTACGTTTACTGTGTGCAAAAAAAGATGTCTGGATGCTGATACCCTACCTATGTTTATTATGTAATACAAAAAAAACATGAGTGAAAAAGAGTAATCCTCCAAATGTACTGTGTTCTTTTTTCAGAATGATGAAGACAGTGAGAGAGCAATTACATAACACACAATTGTGTTTTTATCAGTTTTAGGCATTCCATTATCAAAGGCTTAAAATACCGCTGCCCTGAATGCAGCAGCTGAAATACTGTCATAAATGGGAGGGATACAATCTCCCAGATGAGGATGCGCCTGGTGACCTGACGTCTGGGCTGAGCCCCTAAAGTTCAATGTCAGCCTCCGCCACTGATTTATTTTCCGAAGGTCTTCATAATAAGCTGATGAAGAATATTTACAGCTGTATCGTTGAATATTTCTATGTTTTCATGGTCTTTGGAGTAACAACAATGAATACAAAAATTGAAACAAAGTCGGCAGACCAAAGCAACAACATATTGACTGACCTAGAAGCCAGCATCCTGTAGAGCTTTTGTTGCAGACCAGAATGGAGGCTTAAGGCTAATTTTTACTCAGATTTTACGCAGAGACGCAAGCACGCAAGACACGCATGTACCCCCTTGCATAGTCAAATCAGCCATTTTGCGTGCTTGCGTGCATCACCCAAAATTTTTGACTATCCGTCAAAGCTACGCGAGCCGTTAGCAGCCCGCAAGAGTGTGATTGGTCCGCTAACCACACCCTTTCTGAGTCTCGCATTTCCGGTTTCATAGCATAATACCGCTGTTTTTAAAAGCCATAGCAGAAACACAAACAATGGATAATCGTTGAAAAACGTTTGGCTGAAGAGGTCCGCAAATATGAGCATTTATATAACTCGTCTTTGACGGAGTATAAGGACATGCAGATGGCGGTGAATTCCTGGAGGGAGATAACGGTGAACGTCGGTGTGCAGGTCGACTCTACGGCCGTTGCGCCACCCACTGTTCTAGTGTATGAAAAACACACGAGAACTATCAACCAAAACGAGTCCGTCGATCAAACTGCGTGGCCAGCTGCAGTTGTAGTTGCAAGAGTATAATTCACCCTTTATTGTCCTGCTGGAGGCAGGAACATTTTGATCTTTCTCTGTTTCAGAAGAAGTCACTTAAAGAAAGATGGTTTCACAGTACCAGACAGAAACGCTCCATGAGGAGATGAACCCAATGGGGGCTCAGTGCTTGATTGCGTAATCAGTGCACCAACGGTTCTGTCTGTGACTTACGTGTTCAGCCTGCTCTTACTGCGATATTTAATTATTATTCGGCTAATAATGAAACATAATAAAGCACAAAACCCTGTCTGCATGTTAAATCAGTGTTACGCAAACCCAGAACGCAGCACACCAGCTCTAAAACCGGGTCATAAGGTTTATCTAACAGCAGACGGGCAGAGGAAGAGTGTTGCTAATGGAAGCTGGAAGAGTGTTGCTAACGGAGGCTGGGTCTGACGGCTGGAAGGGACCAGGCAGGCAGAGGAACAACTGCTTTGGTCTACATAGCTCTTCGTGGGAGACATAACAATCCGACAAAGACTTGGAGGAAAATCCACAGCTATGTTCAAAACCGCCAACTACTATGATAATGCATGGATTAGCTCCTGCATGCATTTGAACTGTCGTATCAGAATTTTCGAGTTCCCAGTTGAACATTTTAGATGCAACGCCATCTATAGTCAGAGTTATGATTCGGAAAGTCGTACAAACCCCACCAACCCCAACCTGAAAATTCAAGATGGCTGCTCTTCTTCAACTTGCTCATGCATCAACAGTAAAGCCATTTGCTGTTTGTTAGCCTTTCTATCTGGCTGTCCCGTCTCATTAACAGTTCAGTTTTGCAACTTTCAAGTTACAAAGGGTGTATTTTTGTTCCACTCCTCCATCTATATCTTACTATTTTTTTGGCAAAAGAAAAGCACATTTTTATTCATGGTGACATCCTGATGAAAGTGTTTGCAAGTTAAGGGCGAGCTATAAACAGGAGCATCATTCGGTTGAGGGACGAGCGCCGGAACAGCAGACAGCAATTTGCTCAAGGCCTTCATGATGACAGTCTGCTGAATCTGCTTCTGGTCTTTCAGTCTCTATTTACAGAAACAAGTGAGGTCAAGCAAACAAACACAGCAACAAAAAGCTTCACATCCTTGTGTTGGGCTTCTTAGTTTCCAGTGTTTTTACTGTTGGGCAGCCAATTTAAACATTTACAGTATAGTACATTTCTGTTTCTCTGTCATTGTGGCCTGTCAACATACTGCAAAAAAAGAGAAGAATAGCATTGTTTTAAAAATATGCATGCTTTCCATCTAGAGCTTTGCCTTAAGGGCCTCTTGTCTTACATCTTTACTTTGTCAATCACAAACATGTTCTGCAGTTGGTCTTTGCTCGCATTGAATAGTGATGTTTTTTTTCCACTTAAACAACTGAAGTGTTTTCTTCTGCCTCAGAAAGAATCGGTTGATCTAGCATGTTTGCTAAGGAAATGCTGTTGCCAGACAGAGCAGATGAAGGCAGATGGTGGTAGATGGTGTTGATATGTATTTCTGCCGAGGTAAAGGCAGCCACACACACACTGGCAACGTCTTTACAAAGAAGGACATGTTAAGAGTTATAGACGGTCAAGTTTGAGGAACACAAACCACAGAATCTGTTTGCTGCTTTTTAATATGTTGCCTTCATTAATGAATGCCTAAGTGCTTATTTTTTTTGCCTCTAACAATCATGTTTTAGATACATAAAAGTGTATTTGTTAAATGCAGCATTATATGCTGACTACAACCTTTCTTGTGGCTCTTGTAAATCTCGTCTGTGCTATCTTTACACCTCCCTTCAGAGGCTGATGATTGTCCCTGTAAAACTCAATAAATTCAGTCTCCTCTTCTTATTTGAGCCTTCATCCAGCCTGTTTGATGAATATGGAAGGAGGAGAAACATTTTTGCTTATGTTATATCTTCAATGCAAGTCGATTGGCAACACACACCATTCCTCTCCCCAACTCTTGTTTGAATGCATCATTTCTTTTATTTCAACAATGTTGTCAGTGTCTCATTATAACAACCTGAGCCTATCTTTGGCCAAATCAAGCACATGTAGTGGAGGTGATAATAGCCTTGCTCATTCTGTACTGTTAACTTCTACTGCCTCAACACATGAACATAAGTGTCCGTATTAGTCACTTAGACTTAAAAACACAAGCAATTAGGGTCAAGGTGGGAAATACAATGTAAGTCTATCAGATAGCCTTTACTAATGTCTTACCCGTAAACACATGATATTACAACTGTCTACATACAGAACCTCCTCGATGGAAGTCATTGAGAAACTGAAAAAACAAAAACATTGTAGTATTTGTATCCCCCCAGTTCTTCTTTCAGAGTCAGCTAACAGCCAAGGTGACTCACGGCAGGTAGAAACATATTCACAGTTTCCTTCCTCAAAGAATTTGGCAACATCTTTGATGTCTCTCTCGTGTCGCTTCCCCTTAACTGAATCGCAGACAGAAAAACTATTGAACTTTTGTTTACCACCGGTACAAACAACATGTAAATTTATGAATTCACTGTAAATGTAGACAGGAAAAAATAATTACACGCTGGAAAAAGTCCACTTTAAAAAACAATATATACAAGAAGCTGCCTAAAAAAATCTGCCGATTGAACAAGTGAAGATTAGGACTGGGCAAAGTTAGAAAAAAATAACTGATTCATTGGTATGATTATATATATATATATATATATATATATATATATATATATATATATATATATATATATATATATATATATACATATATATATATATATATATATATATATATATATATATGTATATATATATATATATGTATATATATATATGTATATATATATATATGTATATATATATATACATATATATATATATATATATATATATATATATATATATATATATATATATATATAGTATAGAATAACAGTGTGTTCAGTTGTAAGGGTCCCTGTTAGGGACAAGCCACTCCTTCTTTTGTCCATATTCAGTCTGTTGCTTACCTTGAAGATGTATATTAAAGACTAGCAATTGATTAGCTTTATACAAAAGCAATAAGTGCGTTTTGAGGTAAATTGCCTTCAAAGTAAAATCAGTGCTGTTGTATTGTATTTTTTGATTGACCTCACACGGACCAGACTTTGAGAGCCCGCGGCCATAAGACGCCCAGGTCTGAACTACGCCGGGAGAGATTTAAAGTGCAGCACATGTGTGCGGCAGTGATAAGCCCCTTCCAATGCAAAAAAGAAATGCAGTTAACACACACAAATAATTGTCGTAGTTATTGGTTCGCTGCGTTGACGCATTTAAATGAATGCATTTAAAGTGTTGTGTGTCATAAAAAGCTGTTCATTGTTGTCCCTTTTGTGAGCCCATATGCTACCTATGCTTAGCTCACCTCAGGTGTGAGAGGTACAGGGGCAAATCACGATCACAGAGCGCTGTGTGGTGTTCACACCGTACAGTCATACACACACACACACACACACACACACACACACACACACTCACACACATACATCTATCCACTTGGGTAATTGATGCAATTTCACATATTAGCTTGTGCACATACAAGCTGGCAAATAATTGTCAGAGCTCTGGTTTAGTGATGAGCAGAAACAGGTGCACCATCATGTTTGTAGATGAGCCTCCTGGGCCCAGCGGGACCTCACCTCCCATGACTCCGCACTCTTTTTCCCTCCCTCAAATCTTTTCAACAACCTTTACTGGTTGTCATCCTATTTCAACGGGCACACTGGGACAACTGTGATGCCTACTTTCGGAGATAAGAACCCTGATTATGCCACGTGATGCCGGCTTGGACACTTATTTGGCTACTGATGTGTCACAGCGTAGCTTTAATTGCCCCTTTTCTAACATGGAGGAGCAGTGGGCTGATGTGAAGCTCAGCGGAGATTTAGGGTCTCGCTCGAGGACCCCCTGATTTGAATGCCCAAACTCTTTGTAAAAAGACAGTAATGACATCACTGAGCACCGGTCTGAGCTCAGACCTCCAGAGGGAGCTCGGAGTAGAGATGCAACTTCTTCTTGTCAAAGGGGGCCAGCTGAGGTGTCCGAGCATCTCATCAGGATCCTCCTCTTTGGCGGTAGTGAAAGCTGAAAAGAGTATATGTCTTAGCCTGGGAACGTCTTGGGGTTTCCCAGTATGAGCTGGAAAACCATGATGGGGAGAGGGAAGTCTGGAAAACCCTGCTAAATGAAGATAATAAAAGAAGAAAATGGTGGTACCATATATAAATTGAAATAACAGAAAAAATACAGATATTTCAACATAAGAGTAATATTTCTTGACTCTTTAGAGAGGATATAATCTAACACTGTTGCTGATGAAAAAGTGTTGCTGTTAGCTGAAAGTATGTGAGAAAGCTCCGCTGTACGGGATAAAGTGCACCTTGAAAGCAGCTTCAGTATGTTCGTATGTTTACATTTTTTCTCACTTTTTTACTTGTGTTGTTGTTGACGTCTGTGCAATGCGACGCATCCAGCTTCATGATGATCGTTGTGAAGGTGGGGGGGACATCCATCCTGCTCGTCTCTGCTCCCAGAGCTCAGTGAGTTCATGCCCACATTGTTCCCATGGTAACCGATGAAAGCTCATGATTACGTTGTCTAAACAGAAGATAATTCTGTGATGGAGAGGAATCTGCTCACTGGTTAATTACAAAGATCAGATTATTTCAACAACAGATCTACTTGGCCTCTTAAGGTCCCATATATAAACTATACGTATACCGTACATTGTAAAATATTTAATGATTATTATTATGTAATTTCCTTTTCCCCATAAATGGTAGCACAACTATGCTGCATGTTTCCACTGAGACCCCATTCATGCACCTTATTGCAGCCCCCTGCATTTCATTACTGGTGACAGATTTATGGCCCACAGCTGTAACTTCTACCAAATTTCCAGATAGCCTTAATTTGCTGCATAGTGAAAGTTCCCCCATCAGCTCAGCTTCCTGCGTAAAGCCTCTTCAAAAGACTCCCCCGCTGTCTGACAGATTTTCTAAACCTTTAGTGCATTTGGAATTACAGGAGCGGCTTGTTTCAGACATCCATCATGCTTTCCCGGCTTTTGAAAGTGCTGCTTTGAGCCATTCAGGGTCCATGTTGGTAAAACGAGATTGCAGGGAGAGGCCTTCTCTTTGTGACTGCAGTTATTTCCATTTTTCTTTTCCTGTTTCAACTGAAGTCAGATGTATTTGTTATGAGCCCAAGTGAAGCACTTCTCCTGTTTAATGCATCTTTTGAATCTAAGGAAAATAAATTGCATATTAGGAGTTTCTGAGTTTGAAACTTTTCTGTAGCTGCAGACAAAAGACTCACTGACTCACTCTTAGCACACTTAGGGTAAAATGTTCAGTTAGTGATTGAAAAGACAATGAAGTAACTATTGGACATAACCACTGAGCAACCTGTGGGCCGCTGAGAAGAGAGAACACACGACCACATGGCTGCTTGTTGTCATGAACCATTCATATCCAGAGTGTAGTATTCCAAGCAGGCAGCGTCTTAAAGTGGAAACATAGGAAAACATATCCGTTGTTTCCTGGTCGTGATTCTCCTCACTTAGACTCACTGGGAACAATGTCTTCAAAGCAATTGAAAATGATTAGAAATGAAGGAAAATTAAATGAGCCATTATTTGCTTATATGGCTGCTGTTGCGCAGAAGTTACATACATCCTCCCACTAAAACTATAATTCATGCACGGTTGAGTTTTCTGCACCACTTTGAGTGCTGACACATATCTTGTGCAGTAACTTTGAAAGGGAACCTTTACAGTATCCCATAAACTCCTTATTCTGTATACTTATTCCTCTAATGAGACTCATACAACCAGAACACAGTCTCTCCAAGCTTGATTCAAAACACAGTGTGTAACTGAGGAATGCTTTTCATCCTCACTCAAGACATACAAGCTAAAACTAAATGAGATGTGATCCAGAATATGATATAGTACATTATTTATCATGGCCGTAATAAAAATACAACGTGACTTCCCGCTCTAGAAACTGTAAACATATGGTCTCTGGAGTGATATTAGTTAAGACTCTAATTCAAAAATGTATTCTTCATAATAATACATCATATATATATATATATATATATATATATATATATATATATATATATATATATATATATATATATATATATATATTAGGGCTGGGCAAAGTTTTTAAAAAATAACTGTTTAATTGCATGATTTTTCTGCGATTAATTGCATTATACACCAAATTCTCTCTGGAGCAACAGGAAGTTAACATACATACATAGTTATAAATATTTTTTCCTTTTTTTTCTGAGCAGGTAGTGTTCAGTAGTAAGGGTCCCTGTGAGGGACAAACCATTCATTCTTATGTCCATGTTTAGTCTGTTGCTTACGTTAAAGATGTATGTTAAAGACCAGCAATTGATTCACTTTATACAAAAGCAATAAGTGCTTTTCATATTTTCCAGTTCAGTTCAGTTTTCTTCTTCCTTAGTGAGAAAAGTCCAGTCTGTGTTGTCTAGAACAAGTGCACTGAACATCTTGTGATGTGAGGAAAGTTCTCCTCTTTGAGAGAAGAGTAAAGATCCAGAAGTGATCCCTTAAAGTGCTTTGTCATAGTGGATCAGACTGCTGGGTCAGGAGCTTTCCGCATGCGCAATTAACTTTAAATCTGGACGCGGAGCCTGCCGGTACATATACATGTAGTTTATTTGCCTGCCTGTGATTGTGTGTAAAGTGGCTCGCGGGAGCACCGCTGCTTGTTGAGAACAGAAGCTACCAAACAATACGTGCTTTCACGTCAGACTCACTTTGTCACGCTGCCTATCGGCGAGGCTGCGGAAGTGTGCGCGCGCACCTACATGAATCACCTTCAAAGTGAAAGCAGTGCCGCTGTATTGCGTTATCTTATTTATGTATTTCATGTTTGATTGACCTCACGAGGACGAAGACGCCCAGGTCTGAATTACGCCGTCTGGAGAGATTTTCAGAATATTTCCATCACAGAGGATTTTACACATTGGAAAGAGTTTAATTAAATGAACCATTTTTGAAAGACATCAAGAACGTCTTTGTTCCTTTTCATGTCTCTCTTCAGTGCGTGTTCCTGCATTGCACTGACAACATCAGCTGCACAGTCCCCTCCATGCCATTTATACAAGGCCGTGGCTCTCTTATGTCATGAAAACAAGACCTTGAATGTTTTATTTTTATCTTTCATTACATTTTTTTTTTTTTAAACAATTACAAATAACAGTCCCCACTTGGTCAGTGTAGGATGACGGTCCACTGTTGGTCATGCATGTGTGTGTTTTGGACATGAAGCCATTGCTGATTGACAGAAGCTATATTTTTCCTGTTCATTTGATTAAATCTTGTAGATAAGGTCATTTTGGAAGTTAGAAATGGGCATATACGAGACAATGGTTTGATTCAGAAGGACACATTTGCAGGAGATCCTTCTGCAGTAAACAGTAGAATATTTTATTACTGACATAAGAGCAAATGTTTAAAAGGCAACAAAATGATGAGGAAAGAGACGTAACATCAAATAATCTGAACTGAGTAACAGAGTAAGTACATTGTAATAACCCTCACTCTCCCTCTGGAACAGGCCGGACTCAGAGGAATGTGTGTCTCTCCCAGTTTCAGACAGAATGAAGGGCGTGATGTTTATTTTTCTCTCCAGAAATATCCCAGGGTGACATCAAGCTGGACAGTTGCATGCGGCCGGGTCACAGGGTGGAGGTGGCATCTGGAGGCGAGGCACAGTCTATGAACGCAAAGACTCCTGCTGCCAGAAACACAGAACCCACAGATGAAAGCCAAGCCAGTAATGACAAACAAATCAGGATGGAGCCTGCAGATGTGTTCACTGTCCGTTTCCAGACATAAAAGCCGTTGTGGCGTCCAGATTGAATTACATTACTCGTTTCCCTTTTCATTGGGTCTGTCGGACAAAAGATCCACTTTATGAGCTCTGTGCTGAAGATGCAGAGCAGATGGTAGAAAGGTGAGTTTTACACACCTCAAGGACTCCTTAAGCCCTCTATCAGTGAGCAAACTGCTCAGATTTCTACCATTCTGCTCTCGCCTACACTGCACCCCTTTACAATAAACCTGATGGTGTGAAAACAGGTGCTTGGATCATCCACACAATCACCCAGCCAGGTAGTCGGTCAGCCTAATGTCTGACTTTCTCAATGCGTAAAGGATAAGGCTAATGTATTAGATATGTCGCATCATCCCAAACTCTCTGATAGTTTCTGGCCTCACAACACTTTTTGACTTCCTCATTGCAATTCTCGATGCAAAAGGGGTTGACTTGGAATGACAAACCCACAGAGCTGTATCACCATCTGAACTCTACAAAGTTTCATTGTAACGTGTAAGCCTTGTTGCTTGTCTACAGCCGGGGGCAGCTTTATATTTTAATCAAAAAGTTCTAATAAAGCAAAGAAGACAAAGAAGTCCACCCCAACCTGGAAGCTAGCATGTTTCTAATATATTTAGTCTCTGCAGGATTGCCCTTCGTCTCTTCAGCCCCCTCTTTGTGAGTGTAGTGTCAGAACAGCGCGCTAGCTGTTAGCATTATTAGCACTTTGTGTGCCGTGTAGTGACAAGCAGAACCGTTGAATCTCTGGGCAGGAGAACATGTCTCTCCACAACTCATGGTCATTGTTTCCTTACAGTATGGAGGCAACGTGGTCCCCAACAGTAGAGAAGAGCAACAGCTGTTGAGCAGACGGTGAGTCATAACAGCCCTAAAAGTAGATTAGGGTAAAAAGTCACTTTGAATGTGACACTTAGAGGTCACACATCACAAGTGTTGTGCTGGTACCTCTGCACCTCATGAGGAAGGAAAAGTCAAGCAGCATGCTGTGGCTCGCCAGAACCTGGAGCTGACGACAGCAGACGTCTGGAAGAATTAATGAGGTCAGCCATTTTGATCGGTTAACAATATGATTTCTCAGCGTGTGGCCCTGGCTGTTGTCTGCCAGAGGAGAGGAACACATGACTTTTGCCTAATTAACTTGTGCCGCTGGTGACGAATCGGACCCTTAGCACCACTGTAAGGACCTGCTGAAGTTATCGGCCGCTTGAGTTGCTGCTAAAGTCATCATTAGAGGAAAAGCCGTCGGCTACTTTCCTCCACAACCTGTCATATTATGATTCATTTTTACCTGCTCCCTGCTCTTGAGCAGCAAATCTCGGGCCAGAACATCTGGCTGCATGGTTCAGGGTAAGGGCAGCTGAAGATGGTTGCTGCGTTTTCCTCATGGAGCTGTGCAGACAGAGCTGTGTCACCTGTGTCACTGTGGCAAATACAGATGATGAGACCTTAGGGTGAAGAACGAGTCAAAATAAGTAGAGAAGTGAGAATGACTTTCTTTGCCGCTCTGCGCTGAAGAGCAAAATGTGAAAGTTGAGATAAAAATGTCACAGGTGAGCTCTCAAAATCAAATATAGCCCTGAATAAAATGTATTGTAGCCTGTATAAAAAAAATACAGACTTTATACATATAGGCTGGTTTTCTAATGAGTCTAGTTTCACCAAGGTCCAACTTAAATGTAATTAATTCTTTATTCAAACCTAACGAGGGCTTGGCAAGTTAAAGTTAACTTGTTACAAACACGTTAACTTCGCAATCCTTTGACGTCGTTAATTATTTGATCATGCGTTAACTGCATTATTTTTTTTTGCATTTGGGAGGGGCTTATCACTTCTGCATACAGGTGCTGCACTTTAAATCTCTCCCAGACATTTGTTGTTCAGACCTCGGCGTTTTATGTCTCTCCCAGTCCAGCCCGCCTAAGGGCAATCAAAAATTAAAAATAAATAAATAAGATGCACGCCACAAATGTAATACAACAACACTTCTTTTACTCTGAAGGCAATTTATGTATCTGTGCACGCGCTTCCGTAGCTTCACCGACAGGCAGTGTTGACGACTTGCTGACTTGAGCCTGACATGAAAGCTGATTGTTCTGTAGTTTCTGTTCTCAGTGAGCAGTGAATGCTGCCACGAGCCACTCCGCCTCACAAAGCTCTCACAGGCGGTCAGTCTCACAGGAGCCTCGCGCTGCAGTCTCCAAGTCCAGATTGAAAATAAATTGCGCATGTACGAAGCTCCTGACTCCACGGTCTGATATACTCTGGCAGAGCACTTTAAGTCAGTATCACTTCTGGATCTTTACTCTTCTGTCAAAGAGTAGAACTTTCCACACATCAGAAGATGTTCAGTGCACTTGTTCGAGCCAACACAGACTGGACTTTTCTCTCTGAGTTAAACAATTGAACTGAACTGGAAAACATCAAAAGCACTTATTGCTTTTGGATAAAGTGAATCAATTGCTGGTCTTTAACATAGATCTTTAAGATAAGCAACAAACTGAACATGAACAAAAGAAGAAGTGGCTTGTCCCTCTACTACTGTCCTTTACTACTGAACACATTGTTTATATTGTTCCCTAATAAAAGACAAATGTTTCTTCTGGTACCTGTTCATAAAAAAAGAAAACAGATTTCCTGTTTAACTTGCTGTTGCTCCAAAAGTGCCTTTTTTTTGTTCTGATAACATAACTTTAAAATAAAAGCATGCCATGCAATAGTTTTTACCGCATTATTGAATTTGGCGCATAATGCAATTAATTGCGATTACTCGCAGAAAAATCATGCGATGAATTAGGTCATTTTTTTCAACTTTGCCTAGCCCCACTGATAACCCTTACAGCTAATCCTAAACTACTTAGTAGAAATGATCAGACAAAAAGCTTTTGCCAATGTAGAAGTTATCAAGAGCTCCAGAGCAGAACCAACGACACTACATCACCACTGTCCCTGACAGAATCCGTGGCTTAACTGCGGGGCTCCTCACTGATGTCAGATCAGCTGTTATTCACGGTACATGACTTCCTGGTTAAAACGTGAATGTCACCCAGGAGAGAGGTGATAACTGTTGGAAACAAGCGACCGCTAAGCTGTGCCCCTCATACACAGAGCTGTTAGCCTGGAGGTGGACTCAGTGTAACAGAACACATGAACCCAACAGACTGAACAGAATATTCAACTGAAGAGTGTCTGAACCACTGTGAACGGTTACGTACTCTATCTGAACAGCGGGAGAAAAACAGAAGTCTTTGAACTGCTCAGTCAGTAACTTCCAGTCTTTGCAACTAAAAGAACAAAAAGGACTTGAAGAGTCATTCATAACGTATGAATTCAACACTGATTCGTCTGCATGGAAATCAATCTATCAATATGTTGTTGTCAAGTCTGTTGACGCCTGCGGCTCTTTTTGATAGAAGTATGCTAAACAGCAAGCTGTCCTTCCTTCACGCCAACGAAGATGCTTTGTTTTGCACACACGGTAAGACTGTAAGAGTACATTATGGGATGCACGCTGTGGAAATACTGATGTCTCCAAAGCATTATAAAGTCAGACAGCGATATTTACAATAGCTGGCAGAGAATGTGTCACTGTTGGTTGTTTAGCCGCTGAAATACCTTGCATGCATACATGTGTACATGCATGAAAAGTGTGCGACACTAACATTGGAGCTTGAACATATGGCTACCGGACCTAAATCACAGTCACAGTAACCATTTTAGCTGTTTTAGATAGATATTTCCCGCTAATAGTTTATTCATTCCGTTATTATTCTGTTACGTTTGAGTATTTATTTTTAAAAAGAAAAAGAAAATACCTGAGTCAAGATACAACTAAATCCCCTTCAGATAATTTTGTGATGGCCGACTTTGTTGTATCTGCCGGACTACAAAGCCGACATTCCCATTTATTGTGGGATTGCAGTTAAATATCAACAAACTTAATAATAATTTAACTATGTGTTCTGTATGAAAACATGGTTACAGTTATGAGACAACCCAATCAGCCAGATAAACCTTAAAATAACCACATGATGTAGCTAATATATAATATTGATACTAATAGCGGCCGTCATTCGGATGCTGTTGTGGTACTACAGATAATATTATGAACCCAGACACGGTGGAGTTTGATGTTCTGACGTTTGTGGAATTTACACAAAAAGTATAAAGCAGGACTAGTGGTTATTTCTATGGTGGATGGGGGAAACGGTAACATAACGCCAGACGCAGTTCCTGGAGTTTGTGAAATTCACGAGCTGTGTGTGGCTATGGATTGTCTTATGAACCTTAACAGGAGGGCGTTTGATGTTCCCACGTTTTTGTGACTTCCACAAGTATAAAACAGAAGTAGAGGTTATTTCTTCCATAGTTGATAGCGGAAAAGATTGCTCTTTTCATTGAGAGAAGCCAGGCCGATAAGCCACACCCCCTTTTGACGCGATTGGTATGAAGACCTTTTTTATCGTCAAGCGAGTAAACTAACACGGTAGACGCGGCGCAAATTTTCGCGCCACTTTTGGTGTGAACACAGCATAAGACACGGCTTGTTGCTAACACAGTCAATTTAAAAAAATAACTAATTACTAAAGATAGATTATTATGTATTTTCCCACATTTGAACTCTAATTTGCAACGTGCAACAGGTCTTATACATAGAGCTCCTTCACGTTGGCGATTCCTGGGATTACCCATCCCATCAGACTTAATCCTTCACCGATCTGGTTCTCTAGCGGTTGTTTTTATAGCTCTGTGACATTGCATCTCCTCTGTCCTTAATTAATTCCTTCATTGAAAGAATAGGTCATCCGCCTTCTCGTCGGCACATTGTGTGCATCTGACAGGCCCCGGCATCACGAAGCTGATTGGAGAGGCAGACCTGCACTCCTTAGTACCGGAGATGGCCCCTTCAGTGGCCATAAATTACAAACTGAGTGACAGCCGGGGATTTAATCCTAATTACATCTGGCTAACCAGAGCCAAAACTGAACCTTTTTTTAAGGAAAGCCCTTACGCCAGCGCGACCTGTGAGTTCCACACGATCTATGGGAGCTTCTTCCACATTTCTCCTTTGTTGTATTCCCTGTCTCTGGGGTCTGACAAGCATCAAGGTGGGGGTGGAGGGGGGGGGGGGTACATAAACACAAAATAACATTGCAACATTCAGTGAACAGGTTTACGTTGGCAGAACAAGCACAGAACCCTGCGGAGGTTGTGACGGCTCAGGTAGCAGATATCAGTAGAACTACTGATGACCACATTCTCAATCCTCCCTGAACCAGGTTATCATATAAATGAAATCAGAGGAGCCTAATCTGTCATGTCCCTGTGCTGCTGCAGTGTAATGCTGATACAGAATTGTAATTATCTGTGTCTGGACCCACTTCCCTGTTTCCTCTCAGCTTTTCCTTGCTCTTTTTTCTCCTCGCAATCGTTCTTTCTCCTCTCTTTCTTCGGCCTCCTCACACCTCCGTACCTCCCCTCTGGGCTCTCGATCCCTGTGGAGAGACTGCAGCCCGGCTGCTTTATTGAACAGCGTCTCCTCATCTTTTATTTTATCGAGCGGCCCAGCCGGCGGCGTGCCTGCAGCCCGGTCCTAGTGCATTGCACCCCATTTGTCTTCATGTTCGGGTTTCTTTTCTTTGCTACCCACTGACGGACAGCAACCCTTGTCCTGCTACAAACACACACATACACACACACACATACCGTACCAGATGTCATATTGTATAATATGCAATGTGGGGGAGGTGAGGTTCTGGCAATGCACAGGCACCGTATTCTTTATGGATCAAGAGTAATTTGCCCCCAGCCACATATGTCCCAAGCTCAGCTTGGAAGCCCTCACACGTGCTGATGTTCAGGATGCACAGATGTTCCGTTTTGGGGCATGTTGGTGCTGATGTCTTCTAACTCCACAGATTGAAATCCATGTTGAGATACACAAGAATAAAGTACATTTAAGTGCTGGACACAGGCCAAAGCAACATGTGTCTTTAAATTAGACTTTTTGCTCCCGATCACAACTCTGCTGCATCCATGTGTGTGGATGTGATTGGGTATGTTTCATTTCCGTTAAATGTTTTGCTGCTGACTCTCTCCCTGCATCATCATCACGTGTTTTATTCAAGAATTGATCACATAACAAGTCAGCCATATTTTGTTTTTTAAAAGCTTTAATTTTGAAGCAGCAACATCAGGATATGTTTGGACTCAGTCTGGATTCCGCACAAACTGTCTACGCCGAACTGAGATGTGGGCTCAACACGAGCCAGACCACTTTAGTATGTGGCTTTGCAAGATCTGATCTCAGAGCTACACACTTGATAGTTAATGTGTGGAGGCATGATCGGATGACACAAGTCGCTTTGAAACGAGCAGTCTGACCCCGGCAGGTGTGAGAGAGCCAGATGCTCAGGAAGCCGTTCAGTGTCATGGACACTGCACGCCTGACTCCTCCCCCTCTGCAACAATAATAACCATATTATGTGTGATATTAGTTTTTCAACATCAAACAATATTACTTTCATTATGTGAAATACAACTTTTTTTATCTTACTTTTCAATATAATTGCCATTATTACTGTCAATATCAAGCAGAATATTACTTTTCTATTTTAGTTTATGTTAGGCACTGGTCTTAGTATCTATTCTTATACACTTCATTATTTGTCTTTGGGCTCATTAGAGAAGAGAACCATTCACGCTCATATTCACACCTACAGGCAGTTTAAAGTCCAATTAACATGAACTGCATGTCTTCGGACTGTGGGAGGAAGCCAGAGAACCCGGAGGGAACCCACGCTGTCACGGGGAAAACGTGCAAAGTCTACACAGAAGGACCGCCCAGACCGGGAAGTGAACCCAGATCCCTCTTGCTCTGAGGTGACAGTGTAGCCCCTTATTACATCTCATCTTATATTATCATAGCTCATCTTATTTTAAGCTCTTATGTACTGGACCAGGGGTCAGAAACCTTTCCTATCCAAAGAGACATTTTGCCTTTTTTTCCACAAAAAAAGCTACTTGTTACAGCTTATGAAGTTGTATATATAGTCGTAATGTATACACTAGGGCTGGGCACATTAAAGCGTTATAAATGCGGCAACAGCATGTTGTTGTTTTTTGCATTGGGAGGCTTAACGTTACACAGCATTGATGCAGCAACCAGCGTCCTTCGAATCACAACGAATGACGCGCATGAGCCTCAAGACGCATCATCATCAGGGGAATACACAAGTTGTATGACACGGAGCGCACTACACAAGTGATGGCGTTACTACGTGCAGCAACAGTTGTTCTCACTGAGATCAGTGGACATCGCTGTAACACGGTTATCTCAGTTACAGTTTGTAGCGTACTCCTCCGACAGATGGTTTTGCACTTTGACTGATGGTTTTTGAATGTGCTTTATTTATTCCAAAAACCAACATAAGAACGAGTGCTTCTTCGGGGGAGTGCTGATACCGTTTCTTACTCCATTCAAAATTGGCCATAAAGACCGTAGCTTTAGCCGTTAAATGGCGCAATACGCGACTTACGCTTTAACTTATGCTTCCATTTTTCGTGTTCAAAATAAAAGCACCTTATCTCAAAACAGGAAACCAGATTTATTTTGCTTACGGCAGACAAAAAACATGCAACAAAAACAACAACATTGACTTTGGCCTTCAAACACAGTCTAGCAAGTTCTGCAGTACTTGAACAGCAAAACAACTGAACATGGACAAAAGAAGGAGTAACTTGTCCCTAACAGGTACCCTGCACACACTGTTTATGTTGTTTCCTCATAAAAGACAAATGTTTCTTCTGGTACCTGTTCATGAAAAAAAAAAAAGATTTATATACTGTTGTTAACTTGCTGTTGCTCCGAGAGTGCCTGTTATATTGTTTTGATAACATTACTTTAAAATAAAAGCACGCAATACACTAGTTTTTACTTCATATTGAATTTTGCGCATACTGCAATAAATCCCAAAAATCCTCATAACAGCATAATTTTTCAGATACAGTCTTTCATCTTTGCCCAGCACTATCCCAAAACTTTAGTTTGTTGTATCTATGAAATTATACAACCAGAATAAAGACAAATATTGACAAATATTGCTATTTCACCTGTTATAACTATCAAACTCTTTTGAAGAGAAGAACGTGTCGGCGACACTGAGGTCAATTAAAAAACAAAACAACTATGTCGTCCTTAAGTCCTGTCCTTGAACTGCAAGGTTTGATCCCCATAAGAGTTTTCCATTGCAAACAGATATGTTTTTCTACGTTTACACTGAGCGCCCTCACTTCGCTGGACTTAAAAGCACCGCCAACGGAGGACCTATCCGTTTTTACTCACGGTCGCCTCACTTATGAGCTGCCACAGAACTAGCAGCAGTAGTTAAGTTTGGAGACTTGATCCACTTCCTGAAAGTATATTTACTTTGCTTAGTTTGCTGCAGCAGTTGAGGAATCGCTCTTCTTCGCTCATCTGAAGCTTGATACTTCTCAGCTGATGCTGAGTTGTGTTTGAGTCTTTCAATGAAATGAAAATGAATGAAAAGTACTTTATTAATCTCCAAGGAGAATTTTTTTTTGTCATAGTAGCAGCATCCCACACTTAAAGACATTCAATGAAATAAACTAAACTAAACACACAAATAAAATAATTAAATTAAATTAAATAAATAATAACAGGAACAGGGATAACAGATATATACAAAAATAAGAAATAAATATATATATGTAAGCAAATGAATATATATATATATATATATATATATATATATTTATATATATATATATATATATATATATATATATATATATATATAGGGGGTTAGAGTAGTGCAAAATAGCAAAATATATGTATGTAACATATATATAATAATGTATATACATGAGTGTAAGCTATATACGTGTACAGTGAAAATTAGTCCACGGATCTGGACTGGAGGGATTTATTGTAGAGTCTTATTGCCGTGGGCAGGAATGCTTTCCGAACATTAAATAATTTGTTGTCTGATAACTTCTCGCCACATATCAAGCAGACAGTTCAGCCAGCATCAATAGTGAAACCAAATCAATATGTCCACACTGAATTAAACTCTATTTTTCTCTGTGACTTTTTTTTATTTATCTGTTGATGGTTTAGCGAGGGCGGGGCTCTGTGAATCATGAGCAGCCACAGCGAGGTAACAGGATGAGATCCACATTTTAGTTCAAGAAATGTTTTTTTTTTTTTTTTCCAGTGACCCAATATCACCTCAAACTCCAAGATAAGAAGAGTTCCCTTTAAAAGATTGTCTACTGTGCAAAATATTATTTTTTTTTTTTCAAAGCCTTAGGCGACCCGCAGCCGCAAGTTGCCGACCCCTGTACCAGACTAAGTATTTAGTCCAAACTTGTTACAAACCTCCGCAGACTCCCACGGTGAAGCTTGTGTCCAATCCAATGAAAAGATATGAATGACACTCTAACGGCAAAGTAAATTGTCCAAGGAGGAAAATCAATTTGGAAAATTGCTTGAATTCTTGGAGGCCCGTTTCATTGTCATTAGGAGATCTCACAGACGGAGGGGACAAGATGAATGGCTCCTTGTGCTTAGGGGGCATGTACATAGCTTATACAACGGCCTCAGAGGGCTTATTCATTCTGTCTCTTTTCCACCAACCACTGTTGGTCCTGTTTCTCTGCCTTTTAAAGGCTCCGCAAGGTAATAATCGATCAGAACCTCTCAAAAAAAATTCACTTAAAGTCTCATGTCAACTTTCACAATGTTGAGGAATTCTGTTGTTTGGTCTGACGTGTGATCCACAGAATAACTGTCTTTTGTAACAAGTTTGTGACTGCCATAATCCTAGATATTACTCATAACAACAGCAATTATTCCATAGTCATGAAGGCAACCCGCCACTGTAGTGAGGAAGTGAACAGATGTTGTCATTATCTTCAGCCAAGATGTGCACAATGCATGAATTTTGCTTCTAGTCACTCCTTTGTTTCCTCCAGACTTTTGTTGCCCAACAACAGCTTGAATTAGATCACTGTCCAGTGTTTTGCTCTGATGATTAGCTCATGAGCTACTGCAGGCGCTCGTGATTGCTGAGGCGTGAGCGGAACAAGATACAGCCGAGAGAGTGACTTGTTGTCATGCACAACTCCTCCGATAGCCATCTGTTCCAGCATGTACAAGCACTCTGTGTGGGAGCCCACAACATATCCCAGGGGCGTGCAGACACCAAGGGGAACAGAAGCTGTGTTACTTCTTATTTAGGCTATGTTCCACAGGTGTTTACCTCATTGGCCACATGGACGAATTCATGACGAAAGACACTGGATGGGTCAAATCAATGCAGGCCTTTCATTCAGGAGGCTGTTGTTTGAATTCCATGTGCACATGAAGTTTATCCGACACTCTGTCAAGAAGACTCTTTCCTCCTTCATTCTGTCTCCCTGCCTTTCTTCGGCTGATTATGTGCATTCACTGACGTGAACCAACCCGATTCGGCCACAAACTCCCAAAGCCAATGATACATTTTGTTTTGTCAGTCGTTAATCACGTGATTTGTTACTCGTCACTCGCGAGCCAAGTCTTTAGCCAAGTCATCGTCAAGCAGGATCTTTTTCTGAACTTAAATTAACTGAAGTAGTTGTGTTGGCCAAACCTAACTTCCTGTGAAAACAGAAGTTTTCTTCTGTAAAGACACTATAGTTTATCTATCTATCTATATATATATATATATATATATATATATATATATATAACAGCCCCCGTCGCGCCGGATCCGGGACATTAACAGCCCGCCTCGCGCTGGGTCCGGGGCGGTAACGGCCCGTGTCGCACCGGTTCCGGTCTTCTCTAAGTCGGGTTGTCAGCTTCGTTTGTGTTTGATCAAAACATAAACTATGGATGATTAACCGATTACAAATGTATTAACCGACAATGTATGTTTTGTATACCATTTTCTCTGGAGCTCATATATAGAGCTCATATATATTTACTTTAATACTACTAAGAGGGCGCCCCATTTGCCATTGTGTTCTTTAACGTCAGTTAACTGCACCGGTCATACAGAAATGTTTTAAAATGTTAGAGTTGTGATTAAAGGTTTGAGTGGGCCGCAGAAGATTTTCAGATTTCAAATTGGGCCACGGCATTCTTGATTTTGGGAACCGCTGGCTTTAATGATAGCTCTTTTCACGCAAGTGAACTGACACGGAAAACGTGATGCGAAAAAATTGTGCCGCGTTTGATGTGAATGCAGCATTAGGCTTCAGCCTGAGATTTAAGGTTCTATGTATAGAAGCAAGAGATTTCTAGAAGCTTCTTTCCTGTCCCACTGATCAATCACAGTGCATGTTAACAGTTGTGGTTAACAATCACACATCCACACCATTTCCCTCGTCAAAGAATACACCCAGCTTGTCAAACTAAAGCTCTGATTTGTTGAAGTCTATGACAATTAACGACAACGTCCACTCCCTGTGTACTAATCTGCAAAGGCCTACTTATACTGCTTTGCTCCCATAGGGACTCAGAAGGAAAAAATCCAAAGGGAAAGTGCAGGTGATTGGACACAGGAGGAAACAATCGAGGACAGGGCAGAAAATCACAGGGGTATGAAGTACAGGGACACAGAGGCCACACGAGACAAGACTTTAACATTTTACAGGAAACAAGAAAAAAATCAAACCATAACAATTTTTGCTGAACCGTGACATCGAGATAGAGCTACAGAGAACTGTGGGTCAGTTCTTTCTCATTGCGCATTGATTGAATGGATATCATGATATTCTTGGTTGAAATTGGTTGGTAATTATTTTTCCCCCCGCATAAATAATTAAATAGGTTTACAACATGACGAGGGATGTGATCTGAAATGGCTCACAAGGCCTTTCAAGGTTTAGTGCTTTTTACTCATTCACAACTTTTAAATACATGTCTGCCTTCACACTTGGTCGGATGACACGACATACATCGCTGTGTCAACCTGTGTGGGTGTGTGCGCCCTGTACAAGCACAAAACAATGATGGTGATCAATAACAGTCGTGCGAGCAGAGTGACCTGCACACCCAGACCACAGACCACTCAGAACGACAGAAGCCCACAACTCAGCATGGTACTCCCTCCCTTGGGCCTCAATGCAGTATGGAGTGCTAAGGGCAGCCATAGCCATATATATACATATATATATATATATATATATATATATATATATATATATATATATATATATATATATATATATATATATATGAATATCTGTTGTGGCAGGCGGAGTTTGAAGGTGACGGACAAAGTGTACAACTCTCCAAATTGGCTCAAGGTTGACGCTTCCCCCCTGAGGCTTCTCACTGAGCAGGAAAAGGACAGAATGACAGCTGTGAAATGAATGGACCCACACTTAAAGCACCTCGACAAAGAGGCAGAGAGCCGTGTGCTGGATGCTTTTGTTGACCAAATTAGACGACAGTCACGCATGTTCAGACATTGAAATCATAGATATCTGCTGATCACCTTCAAATTATGTGTTACATTTGGCATTACATTTGGCAACACCTGGCATTTCTGTACTTATCTAAAGAGTAGCTACTGAGAATATTTTTTTTCTTTTCCAATTTCCCTGTTGTAACCAACCTCTTCATCACTAGTATGCATATGCTTGTGAATGTGTTCCACGTAGGGTATTTGTTACAAGTGAACAGTTCCATTTGAATTCATTCATCTTTTCAGGGAATCTTGAGGAATGCTTTGTCCTGGTGATGCTCTAATCTCACATATGGAGAAATGAACAAGCTATCAAGTGAGTTATCGATGATGCCTTGCCAGCTGAGCACTGCTAGAGAGCAGCACATAGCCAGTCACTGTTTGCATTTGTTCACCGAGGTTCAAGTGCAGTCATTCATCACTAGGTGTAGGGTGAAGCTGTGCACCAGTGAGGTGACAGGACACTGAGGCTTATTAAGGTTTGTGTCTCGTCTGCACTTATTTGAAGGGCATTTGGTGCCCAGAAGATCTAACGGCGCCATTTTTGGCATCAATAATGACCATGTTTCTGAGCGCCTGGCTTTTCAGACCTTGTCATCAGGTAGACTGTCCTTTCATGAATCACAGCATCACCAGTCCTTTACACTGTGGTCAGGGAGGAGGTCATGATGGATTACTGTTTGTCCCCAATTTTCTGTAGCCAGAATGGTTATACTGCATTCTAATAAATCGCCCCTCCTCGACTAAACACAATAACTGATGACCCTATGTTGAAAGAAGTGATAAATTGTAGTATGTAGTCAAGACCCTTGACTGTCTTTGGACAGGTCTTTTGGACAAACGATATAATTATATATTGAACAAATATAGTAATGCCTGAAAGCAAATTAAACAGCAAAGCCTGGGGACAAGACTAAGTAAGCCAATTTTACATGCTTCAAACACAACTCAACAACCAAAAATAAACATAACAATAAGAACTATTTGAAAAGAGGGGTGCTGCGATCACTTCTGGTGTAGTGACCAACACCATGGACCGCCACTGCTATACACATCTTAACTAATCTCACAAGGTATTTTAGATATCCCTGGTAGTTGAGGATATAAACGAATTTTAGTATGAATTTAAAAATGTTTGCAATTTTTGCGAAAAAACCACTAGTGTTGTATGAACCCCAAATGAGTTCTAGTACCTGTGTTACTTCATATATTTTTTTATGATTTTTTTCAATGTATATTTTAATTATAATTATTTATATATATCATCCAGCAAGATTATGAGCAAGATTTGCCAACGATCCTGGTTCAGGGCCTTAACAACATTCCACATAACACACCTTTTTGGAAAGGTTCGGACTCAAAGAATCATAATCACAAATCCCTGCGAAAAAAAACTTTGGAATATTGGGAAGGAGTTTTAGTAAAAAAAACAAAAAAACATGTCGTTTGGTTCAAAAATAGAAAAGTTACTTGTTCTGTGGGGAGACGTTGTTGGGTTTTTACGTGCTACTGCTTTAAATCTTCAGGAGCTTCTGCTGGTGCTGTATGACCCGGATGCCAAAAACAACCCTTCAGGGAAGCCTCTTCTGCCTTCAAAGTAGTCCGCCGGCAAAAGAAAGACAAAGCTGTGGCTGTTTTGTGACTTTACAGGTACATGCTTTGTTAGTTTTTAGTTTGTTATATTCCCACAAGCCTTATGCTGTGTTCACACCAAACGCGACAAAATTTGGTCGCGCGACCAGATTACATGCAAAGTCAATGCACAGCTGCGACGGAGCTGCGTAGACGCAACTTTTCCGGCGAGTGACGTAACAGACGCGTTTGAGGCGACATGAACAGCATGTTTGCAGCGGGGCAAACAGAGCATTGGACGCGACAGGTTGTCGCGCGAGTTGAAATTTCCCAACTCCGATGACAAAAACGCGTGAGTCATAGTTGTGTCAGCCAATCTGCGCTGAGATGTTCTGCTCGTCACTGCTGTCCTGTTGTTGAATCAAACTGCTGCCGGTGATAACAATGATAGCGGCCGTCAATCAGACGCTGTTGTGGGACTACGGATATTATTATGCACCCAGACACGATGGAGTTTGATGTTCTGGCCTATGTGGAATTTACACAACAAGTATAAAACAGAACTAGTGGTTATTTCCATGGTGGATGACTGCTGGTTACCTTTGTAGTAAGCCAGACGCAGTTCCTGGAGTCGGTGAAATTCACCGAGCTGTGTGCGGCTACAGATGCTATTTATGAACCCAAACAGCAGGGCGTTTGATATTCCCACATTTTTGTCACTTCCACAACAAGTATAAAGCAGAACTAGTGGTTATTTCTTCCAAAGGTTATTGCAAAAAAGATCGTTATTTTCCTGGAGAGAAGCGACGAAGATAAGCCACGCCCCCTTTGTTGCGGCTCGATTAGTCATGCTGTGTTTGGTGTGAACACACTTTTTTTGTCGCGCGATACAACTGACTACTTTCGGCTGAGCAGGTGTCAGTTGGAGCGTCTTCTGAGCAGTAGAGTCGTGTTTCGATCTTGAATTTTAAAACTCTTTTATATGTGTCACTTTCACACACTTTCACTCATGCATTCCGTGCATTTTACTTAGCCTTATTTTTATTATTATCATTTTTTTTATTGTATTGTATTTATTTATTTACTGCAGAATTAACTGTAAATATTCAATACTCCCAATTAAATATCCATGCTCCCTCCTTCTTGCACTCTGTGTCATGTTTAGCATCCAATGTTTGTTGTTAAAGGTTTTGCCCCCTGGGTAACATCCTTCTCACCTTTTTCACCCCTGACCCGTTTTCTTGCCTGAAACATTGTGGTTGAGGAGATATTTAAGTTCATGTTTTAAAAGAAGAGAATTGTTTTCTCGAAATTCTGGCACAGGAGTTCACGGGGTTCAAAAAGTTCATTGTGTAATACTGATATTTGTTACCTGCAGGGATTGGAAGGGGATATAAGTTTCTAACATGTTACACTTCTACATAAAAACCTGTGTAGTTAACACTAGCCAAGAACGTTAGCATGTCATTATTCATTGTTATTGATTGGTGTTTGGCCATGACCATCTTCTTTTTTGGAACAAAAGGAGACACGATAGAGTGGCGTAACTACAACTAAATAATACATAAGAAAAAACACAAATTGTCAATCAGAAGGTAATCTTGCCTGAAGCATCCCATGCTTCATGGTCTGTTTAATACGAAATTACCATAATTTACTAAAAGAACATCATGCTGTATTGAAGAAGACTTGAAACTATAGATTAAGATAGTGTCTTTGAGTGTCACATTATTACCTGCACCAACTTGTCGAGAAGACAAATGTGTATGATATTTCTATTTACATATTCACATACACATACCATGAAAACAAAGACATTCACTGCATAACTATGTTGCCATTGTTACTAATTCAGTTCAAACAAATCAGTGGATAAATGTGCTCCACTGGCCATGCTTTATGAAGTTGACAATGCAATGCAATACATTATTTTGATTTGAATTATTCTCTAATGTCCCAGACTTTGCCGAAGACGATACTGGCTTAAATCATCATTAGCAAAGCAAATAAATAAAGTCACTGAATCATGTGCCTTTGGGAAATATTCTGCTTCACAAATGTCTCAGTTTATTTACAATGTTTAACGTTTCTGTAAATAATCCATGTTCCCTACAGTTTCAAATTTGACATAAACCTCTATTTCCCTCTGGGTACAGAGTTATGGAAATTATTGCTGGACAATGAATTAATGTGATAAATTGTAAACCAACATAATTATTTGTCTGTTATGGTATTTTCTAAACAGCTGATTCACCATCAAGGTCAAATAAAGGTATTCAATGTCTCATGATTGACCCTTTATATTTAATGCTACTGTAATGAGACAAGGCCCTTTGGCTCATGTAGCATCAGCCATATTTATTGTTTATGCATAGCCTATAATGCTTGGAAAGAGTATGGCAGACTCAAATGAAATGTATCCCCTAACCATAAATTAACTGCTTATCCACTGGAAACATCAACACTTATTCCTATTGGACTCACTATAGTCACCATCATATGCCCGTAATATGTCTGAATGTTTCCAAACCTGCTTTGCACGTGTGTCTGAAGAACTTTTTGTGTGAATATGCACAAATCTGATTTTGGGCAATCTTCATGTAATGTAACCTGATTATGGCAGCCTTACAGGTGTATTTATAGTACCTACCACAGAAGACATGGGCTCATCAAGGACAAAGGGGTAGGTGCAAACCACAAACGGAAAAGAACCTTCAAACCTTCTTCATCTTAGTACCTTCATACATTGCTAAAGGACAGAATACATTTATGAATGTCTTTACTTATTCATTTCGTTGTTTGTATGTCTCCACTTCATATTCATCACAATGCACGTGACATTCAAATGAATTGCTGTCTTAGTGAGATAGCAGATAGCTGATGGCTGTTTTTATCTGGAGGGTTCCCGCAAGAAACATCAATATCAAACCAGCAAATCACACTAATTCTTTTTGGCATATTGACACGCTTTCTAGATACCAGTCATGTCAAAGGCACATCACTGCACGTTATTTCCTACAACTTAATCACCGTAGGATGTTTTTGTTAAATTCTTGTGTATATACTGTTTTCCAATTTCAGAATACAGCAACATGCTTTGAGATGAAACACCTCGCTGGTTGAATAAATCATAAAGTTAGAGTGAAACAGTTCTCTTAAAAGAGAAACTCTTATAGACTAGCCATCTATAGCTAAAAGGTGAACGTTTGTTGAACCTCTGACCACACCCAGCAGTGCACTGACACACCTAGAAGTACACTTCTGCATCACTGCAGACAGCAAAGAAATTAAACTACTGGAAGGAGTACATCTTGTGGCCTGTTAAGGATATCAATGATGACAACAATATTTAAACCATTTATTTATTTATTATTGTATTAGATACAGTAATAAACAAGCCTTGTAAAGTAAAACTGGTAATGTATTTTCCTTCACTGTATTACCTCAAAAGGTGTTACCACACATTGACCAGATGTCCTCTTTTCGAGACCTACAAAATGTATCCAGCAGGGGTTCCAAAAAGGTCCGGGATTTTGCCTCGTTGGATATTTGTGTTTCTCTGGGTCTTTGCCCATTTCCAATCTGGCAACACTGAGCACCTTACCAGCACCTTGGCAACTTCACTAGTTGCATTGTTTACAACAGCACATGACATCTGCAGCCATGCCGAAACGTAAATGCAAGTTCACGGACGAACTAAAAAAAAATACCCATGTTAATCGCTGACTCATGGGAAAGAGTCAGTCTTCAGTGAAATATACCCAACCATATGAGGACCGAAAAGTGTCCTAATTTTCTTATTTTAATATGTGGCCATATAAGGAATTCATTAATTATTATTTAAAATATTGTATTTGTTATCATTATTGCTTTATTATATGAGGACTGAAAAGTGTCTTCTTTCTCTCATTTTAACATGTGGCTAAACAAAATATTTATTATTATTATTTATCATTGTTGCTTCAATATATGGACAAGACACATTAAATAAGCACTAGACTAAATGCTACAAAAAAAAGGTTTGTTTTACATTTGCACTTTGCAATTTTGTTAAAGTTCAATAAACAAATGTTCATATAGTCATTTTTGTGATTTCATTTGTGACATTTGTATGCATTCACATATATTCATATGTGGCTTGCTATACACTTTGACAGCTTCAAACTGGCAGCAAGTATCTGTAGCCATATGTCGCCACATGTAGCCTCAGGTGACCAGACGTCCGGATTCAGGCCGGACAGTCTGGATTTTCAATGCCCTGTCCATCAAGCCGGACGCGTATTTGTACTCCTTTTTGGAGTTACACTGGGCCTAAAGAGCCGAGCGAACACGCCAACATTTCTGAGATTGGACTGTGAGACGCGGCGAAAAGCTGATGTTGTAATCTTTGCAATAGAACATCTTTGATGTGACGTGTCGAGTCTTGGCCAATCAGCGTAAAGATGTCTACAGCGACCGTTTATTAATATGTAATCTTCTCTGTACTTGATTTTTTTAAAAATCATCAAGTACTGAAAACTGAAAGTTGACATTCTCTGAATACTACTGTTGTTGAGTCACAAAATGTTATTTTAGGATGTTTTCAGGCATGAAGTTTATTGTTTAAGCATCAAATCTGTAGTTGGTTAGTCAAGAATCGGCTTACTTAAAAAGATACGCCGACGGGTTGAGGTCCTGCTCGCGGGATGAGCAGCCCCGCTGTCAGCGGGTCGTCAGCACTCCGCTTCCTGCCCGAGAGCAGCCTGATCTCGGCAGGGATTTTTTAAATGATCCATTGGCTCCGATGTCTCCATAGCGGTTAAACATGAGATATCATCATCCACAGTCATAAGCAAAGTATATTATAGTATATTGATATAGAAAAAAAGATTTATCTGTGGCCTTGTGAATTTAAAATGACTCATGGGACACCTCTGAACTTAGTGCGCTTTACTCCTGACATAAGAATGAAGAGCTTGGTTTTAATCCACACATGAAAGAGAATAATCACCATTGATACAATGTTGTATTGTGATTTGCACTGTGACAACGGTAGCTACTTCAATGACACAAACATGGAGAACAATAATGTAGCCGAAAAGGAAGGCAATACTTGAAATATGTACACACACACACATTAATATATCCTTTGACAGCAGTGGGCATAAATGCTTGATTTTATGTGCAAGTGAGAGCATGAGGATTAGCTTTTACCAGAGGTGCTGCCAACTCTGACAAGACAGGAGGAGGCAAAGGGAAGGTAACAACATGGGTCCAGGCTGGTAAGTGCAGCACTGGATAGGTCACAGCTGATGGGCACAATGGTGTGGCCATGCAAACACAATGGCTGACTTTGAGGATTTATCAATTATTGAATTAGCACAGGAAGAAATATAAAACTTCAAAAGTTAAAACATTTTCAATTACCAGATCTAATTATGGTTTGGATGTAGTGACCATTAGTCTTACCAGGTCTGTGGAACATAGGTGATCCAGGCTCGGCAGTATTCAAGGGATCTCATGTACGTCCCTCTATGATCAGTACTAACTCATGATTATTATTTAAAAATAATTTAATAGCTTTTAAATTCAGCATTCTATAATATAGGATAAGAAAACACTTTTAGTCATTTAGTTTTTTTATAACACAAAAATGTATAACAAAATTCAACCACAAATATGAACATAAACCAATAATATGACTCGAAGGACTTGAAAGTGACTCGAGAGCTCCCCAAGTTATAAAATTGTTTATATCCTTAGCTTGATGCCACACATGAATGGTGCACCTTTCTGGAAAGCTTACGACCTACAGGAAAAAATGCATATCAATTAACTGTTAATTACACATTTAAAAAATAATATATTAAATATGTACATATATAGTATATAGTTTGATTAAAGATGCCCTATGCAATTATTCACAAAATATCGCATAATGTCCTCCTTCTTGGTGTTATGGATATTGTTATCCAAAATGTTCACCCCGAGTCCCGAGACAGGCAACCAAAATCAAAATATTACATGTGACAAGAAAGTGATACAAAAGTATTGGTGCTGCATTTCAAGTAAAAACTGAGCACAGTTCTGTTTGCCTGAAGCCAGTGTTTGAGATGTGTCTTAAACGTGAAATATGTAGGGCATCTTCATAATACATTGCATTACTAAACCATGGAGCAAACTTTTTTTTGGTTGTTGACAGTATTTTACGATTTATGGAGATAAACAAAATGTCCTTGGTAAAAACCTTTGACTCAAATATGACGAAATTAAACAAGAATTTTGATGTTCTCTGGAAATGTATGAGAATCAGCACATATTTTTCGTGAGATAACTACCATTTGCATATTTATTTATTTTTTAGGTGGGCAGCATGGGGGCAGTCATATTGAGCAGCCATAATTTGTCTGCTTTGAGGTTGTGTGAATTAGATTTGCATGTGTATAAGTAAAATAATAATAACACACTTACTAAATAAATGAAAACAAAAGCTTCTTCACATTTTTATTGGAAAAGAAGTTCTGTTTACCCCTAATATAAGTGCACAGTGTCTCATAACGATCAGTATTAGTCTTATATAGTGTCCATGTGTAGAAGTAAAGTCTAGTGGTGGTCGCATCGAATGAGATGTGGGCCAAACATTTCCAATACCTCCTTTTATATGTTAACAAAGCTGACAAGTTATATTCATTAAAGAAAGTTGATTTAATAAAAAAGATAAAATAAGTTAGATTTTTGGGAAGGGCTGTCAGCACAGTGTTCTGCACCATACCACCTCTTGCCCTGTTTATTTGCACCTGAGAAGAAGCAGAAAGCGGCAACACATCTTTCCTTGTGAGGTGGAAAGACAGCGATGTGAACCCTCAGCTCTTTGAACCTCTGAAAGTTATCCTCTAATTGTTTCAGCAGCGCACACAAGCAGAGACACAGACTCACAGCTGATTTGCTGAACTTGTCAAACACATTTAAAACTATGCGTCTGTGGTATTCCTTCAACTTAAAAAATAAAGAACCCAATCTGGCACTCTATCAATTCCGCTCCATATTAAAAGCAAACATGGCATTTAAATGTGCCAGGCTCTTAATCCTTATACCAGGGACACGTGGTAGCAATACGTGGCCGACAAATCTCTGCCAGACATCCAGAAAAATGTGACATGTTACTTACATGTTAGGTGTTTCTGTGTTTATCACCGATGTCTGTTAATGTTTGCATCATAATAGGCGAACTGTAGCTATTAATGCAGCACCGAGGCCTCATGTGTCAAAGTACAGTGTGCCCACTTCCCTCTAACGAGGACATGTACTGTACCGCTGCCCCGGGTCACAGTCCAGGTCCACGTGCTCCTTAACAGCTTCCCGAAGCAGCGGCCGTGTAGCCGGAGGCAGCGGCCAGATTCTGCAGAGATTAGACATATTAAAGCAGCACTTAAAGTATATGGACCTGATTAGCCCCGGTAATGAAATCAAGCCTGACACCACAGTTCCACTTTTACACACACACACACACACACACACACACACACGCACACACAGAGTTCCCTGTGCCTGTGATCGTCCTTCCCTCAGCTTTCCATCGAGCATAGAGGCAGATACTCTCTCCCTTTCTTTCTCTCATCCTGCAGCTCATAAGCCACACCCCCATTCTCTCTATCTTTCCATTTTCCTCTCATTTCTGGAGTAAGTGTGCTCCCTAGTGTTGTCTCCATCGGTGAGAGACACACAGAGAGGCTCAGAAGGCTGTCATCAAACATACACGTTATACATTTTACACATTATATTATTACTAAGTACATGGTGAGACACAATAGTGGAATAAAACTACTCTCATTACAATGGTACTTGAGAAAAGTAATTAGTCACTGTACTCATTTCTCCTCCCCAAACTGGCCCTGAAAGATGTCCAATGCCAACACTAGTACAGTGTAAGTGAAGGCCCACCACTGACATCTTTTGGTCTGTTTTGCGTCCCTTAAGGTCTTTTCTTTTAGGTTGTTTTGCAGTCGCTTTGCGCCTCTTTTTGGACATTTCCTGTCATTTTGTGTTTGTTTTGTGTCTCTTCGTGGTTGTTTGTGTCTCCTAATGGTTGTTTTGTTTCTGCAGCCATTTTGTGTCTTTTTGTTTGTTTCCTGTCTCGTTTTATTCATGTTGCTCTTCTGAAGTAGTTTTGCATTGTTGTTTCAAAACTTTGGTCCAGGGCCCCCTCGGCTCTTGGGCCCCTGTTCTCTGTGCCCAGTAGGCCTATTCAGTAATCCTTCTACGTAAGAGGTAGGGGACAGAATCACAGTCCTCGTCGCATGCAAAAGGAAAGCACCGACATACATCAACAATATTATAGAATCAGATCGTGTATTTGCTCAGTCGTCTGTACTTTGAGCGCTAGGAAAACTAAAGAAGCGCCATTCAAGTCCAATAAACCTTTCAGCACGCAAGGGGACGAGATGTTGGTGGATGAATTATTCTGGTTTCATTCGTAGTCTGAGCAGTATTAAACCATCATGTTCTTTTAATATGAGGAACTCAATCTGGGAACAAACAGGCTGCAGAGGATCGAGTCTTTTATTGGTTGAAGATTAGTTTAAAACAATTCAGTTGTTCAAGTTGTCTCCCAACTACAACTCCAATCTGGCTTCTAAAGTTGCCCATCGGACTGTAAATAAAGAGTAATGTAGGGAACAGGAAGTCTTGCCCCCAGAGGCGTATTCATTGTCACGCCAATAGCCGGTGGCTTCTGAAAGCCTCCGTTCTCAGTGATTCATATCATATGAGAATTACTTTCAAATTGCTGATATATAAATGCAAAAATCAAAACATGCAGCGCTGCATTTAGGACCGTACGTCCACCCGGTGGAAACGTCTCGACACGCCACTGAATATAACGTCTACGTGGGACTTTATTGTTCTTGCGCTCATATTCAGCCTGATGAGCTTCCTCCTCTGTGGTGCGGACCAATATCTAAGTTGTGTCTACGTATGCTAACATGGTCCATCATTAGGGAGGCGCATTGTTTCATGCTGTCTAGATGCAGAGGTGTTTGCAACCAAGCTGCAGAGAATACTGTATATGTGAATCATACACAAAAAAAACAAACAAGAATACTTCAAAATAGCTTGAAATTGTATTTAGTTTGAGTGCATTCAAGGATGTGATTGGGCTGTTGGGTGCTAAACCCGCCCATCTTTTACAGTGTACTAAGCTACAAGGAGTTTTTCTTCGGGACCACGATGGTGATAAGAAACAGTTATAATGGCCTTTTACTCTTTCTGCATACAAAAAAATGTTCCAATAAAATTGAATACAGTATTCAGAATGCACAGAAATATAGGTGATTATACATCAGATGATGAAAAGAATCTAAAGCAAATGCATGTGGACGCCGCTGCCAGAATAAAGTCAATCTTCATGAATAAATTCATGAAGCTTAAATGCAGATATGTGTCGAGAGCGGCAGCAGAGAGTCATGTATGTTTGTCCATTATTTCAGTGCAGCCAATGCTAAACTCCCTCATGATAACGGGCACGTTACAGTGCATGCCCGTAGATCACCCGTAGCACTGTACATACAGTAAGTCACACACAAACACACACAAAAACACACACACACCAATAGGATCAGCTGTGTAAAATGGCTGCGTGTCATGTTGCACTCCAACTCTATTCAGACTCACAGCTGCACTTGTGCTGAAAAGCAGTCTGTCATCAAGCCTCTTTATTTGACAGCTGTTCCAAAAAGACTGCAGTCCTATCTATTGCTTTTTTATTATCAACATGCACTTTTTTCAACGTGCTCCAACACTTGGAGGACTTATGGGATGAGGGAAATGGCGTATCGGTTACTCAAGCCCTGTGAAAAAGCATGTAATGCTCTCCATAACCCGATTGTTAATGGAAACCGATAGGCCGAGTCCAGAGAGCCCCCCAGTGTGGGCCACATATCTCGATAACTTATATGAAGTGACGGTCGTTTGGATGCCAGCTCTATGCAGGTCTCATCCTTTCTAATTACATTTTGACCTTTCCATAAATTCACACCCATTTGCCAGCCTGAGATATGAAGGAGAATGATCTTTAGTATTTTAAATTGAAAGGTTGTAATTGAAAGAGCGCCCAGAGCAGAGAGGGGAAATTACAGGATATTCATTTTTTACACTCATACCCCTGAGAGTCGCACTGATAGAAGCGTGTAAGGACATCCTGTATGGCTCATTGCGAGTGCAAAAAAAACAGAGCTACTCCGGATCGTTCCATCAGCGCTGCCCTGACACGTAGGACATTAAGTATACAATACAAGCGAAGCTATTTTGTAGTTCAGCCATGAAATTGTGCCCAATATGTGCTAAGACTCAGGAGGGACAGTCCCGTTGTCGCCACACAGGATAGCGGCGGGCTCCCTTTCCCCAGACAACACCAACGTCATTGGAGGAAGCCAGCCTCATGCTTGTCCTCTAACAAGCTCACCCAGATTGCCACACAGTGCAGCACTCTGGAAGTAGCTGGCTTTAAGTGTGAGATGCCGCTCTGAAGACCAACTGACAAACACACACGGCCCCACTTAAAATGTTCAACTTCAAGAATGACACGCATCAGGATGCTGTTCATAATACTAGTGTAAGTTTGGCTCTTCACAGGCATACAAACACCGCTGTAGAGGTGCAAAAGGAATTATTAGGAAAATGCTGCTGGCTCCATGTAGCAACCAGTTCACAAAGGCTGCCGCTGTATTCTCAAGGCAGCTGGCTCTGTGCAGGCTCGTGTGTTTGTCAGCTGGCACTCGAGCGCGCCGCACATACACGTGACGGATCTGTGTACCATATTGTCCTCTTTGCTCTACTCCCGCGTCTTGGTTGGCAAAATGGAAAATATCTTCCATCACAATTACGGGATGAATGCAGCCGAAAAGACGGAGGGGAAAAAGACAAATTGCGAAGAGAAAATAGAGAGGAGAAAGGGAAGTGGCCTCTTGTTTGGCGTGAAAAGGGTGCACTCCAACCAGAAAGAGGGTCCATTTGATTTGCAATTACCTCCCTCCCTCCCAAGATGATCAGCCACTGTTTGAAGTTGATTGGCTTCCTGGAGTCTGCGAGGGGAAGAAAGTTCTGGAGGGCCTCTGACCCCTGCCGACCTCGGGGCGAGTGCTGCGTGACCTGGGAACCCGGGACGCTCCCCGTGCACATCAGTCTTGCAATCCATCCTCGTCAGACGTCGGACAACAGATGTCGCTTCCTGTCGGCTCCATCTTACCCGGCAACCTTCGACCCCGCTGCCCCTCGGAGCAGAGGACGCATTCGTGTAACGTTAAACGGAGCATTAAGATCCACCGGTGCCGGTGAACGCAAAAAGAGACGTGAACACACGCGAGCATGTGGAAAAACAGATAAGCCTGGACCAGGAGACTCTTACAAAGAGCTTTTTAAAAAGCCCCGCATTGAGCAGCTGTGTTAAAGACAAATCTAATTGACCTCCCCAACCAGGCCCCATAATGCAATAGAAACTTAAACCTGGAGATTAGCAGTGATGGAGCACTAATGCTATCCCTCCAGCCCAGCAGATGAGCAGCGTTGGATTTGATTACCTTGTGTTAGTAATTGGCTAATGTGTGAAATAGAAAAGTATGCGAGTGAACAAATGGGCAGAGACAGAAGAAATTCCACGCTGATACACCATAGTGACAAAGAAATGAGTTAAAGATGTCTGTCGTTTAGGAAATCCAACAACATCGTGGTGAATACTTAGTGTATCAGTTGTTGGAGCCGGATATGAATCTGTAGTAAATGTTGTTCTCCTCCTCCAGCGTCATGCCAATAAAATACCCTCTGCAGCCCAAACTGAACCGTATTGAATGGGAAGTGGAGAGAGGCAGATGGGGAATTGAATGAATTCTCGCAGCCTTCTCCATCCTGACTGTCTCACATGTACTCCCCCCGCCCCCAATCCAAGAGCCTTAATTTCCCCCAGTCAATATTAATCTTCCCCTCGTGACATTTGCGACAACGTATTTAGATGAGATTCCTTGATTTGTTTCACTCTGCAAAAGTCTATTTTTACGTTTTTCAATATTGATTTGGCTCTGCTGTGATAGTGCTACTGTCGCAGCTGCAGCACCATATAGAGTCATTCATAAATAATGAGAAGTAATGATGGGAAAGTTCTAACGAAGAGCAAAGAGACAAAGAAAACTGCTACATGTTTGTGTAGACTGAGAACTAAATCACTGCATATTACCTATGATATATGAAATACTATCCTAATACCTAATTAACGTTGACTTTTCAGTCACATCTCGCCCATCGATTGATTAAGTGGGAACATTTGTTCTATCTCAGCCTTGGGTCCCCCGAGGCCAGATGAGCATCTGTTGCTGAGCAGACAGGATGGCCTGGGCCAAGGAGAGGGTTCGGCTGATACTATACATAGATCTGGACATAACATCATCTTTAAGATTTGCCTTTATTTTGAAATTCTTCTGACAGAACCATTTGATGCCATTTTGTATCAGCTGGTCTCAGTCAAATCTAAATCACAGCTGACTTTGGGACATCTGCCAATATTGTATATAAATATATATATACACAATATTTTGGGTAAGATCACCAAGATCTGTCAATTTTACTGTATCAATCAACGCAGACCTTGAACCAACCTTTAAGGTGTTATTTAGAGCAGAGGTTCTCAAATGAGGCTACATGTACCCCTGGAGGTATGTCAAGGCACTCCAGGGGGTATGTAAGATTTTTTATTTTAAATATGTACCCTCTGCAACAAAAACAAAATGTACCCCCTGTAAAAAACAAATATTATGCAGGGGCTACGTCACTGAAAAAAGATTGAAAACTACAGATTTAGAGTAAATCAGATATCAACAACTAATACCACAAACGTGCCCGTGAGATTCAATTCAGTTTATTTTGTATAGCCCAAAATCACAAATACAAGATTTGACTCATAGGACTTTACAATCTGTACACATAACTTCCTGTCCCAGGACCTCACGTCGAATCAGGGAAAACTCCCCAAAAAAAGATGGTAAAAACCCTTTTACCGGGAAAAAAATGGAAGAAACCTGAGGGAGAGCAACAGAGGAGGATCCCTCTTCCTGGATGGACAGAAGCAATAAATGTCATGCGACAAGAATGAGCAAGGTAACCGAGTTACAGGACATGAATATGACAGAATTTGTTCATATAATGTGTAGGAGGCATGGACCACGATCCAAATAGCCACAGTCCATGTCAGCGAAAAAGGTAGAGAGGAGCGGAATCAGCAGGGCTATGGCCACCGAGGCAGGACCAGCTTCAGACACAGCCTTGATCCATGGCAGGGGGTGGGGGCAGGGCCAGCTACAGACAGCCACGGTCCATCGTAGGATGCAGGACCGGTTCCAGACAGCTTCACAATAACTGAAGCTCTTGAAGAACAATAACATCAGATAATTTTATTTCCCCATAACTCATCCTGTCAAACAAATGATGTCATCTTATACTATTAAGCTGCACAATATATTTGGACAATAAGTCATCCGGATGGATGAAGAAGATGCATGCCTCCGATGTCATCCACCTGAGGAAAAGAACTAATATAGCAGAACATAATGATGACAGAAACTACGCCCATTCATCAAAATGAGGAGCAGATCATTTCCTCGCTCATCAAGCACCAGTGACCCTCTAGATGGCAAAACTTTCTTACAGCTGGTGCACAGAATGATGTCCATTCACACTCAGTCACAGAATGATGTCCATGCACACGCAGTCACAGAATGATGTACATGCACGCGCAGTCACAGAATGATGTGCATCTGTTCACCACTTAAATTGGACACACGGACAAAACGGACCGTGAGACACAATCCAAAGGTGCACTTTGAGTGACTATGTGTGAAAAGTTGTTTTTGAATTCAAATAATACGTCAGACAGTGAAAGTAAGGCTCTAGATGTCAGGAGTAAATGTGTACACATGACCTCAACACAATCAGACATTCTGTCGTCTTCATGAGCCCAACTCAATCAGTCCGATCATCCAGAGGATGAACTGTGAAAGTCAGAATGTGCCAAGAGGTGTGTCTAATATCATGCTGGCATCAGTTATTGATTTAATCCAGTACCACATAATATTGAAAATGTCTCCATAACATGAAAACTGCAATCAATCCTTTTTATGCCCAGATCTTTTTTAAACCAATATTAGTTTGATGATAGTTTTGTCTCACTGTAATCTAGTTTTGCTTACTTCTTCTGGTGTTTTAGTTCAGTAGACTCATTTAGACAGTTGCTAGCAGCTGTTGATGGAGACAATATAACAATTAAAAGGCTATTCAAACTGTACAATGACACTTAATGTACAAGACATTGCTGCACTTAAAGTGCTGCACTTAAAATCACTCCCAGACAGTGTACTTCAGACCTGGGTGTCTTACGGCTCTTCCGCTCCAACCTGCGCAAGGTCAATCAAAAATGAAAAATAAATAAGATGGACGCTATATATGCAATACGGCACTGCTTTTACTTTGAAGCCGATTTATGTACATGTGTATGTATGCATGCGCAAAGCTCCTGACCCCGCAGTCTGATCCACTATGGCAGAGCACTTTAAGTCAGTATCACTTCTGGATTTTTACTCTTCTCTCAAAGAGAGAACTTTCCACACATCAGAAGATGTTCAGTGCACTTCTTCGAGCCAACACAGACTGGACTTTTCTCACTCAGAAAGAAAAACTGAACTGAACTGGAAAACATCAGAAGCACAAATTGCTTTTGTATAAAGTTAATCAATTATAAATTTGAAAAAATTAAAAAGAAATTATAAAATAGCTGTTTAGGCCACCAGAGAAGGCTTAAAAAGCTTAAGGTTTGTGCCACTGCACAAAACCAACCAACATTTGTTTTAAATATTTTTTTCTTTTAGATTCCTGAATTTAAAAACTACTATGAATAATACCAAATCAATAGTATTTCTTAGAAACATCAAGTGAAAAGACAGTGACCACGTTTCCCAGATTCGTAAAGACGCTCTTAAGCGCTAAGAGCGTCTTAGGAGCGCTCTAAATGCACTGTGAAAGAACGACGTGTTTCCCAGTGATGAGTCGTTCTTAGCTTAAGACGCTCTTTCACTAAGAACCAAACGTAAGATCGGTCTGACCCACTCTTAACAGCCTTCTTAGCGACAAACGCTAACTGCAGCCGTGTCAGGGAAAGTTATATCTGATATTCAAAGGAATACTGAAACCATGCGTAATGATGAATGTGCGCCCACAGCTGCAGGACACTGATGCAAGAAAAATAATAGCATAAAAAGAAAAATAATGATATAAAAACAAAGAATTTCCCCTGTGTTCCTGTAGCTACATAAATAAAATGAATCAGCATCACTATCACTCATTGCGTTTTCACACACATTCGGCATCTGCATATGAGTTTACATTAGCTATAAAAACATCAACAACCCTGCGGTATTTCACAGATATCAGGGAAACTGACAGGTCTAACTGAACTTGGCTGGAACCTCATCCGGAGGCTTCACGTCTAAAGGCGTTGCTGAAGTCCACGCGTGAGAGACACCACGGCTGCAATACAGCATAATCTCGCTGCTAACCAACAGCGTCGCCGTGCGCAAAGCCAGATAGTTTTCATAAATGCATATGATCGTCAGCACTTCTCCCCACTCAATGTGCTGTAGGACCGGGCTGTCCAGTCCAAGTACCGGCTTCCCCGTATGGAGATCCAACGCCTCGTCAGCCTCGTGTCACCACAAATCCAGAGGGGAGCTTCCTGGAGGTGATGGGGGACGGCACCGGCCTCAGCAAGGCATCGGTTTCACGGAGTGTGGCAGCCGTGACAACGATCCTACTGTGCCATGCCCGCACACACATCAGAATGCCCACCACACGGGACGAGGTCCGTCAGGTCCACCGTGGATTTCATGCCATGGCTGAGATCCCCTAGGTGATTGGTGTCGTGGATGGCACACACACACCCGCCCGTAGCATAATTGCACCTGTGTGTGCGGACCACAGCGTGTTGTGTGTGATTTATGCGCTGATAAAGTGGTGGGTGATCGATTTGCCTGGCATCGATTGATTTAGTTTCAGCAACACAGCGGTGGATAGCTCCCACTAAGAGCGTCTTAAGAAGCTTCTTTGGCCAGATCTTAAGAAGGCAGTTAAGAACCAAACCTTCTTTCGAGCCTTCTTAAGTCCTTAAGAACAATCAAATCTGGGAAACGCAGCCAGTGTAAGTTTAAACGTGTGGTTACAGATGTTTAGCCTTGGTTGGTAATAGAAGGCGCTAAAGTACATCAATCTGCCCACACCCTCTCTTTTTCTCACTCACTTAGACTAATATTGAATTACTGCTGTGTAACACATTTAGTGTTCTATTTTCAGTGAGAAATGCTGCTGGATGATAGATCACGCAACGATTAGAGAACAATGCCACCTTGTACTTTACTTACTTACTCAGGCCTTTGTATTCGGAGGCCATTGATGACAAGTTTCAACCCATGTAGGTCTCTACTCCATGTGTTTCAGGGTCTTCCTCTCCTCTTCTGTCTGGTGGGTTTCATGTCAGTAGCTGCTCAGTTATTGCTGTTTGGCTTCGCCTAGAGGTATGAATGAATAATTTATAGCTCATAGTTCCAATAAGGACAGCATATGAACATTAGCCTCTCTGACTAACTCTGGTTCAATTACAGATTTATTGTTGATTAGTGTGCATTATCCCTGCAAAATAAACAAATCAATGAAAAATAATTCATCTCTGCTTTCTTTTTTTTTTTTTGGTGCGTCCCCACAGGCTGACGCTGTTGGTTGTGTTTGGACAGTAGATTCCCAGGACAGCGATCAGTCCATGGCTGCAGATTGTTGATGATGGTAGTAGTGGTGTTCGAGGTTCGAGGCATGTTCAACATGTTCCAACATTGGTGTTTTGCATTAAGTGAAATATTTTCTTTGAAATGTTAAATGCTGTTCTTGTTTTGCTGTATCTTTCCTCTACCTCTCTATCCACAGATATAAATGTAAGGAATGAATTGACCTCTGTAAGGTTCCGATTCTCAATGGTCATAGGATTTTCAGCAGCTGAGACTTGTCCTGGATCTGTTGGTGGATACGTGGCCCACATGGAGAGACAATTGTCTTCCAATCAGAAGATTGGTGGATTGATGCCTGGTTCCTGAAGTCCATGTCGATATGTCTATGGGCAAGACATTTATACACTTTTACATGCTTAGTATATTAATGGACCTGAATGTAGTGTTTCGACTAGAAAGCCACATAAGTATAAGTACGAGTCCATTAACCATCACATCCATGTGGGAGTCAAAGTCTCTCAAAACCCAAGCGGACAACGGGGCTCCTGAGGAAAGCGTATGCCTATCCCCTGTGAAGGACATGCAAATGATCACAGAAACATGGATGCCATCTTGTACATGGTTTAGTCTTTGGCAGGTGTTTCTACTCAACATTTACTTTTTCACAAATTAAACCACATTATGACTTACAAAAGGAGTGTGCCAGACAATGATGGTCTCTTAAAGGCAGCCACACAGGCAACGTCTTCCAGCATGCTACAGTCTGTGCATAACACATAAGGTGAACCTTGTGAACTGTGCAGATGGTTGGAGCTTCTCCTCAGCTGTGCATGTAGCTGGAGATGTGCAAACGTACGTTAAGCTCTGTCAGCACTTTTAGCATCGTTAGCTTGAGCACCTTGAAAGTAACGACACATATTTCACTGTCTGTGAGACGTGATACATATTAATTCAATTCAGTTCAGTTTATTTTGTATAGCCCAAAATCACAAATACAAGATTTGCCTTGGAGGGCTTTAAAATATGTACACATAATATCCTATCCCAGGACCTCACATTCGATCAGGAAAAATTTCCCAAATAAAGATAGTAAAAACCTTTTCACAGGAAAAAAAGGGGAAAAAAAACTGAGGGAGAGCAACAGAGGAGGATTCCTCTCCCAGGATGGACAGAAGCAATAGATGTCATGTGACCAGAATGAAGAATGTAACAGAGTTACAGCACATTACATGAATATAACAAAAACTATTCATATAAAGAGTGGTAGGCATGGACCACAATCCAGATATCCACAGTCCATCATAGCATGCAGGACCAGTATCAGACAGCCATGATCCATGGTGGGGGGGCAAGACCAGCTCCAGACAACCATGATCCATGGAAACGTCGTCTTATGTACTACTCTCGGAATATTGTGACAGTCTGAGCAAATGTGACAAAAATGTATTTTTTATATACTAATTATAGCTACAACAAATAACAACATGTTCATGATAATAGTATGAATTTAGAAATTGAAACAAAGAATAAATACTTCAATAAAACATGTTATTGCCTTTATCCTACGAGTGGGTTTGGAGCCACTTGTTAACAGCATTTTGTCAGGCCGGGACTGGAATGAGGACTCAGGTGCAGAGAGAATGTCCAAGAACACACTTTATTTGTGTCAAACAAAAAACACTTAAAAGGCAAAAAAGGGACAAGACTAAAAAGTACAACAGAAAATCACTCTTTACGAGGCAAAAACACTTACGGAAAAACATAATAGGTGCGGCAAAACACTATGGCAGAGGCTAGGGTGGGACAAGACACTTCCGCACAAGACAAAGGGAAGACACAGACTATAAGCACATGAGGGTAATGAGGAACAGGTGGAAACAATCAGGAATCAGGGAGGCAATCAGGCCAGTGACACACGAGGAAGGGCAAGTGAGCTGAAACGAGAGGGAGGTAGGCTTTCAAAATAAAAGAGGAAATGACAAGACAAAAACCCAAGACAAGACAAGGCTCACCACGGTGTGCCACATTTATACATTTTTTAAGAATGTCTTTAGTTACTATGGTTTTATAGAAACTCTCAAGTTCAAGAAGATGGATTTTATGATCATCTTTGCCTAATGATGCTTTTAAGAAATGTGCGCCAGACCAAATGAGCTAAACTACAGGAGTGAACTGAACAGTAATCGATGGTGTTAAGGCCCAAGTGAGCATCATTCCTTACCTGCTAACAAATACCAACCTGTTGCCTAGATGCTGTGAGGTTGATCCATTATGAACCTTTGTCAAGCACAGAGGTGAAAACTGATGACGTGCGAGCTGCAGGTTTTGGCTTTCCATACACCGATGCAACCTATCCACCTTTCACACATACAGTGTCCCACACACGGTAATTCCCGCCTTCAATCTACCGTCCATTCAGTTTAACAGTGGTGTGCCAGTGTGTGGGGTGTATAATAATGGGTTGGTGGCTCGGCTGTTGGAGGGGGGTCCACAGAGCGCCTCACATGTGTTAGCCTGGTACAAGCTCACTGATGAGGCCCGCTGAGAGACTAGCACACGGCCTCACCTCGCTGAACAGGCTCTCTGTGCAATGGGACTTGATGAGAGAGGATATGATTCATGGTTCCCATTTTCTTTCCAATGCAGATCCCTCCGTTTGCCCCTTTGTCGTTCTCGCTTTCTCTCTGCTTGAGGCCCATGGATCTGGGACTAGGGGGCCCTCGTTTTTAAGTCGCACCAGATGGCAACAAATATTTCATTTTTCATTTGGGCTGTATACGAAACGGAGGAAAAATAGCAAAGGGATGTTTGACAAGTGCTTTAATTGAAGCAGTTGCATACACTGCTGCACCATTAGATGATTAATTGGAGGCAGACGATGGTGTTTATTTTAATGAATGTATGTTTTTTTTATTTTCCAATTACTACAATCCCTACGTTTTTTTTTTGTTTTTTTTGCGCTTATGCTGAAAAAGACAATATATCTAATAAGCTGTTTAGATGGCTAATAAAAATGAATATTCCACCAATGCAGAAATGCATATTTGCATCACCGTAACCCCCCAATGCCTCATTCTCATCACTGGCACCAGCGAATCGCACGCCGATGGCATTTTTGGCAGTTTACGGGTGGATGAACTAAGATGTCATTTATCACGTCACAATATGAAGCGGATTGTGCTTCTTTAAGTCTGAATATGTTTTGTTAATTTTTTACAGCGGTGGAGGACCGTGTAGCTGAGTCTCCCTCTTTCATTTCTTCAAACACTTTGATTTGGTTGATGTTGCAATATTTGTGCATGTCCAAGTCCTTCATAATGTTTAGAAGTAGGTGTGTTTCTCCATTCTGACCAGAAATGTGGGCTTTTATTTTTACATCATCATGATATACATCTCTACTCTAGCTTTGTAATGTTGTTTTATGCAAGAGGCGGTGTGCTGTAAGAAAAGTGAATTATGAGTGTGCATGTTAAAGTAGTCAACATGCAAACTGACATTCAACTTTTACCCCAAATATGACAATATTCCAAAGTGGATAAGGTTCATGTACATATCATAGTCTGTTTGTATATTCTGAATTAGACCTAAAACCTGATTAATAACTGCATATTCCACATCTTGATAAAAAGAAATTCCATTCAGAATATTATTATTATTATTATTATTAATCTTTGTAAATGTATACAGCACATTTGAAGTACGCAACTAAATTGGGGTTTACGACACACAGCCCAAAGGCCTCTTGTTTACAGCCAGCTGTGCACAAATACACCTGCCAATAGTTAGAAAAGTCTATGTTTCTGGTCACGCACATTCTTTAAAACATTACTAAAATTTAGCTGTCAACAGGTTTTTGGATATGTGCAAATATAACATAGGCAATCTTTTCTTAAAGGTGGTTGAAACAATAAAAGAGGGAAACTGGGTCCGCCATCAAAATCAATCATTGAAGTAAGCACTGCTGCGTATAGACAGAAATATAAGTGGAATGTTAATTATCCTTAGCTGTGTAAACAGTTAAGGAAAATTGTCTTTGTCTAAATAAGGGCAAAAAAATGCTATATGTAAATGTAATCAATGACTTTGTGTCCGCAGGTCACAAACATCGACATTTGTTTCCCATTTCCCAATCGGATGAGGAAATCATTCCATGTCTGAAGTCACCACAAACATCTTCGCTAAAGAATAAGTCAAAGGCTCAAATGTTTCCTCCCTCTCTTCCTTTCAGCTCCAGCTTCAGACACACACATGGAGACGTCAGGTCAAAGGTCACAGCTTTGAACCTTAGCTGCCATTGTCGGATATAGCGGTGCCGACAGCTCCTGCGTGAGAGCGCTGTGTGGTTACAGTGCTGGCTTGATTTATTAGTGCGGCGCTAGTGTCTGCAACACATTTGTTATCCTGCTCTCCCTATAAGAGCCATTCATTACACAGTAATCAGTTGTTGATAACAGCCGCTGTACACCACTGGACAATACCAAAACACGGGCAGGATGGTCCAGAGTGGGTTTGTTGCCAGATTCGGTACCTTGGGGGCCTGTGAAAGTTGATCACCCGAACACTTGGCTGCAAAGGCGGCTCCACTGGGGCTTTACTGTAATGTGTAAGTCATAAACACAGGAACTAGAGACATGCATTAGTCAAGTAAGTGCTAATGGCTTAAGAAGCTTTCATCCATGGCCTTTGCAAAACAAAGTGTATTGGAAATGATTTTGGCCGGTTGGGAATTTGTTCTAAATGTACTGTCGACATTTATTTGGCAGCCAATTATACAAACAGTGTTTTCCAGCCGGGGTCAAACAGTATGTCTCAAGGTTGATCGTACTTTCCTTAAGACAAAATAAAGATGAACATATTGATAAAAAGACTGTAGACGTGCTCGGGGGAGGTCTGTGAGGACTTTGTGGTCACTGGGCCTGGATGAAAGCATTAATACTTATCCTTCATCCTTTGGGGGATGACTGATATGTTTCCATATCAGTTCAATGCACCGCTCATCTTTAGAGCCACGTCGCTAACATGACAACACAATATCACACTGAATATGGCACTGTGTTGTCAGAGGCGCGGGGCTGCATTATTGCTAGGTCAGCTCCATGGCAGAACATTACTTATGAGGATGGGTTTTTTGAGTAATTGATCAAATTAATCTTGCAACTTCAATGAAGATGATTGGTCAAAGTACACGTTGCATTGCTGAATCAAACGTTAAACAGTTAGTTACAATTGCTCAATATACGATGTCACTTGCTCTAACCGAATGCACATCCACATTTAACATATCCATGTATGACCCTTGGCCTGGTGCTATCAACACATAAGCGTTTGTGCAGAAGGGCGATACATGCAACTCCAGAGCACTGTTCCTCATACCTGGCTTACTGGTATAGCTGGATAATATCTAGGATAAGATGACGTAGATCAGGCTTTCCGGTTCTACGAAGCAAGTTTAGATCAATCACCATGGCAACACATTGAATATCCCCTAACCTGCACTAGGGCAGGTTTAATAAAAGTTCACTAGATAAGTTGACCACTCCCAATAGATAAAAAGCAGCTCCCTTCCTCATTGGTGAAGGAGCGATATTCATTATATTAGTTTTATAAGGAGAGAGTTTTTCCACATTGCCAAGATCTGTTCTTCATGATGACCTCAAACAAGCGCTATCGATTCGGCCAAGAAGGACACATTTATTTACGGGACTTTCTGGAGCCGTACATTGAACACCACAAGGCGCAACCAAACGTTGTCCCTCTCACACAATGTTGCAGACTGGATCACATAAGAATTGTGTAAAAATAAGCGCAAGGCCACAGCTCGCTTTTTTGCGAGTGGTACATGTTTGTACAGAGTCCGCAATGTATGATGAAACCGCTCTATGTCATGCTGTTATAATGTTTATTTAGCGCTTGAGAAACTTATGGATGTGTTGAAAGCACTCACAATTATAGGACAGTGTTATTAGTATCATACATATCATTATTGTAGAACATAATTTAGGTGGACTCATGATAAGAATACTTATCACTGCTTCAATTGATTGAATTTCTGATTATGAATAATAAATACATACTGATCCGCCCATACACACATTCAAACTCCTAGTTATATGGTAATCTACACACACATACATGAATATACACATATATAGTACATGATACGTGCATACAGTACATATATCCTCAAAGGTATATATAAATTTGTATACTACTGCCAGCAGAAACATTTAAATAATTATAATTGATTGATTTGGGTGATGAGACACTTCAAATTAGCCAATACATTTACCCAACACTGAAGCATTTACTTGTCTTATATTTTGCAATCCTTACGTGACTCTAGTCTAGCCAGACCAGCCAGACCAGCCGAGGCGGCGTTATGCTGCGTTCACAACGTGAATGTTGCGTATATTTGCTACGCTTTGAATGTGAACACACCCTTAGGCTTTGCCACGATTATGGACTTAAATTCATCATATGTAGTCATTATCATCTTCTGCTTGTCAGCTGGGAAAAGAGGTGCTGTTTCTCTGATCTTATTTGCCAGTGTAGAAAGAGCACATCATGAATTTGGCGTTTGACTTTTCTTCCTTCTGAAGAGGAGCGGGCACGCACAATTATCCTTCATACGCGTAGTGTTGTGTTTGTACAGTCTGCAGTATGTGATCATCATTGTAAACAGTACAGTGTTTTTTGTAATTAAATGGATTGCTCACATAAATTAAATCACCTTTTGACTGTCAGTTGCTGGCATCAAATCTTTTCAATGCATTACCTCCATGTCAGAGCAGTAAATCACTGTAAAGGGTGAGCACTCAGATCTTTCTATGATGTACAGTATCAAAACCCATCAAACCAACATCATACGTAGAGCTGACCCAAACATTACACATGCTCAGTTATGCGAGAGTAGGTCAATTAAAGAAGGAAACAGACGTGGTTGTCTCAGTTTTGGTTCTTCCAAGATGTAAGAAATCTTGATGGGAAGCATTACAAACTGTAAAATCCTCCTGGTGACGCTGAAGACGGACAATTGTCCCCCCTTCCGCTATCACATCAGCTCTCACACTACAGGAGCATGGGACAGTGGTGAAGGTGCTGGAGGAGTTGTTCAGGGGGTCATTTAAAGTGCATGGCACATTTCCCGCCTGGCGAAGTTTAAGGGGTTAACTTTTATCAGAGGGGGGTGCTGGATGGGGACTAATCCGTCACACCCTCGATAGCAAAGGCCATCTGAAAATGCCTCCACGTTTCAGCTCTTTTCCCTGCTGGCTAACAGTGGTCGGCTAGCGGGTTAATCGGCTTTCATATCGCATCTGGATTTAAGGAGGACATGAGTCCAAAATAATAAAAAGGTGACACGCTGACCCCGACTCCCAAAGGATGAGAAGGGAGGTGGGAACATCAGCTGACAGTTTGTCGCCAGCTGAACAGACCACGCATGACAGCAAGTTCGCCAAAAAGGAAAGAAGAATTGGGCGCTCAGAAGGAGCGCCAAAACCGGTCATCGAGAGGTTTGTGGGTCAATCTCAGTTTAGTGCTGTCAGATTTAGATCAACATGTTTGTCAACAATAATAGTAAACAGCTTCTGGACTTATTTTTAAGGTATTTTTCTGCCATCTGTATTCTTTCACGTCCTTAGACAGAAATCATTATTCCATATTAATGTGTTGCCTATGCAGGGTTCATCCAGAGTTTAATTTAAAGTGCACAATGAGATTAGGATTCCCACAAAACAAATCTGCACATATTCACGGCATGTTTTATAAGGTTCAGTGCGCTTGTTTGCCTCCAGTAGATATTGAATTCTCTCTCGCTCCAATTAAGAAATGTTGGAGGAGGGCCAGACAATCACCACTCACTGCTCATATTCCTTTAGAATGAAAAATTAAGAATAATCGGTACAGTAATATAATACACATTCGTGTGAATAATGTGTGTATTTTATCTGTAAAAACTGAAAACAAATAAAGTCATTCATTTGTAATTTTGCTAATTAAAAGTATGAAAGAATAATAACCCTCTATTGGTTATTAGACCTTTCTCACAGTCAACCAATTTGATTAATATGATAAGGATGTATTAGTGATCAAGATGTTTAACCCTGGTTTTGTTAGGATGTCTTGGATTTTATATCTATGCTGCTCATGTCATTGCTCCTCGCAAGAAGTCTCAAACGTTTCTTACAAGATACAATATAAATATATCTGCTATATCTATATATCCCAGAAGTTATCTGTTCCTCTTGATGTTGTTCGTACGCAACCTTTAGCAACTACAATGATGTTGCTAGAGAGATCTGACACAGGAGCCTGAAGTAAAATCTAGGACTCTTCATTGTATCATAAAACAAGCCTCAGAAATATTTGTAGCTTTGGTGACACCATTGGATTTTTTTAGATACCCGTTGAAGGCCACTGCTCGTCAGGGGCCAGTGTCGTCTCTGCTTTGCCATAACTCCAGGGTGTTGCTGGAGCATCTGATGCCAGCGGACGCTACTGGACCCTTCTCTCCCTCCTTGGGGGCCCACAGGGGCCTGCAGGAGGTCAGGGCAGGTGCATGTTCCTGCGGCTCTGACAAATTGGTGAAAGATTTATGGCGGAGAAAAGACAGCTTGAGTGTGGCTGAGCCAGCTCTGCCGGAGCCCAGCCCCGTCTTGTCACTCCCTCTGTCCCACAGCCGAAGCCCAGACCGCCATGGGGCCTTGTGAGTGCTTCGGATCCATTATTTAGAGCGATAACTGGGGGAAGAGGAAATCCAGTTTGTTCCTTCTCCGAGTAAAACGCTCATGAAATATTATTATATTTTGAGCCGAATGCTGTTTCCCTGGTGGGAGGCAAGAGTACAGGAGTACACAGGTGTACACATGGCTGTTCATTTAAATTGAACTTAACAGCTGCACTCTAAGAACCATACCGGGACACATAAGGAGGTTGTTGTGATGTGACTTGTTTATCTGGTGTTTAAAGATGAGTCAGAGCAAAGAATGACAGTGTACATGATGCTGCTTCTGGCTGGAATGCACTCCTTTGATGAGTTGTCATTTACTATGAGAAAGTCAAATCCCATAATGGACATGTAACGCGTTTTCTCAGCAAACACACCTTCACCTCCACCTTTACCTGCAGAGCCTGGAGCTCCTCCATCAGATCGGGTTCAGCCTTCAGAACCTTTTCCCTGTCATCAATTATCTGGATTCTTCTTCTTTCGGACTTAACATGCAAGCATGAAGCTCCTTCCTCCCACTAATCCTCATGCTTGTCCGCATGGGGCGGGCCGCAGTAAAACCATGGTTAATGATGTATTGATTGTAGTCGAGGTGCTGCGTTGACGGCACTCTCTTATCGGAGCCGCCAGCTTGCCAGAGGAGAATGTTTTTCCACTGGCTGGAGGGTTGAAACACGTTTGTTCTCTTGTGTCTTCCAGCTGCTCACAAGACAACAGATTTGTGAGGGGGTTTTCATTTTTTTTTTTTCAAATATTTATTTTTCATATTTTTGTAATTACCTGCTGTGCTTTATAAAAAATATGTTACATAGCCCCGAACTGTTCAAATATATAACAGTATACCATTTTAAAACTCTTATGGGAAATACATCAATGAACTGATACATTTTGAAATTTCTGAAATAGTTATAATAATTTTTCATAAAAAAATTGTCATTTTCAAAAGTACAACACTGCTTTTACTTTGAAGGCAGTTTATGGACGTGCACGCACGCTTCCGTAGCCTCACTGACAGGCAGTGTTGACGACTTGAGGACTTGAACCTGATGTGAAAGCACGTATTGTTATGTAGTTCCTGTTCTCAGCGTGTGCTGCCGCCAGCCGCTCAGCCTCACAAAGCTTTCACAGGCAGTCAGTCTCTCAGAGGCCTCGCGCTGCAGTCTTCAACTCCACATTGAAAATGAATCCCGCATGTGCAAAGATACACGAAGGCAGAGCACTAGACTTTTCTCACTGAGTAAGAAAAACTGAACCGAATTTGAAAACATGAAAAGCACTTATTGCTTTTGTAAAAAGTTAATCTATTTGTTTGTCCCTCACAGGGACCCTTACTACTGAACACATTGTTTATGTTGTTCCCTGATAAAATACAAATGTTTCTTCTGATACCTGTTCAGAAAAAAAGCAAACAGATGTGTATACTATATATGTATGTTTGTTAACTTTCTGTTCCTCAAGACTGCCTCTTATACTGTTCAGATACCATTACTTTAAAATAATTGCACGCAATACACTAATTTTTGCTTCAATATTGAATTTGGCGCATAATGCAATTAATCGCAGAAAAATCAATTACATTTTTTTTTGCCCAGCCCTAATTTTAACAGATGCTTATATTTTCATTGTTTTAAAGTAAACATTCAAAGTTAAATGTGGCTTTTTGTTAACGAAACAGAATTTACCAATAATGCTGAAATCAATAGCTGACAAAAATAGATTTATGCAGTTTCTCAAATAGAAGATTAGCTGTTGAACCCTTTCAATATTATTGGGCAAAACAAGCAATGAGAATGTGTCACTTTGGGTCATTGTGAGGGTATTTATTTATATAATTATCATTATAAGGAAATAATCAGCAAATTATATTCCATAATCTATCATGAAAATAATCATTATTATTATTAGTCATATTAATATACAGTCAATGAACATATTAATGTAATACTACTACGTTTAAAACAACATTTTCTTGGTTGTACTTTTCCTGCATTAAATAAGGAAAAAGATAAATGTACATCATGAAAATAACAACTGGTGAAAGGAAAAGATTCAAAAAGATTTAACTCATTAGGTTAATGGTGTATTTAATGGGATGCATTAATATGATTTGTCATTTAATAATGTCTTGTGATTTATTTCATGATGAATATTGGGAGCTCCATGATAATTGGGGTTTTGTAATGTTTCTTCGGGGGAGGATTTCCAGCTTGTTCTTCCCACTCATCATCACACTGAGCGTCGGTCCTCTTCTCTCCTGGCCTTTGCCATTTGAAGAGCACATTTTAAGCACAGTAGAGTAAATTACCTGTATGGAGATGACATTTCCATCTAATGTTCACTTTGAGGCGAAATTGGTATCTTCCCCTAACTACGCAAGGTGAAAGAAAATCACCCTCCTCTCTCTCTCTCTCACACTCTCACCCATTTTCTATTTGTCTGAGTCACACTTCCTTTCTCTCCCCACACACTCTTTCTCTTTCTGGACCCACGTCTGCTTTTTTCAGCAGCAATCTATTACACACTGCACTCCTTACCTCCCTCGCTCTCTTGCCACCATATGTGCTCTCTCTCTCTCTCTCTCTCTCTCTCTCTCTCTCTCAGACTCTCTCTATCAGAATCAGAACCATTTTTGTCTTCACATACAAGGAATTTGTCTTGGCGGGAGGTGCATAACATTCAACATTTAAAATTTAACAATAAACATGAACAATAAAATGAGCATAAGTACTTACAATTGGATCTACAGAATATAAAAATGAAAGTTAAAATAAAGTGCACGGTATGAAAAGTTATGTCTCTCTCCCTCTCTCTCTCTCTCTCTCCCCCCACCGTGTATCCGTCGCTCTTCTTCTTCACCTCCGCACCTCTAGAACACCTCACTTACTTGTGTCTCTCCACCTGCGATCTGCTCTTCCTTATCTCAGACGTCCTCTCTGATTGGCAGATAAGTGTCATTCTGGAGGAGCTCCACAAGTCTCTGCTTTCTCATTTCCTGGCTGAAATGGCTTTTCTGCCTATTTGCCCTGTCAGTGATCATATAGAACAACCTCTGCATACAGCCTTGATTCCTATCTGCTTCTCAGCTACGGTGAGAGAGGAGGTATGATTTTGAGAGTGAGGCAGTCGCCTTTAAAAGATGGTGTTTTCATGTGTTCTCTTCCCTCTGGAGAAGCCTGATCTTTACTCCGGTTATGGTCCTGAAAGGTCAGACTATTCTCTGTGCTTCGCACTGTAGTGAAAGATACATTGTAAAAACTGACAGCTAACATTCTCCTTGTATGTGTCCAAGAGACAAATTAAACCCGTCCTTGTGTATTGGAAGTGGACAATGTCCTTGTGATGTCCCCTGCTGGTTTCTGTTTGACCATTTTGACATCTTCATGATATTTTTTTGAACATGAAGTTAATATATTTTCAATTTGGAGGAGTGACGTAGATATGTTGTATAAGTCTCTGTTAACGGCACCTGTCACTCACAGTAGCCCCGCCCTAAAGCATCCCCTGCTTTATGGTCATCATGCTGTCTTGAAGAAGACTTGAAACTGAGGGAATAAATCAAGAGAGAAGTAGAGTAAATTATTTATACTTCTATACAACCAGGAGTCGCTCCCTGGTAGTCAAGAGAGAGAATGCAGCTTTACACATGAAGCGTAGACGTCTATACAACCAGAGGAGTTGCCCCCTGGTGGTCAGTAGAGAGAATGTAGCTTTAACACGTGAAGCTTAAACATTTATACAACGAGAGGAGTCACCCCCTGGTAGACAGTAGAGAGAATACAACTTGAAGACACTTAAACAGAACACACCACAATACAAGAGTATGCACAGTAAGCTAACGTACAGTTCTTTGTGTACTGCAGATTGTTTGTGTACTGCAGATAAGTTGACTGGAGATAAATTAAAGTCTGCTGATTTATCTATCGCTCTCAACCACCTGTGGGTCCAGACCCGGTCTTTGAGAATGACTGGTCTAGGATATTGCCATTTTAGCATATTCATGAATTGGTGTGAGTGGTCACATAACTACCTTGTTCCAAACTCATCTAATTCGTCTAGTAGAGGCAGATCGGGGCTGTTACTATTGCTGACATTAAGGTCGTGCCCTTATTATTTTTTATTTTCATTTTTATCTTCACAAGATGTGATTTATTTATGATGTATATGAATGTTCTGTGATAAAAAAAAATATAGGTGAGTCTAATTTCTTTACACCCTTAAACGTATTCTCAATTAAATTCCCAAAAACTTGATTTACTCGCCCCCCATGTTCACCCCAGCTCTCCTCTGCATCTCCTCAGCTGATCTATGAGAATGTGTTTAGAGGGAGTGATGCCAGCAAGGATGGATTACTAACCAGCAACCCAGGGGCCACGAGGGCCTTCCTCTCCAAACATGAGTACCAGCCCCACTACACCGTAACATCAGCTAAAATGCTGAAGGCCACAAGGTGAGTTCTGCATCCCAAGGCGATCTCGGAGGGAGCCGGCGCCAGAATCTAGTATCACAACTAAGATTTTAACAACGTACTTCATCAAGCTGTTCACTCTCAAGCGGATGGCCAACTTGAGAACAACAACCTCCTTTAGGTATGATGTGTCTCTTTCTGCCCTTTGGTTATGCTGTGCGGTGCTGTAACTTCCACACAGCCCGGTCTCTGGTGGACCGCCATCATGATACCAGACATGGTTACAAAAAGATTTAGGATTCAACTGAACAGCCTTCATGGCTTTGCTCAGCTTTTAATCATTACGTTTGTGATAGCAACACATCAGACTCGTCACTATAAAATACTCTGCTCTACAAAGCCTGAATCCTGTCAGCTTGTCAAATTGCAGCACTAAGCGCCCGCTACGCATTGTCACCTAGACACTAAGCCTGCTCAGAGCCTGGCTTCGGCTGCCCACCAAGGTGGCGTTAGCGAGGGGCGAGCCTGCCATTGACCATTCTATGCGTCTACTGAGCTTTCACATCCACTGAGAGGACGGAATGTAACAGATAGGAGAAGAGATGGATTCAGGGAAATGGGGAATACGAAAGTGAGAGAAGAGAAAAGTGCAGAAAGATTAAAGCAGAGTGAAGGACTGACAGCGTGGTGAGAGAGAGAGTTAAAACAAGAGATGAGAGACCAAGAGGGAGGAAGGACAGATAAAGGGATTGTTGAGAAGAGAGACAAAAATATGATAGAGAGAGAGAGAGAGCTGTCAGTTAGTCAGACTATAATTATAATATAACAATATAACGGCTTGTTGGATGCTTGCTGTGTGTGTCCCAGGAGACTGGTGATATAAAGGTGTAATATGGACCCAGCAGACTTGTACCAGCCTCATGAGTCTGAGCCTCTCTGTGTTTGTGCAGTCTGGAGCTGGTCTGGTGGTAATTTCTGTTGGCTTATCAAAGACTATCTTACCTCATTCTGCTGACATGGGTTGTGGTTATTTGGATTGTGGTCCATGCACACTACTCATTATATGAAGAATTTCTGTCATATTCATGTAATGTACTGTAACTTCGTTACGTTATTCATTCTGGTGACATGACATCTACTGCTTCTGTCCATCCGGAGAGAGGGATCCTCCTCTGTTGCTCTCACTCAGGTTTCTTCCCTTTTTTCCCCTGTAAAAGGGTTTTTACCATCTTTATTTGGGGAGTTTTACCTGATCCAATGTGAGGTCCTTGGACAGGGATGTTATGTGTACAGATTGTAAAGCCCTGCGAGGCAAATCTTGTATTTGTGATTTTGGGCTATACAAAATTAACTGAATTGAATTGAATGTCACAGGTACATCCCAATTTTTGAAAGTAGTAAATTACCTTCTCAAAACACCGACAAAAACATATTACGGTGAGCCACATGCACCCGGTCAACTCTGTGAGAGAGATTCTGTGTCTCTTTGCTTCTTTGTGTTCTGCGGCACTACAGCCATTACACATTATACTGTATATTGAATATTTTAATCTAAATGTATCAAAATGGCCCTTTAAATGTCCACAGTGTAATCTCCACCAACCACAGCAGCAATTGAAACTTAGCTGTTGGCATTCTGATCCTGCCAGTTACAGTTGTCCACATATAGTACATATTTGTATTTCAACACAATGGCTCTGCTCCTCTGACAGTTCAAGATATAAGTGTGTAAGTATGCATATCATTAAATAATACATTGTCATGGTTGGAGATTTGAGGGGCAAATATTTGCACCACATTTTGTGGCAATCCTTTTAATAGTTGTGACATTTAACTGACAGCCGCACACATGAACACATGGCCATCTAGAGCCATAAGCAGTTGTTCCATACAAAAAAATAATACTAGCAATGGCTACAGCTCTGACTGGTTTCAAACTGGCTTCTCCGGCAACTGGAGTCATAGGTTTTGTGGGTGAGTGGAAATAATTCAAGCTGACGGCCATAACATAATACATCGTACACAATTATTAAGGATATTATTACAATGCATAGTTCAAATGGGAATTTAAAGTGAGCGTGTGGGATATGCTCACAAGTCACATGACATCAGGATAACGATTGCTTTCCAATGGAAAAATATTTTATTCCAATTCCGATTGGCATGTCATGTCCCTGGCTGGAATTCAGACTCAATTCTTCTTTCACAATTGACTTTTGGTAGGGGAAATAAAGTGTGGGAGTGCCTTTTTGGAAAACATATTTAACTAAAAAGTGAAGAATAGTAGCTTTGAACTGGATTAGTCTTCTGCTTGCATGAGCATAATGCAAATAAAGTGTATTGTTGTTTCCATCAAGTCTCCTTCACTTGGTTTGAGTCCCTGCATCTCCCAACAGAACTGAATGGATGAATGTCAGCAGCTCATATTAGTAACAACAGCACCAGGCACCATTTCTATCACCTCCATTAAAAAAAAATGTTTTTACAAACTTTTTTTTTTTACAACTCATACAATATAAAATACTTCACACAATTCACTATACTGGGCACAAAATGTTTAAAATGGGATTCACATCAGACATCTGTTCACATTGCACTCAAAATAGTCCGGATAGCAACATTCACGCCACCTGGCACTGTACACCAGTTCAAAACCTTTGGGAAAAAATAACTGAGTCACTATCTGTCTTCCTGGACTGCCTTGTCCCTTTATCCCCTTCACTGTGTCTGCTCGGCAACATAACAACCATAAAGCTGAACAAAACTAACCGCCAATTACTTCTTGTGGCCCTAACTATCGCCAAGAAAACTATCCTCATGAACTGGAAATTAAACAATGACATACATATCACACACTGGAAAAACCTAATGATTCAACACATTTCAATGGTAAATCAAACCTCCTCCGTCATTTATAATACAGAACATCACTCCAACTGGTCATTCTTCACTCTGTTTTCACAAACATGACACCACCCATTCTATTAATACTCACGTTTGTTTTTAGCCTGAAACCCACGTACATGCATATATGCATACATATCAATCCACCCTCAACTATTAAATAACACACACACACATTCTTCTATAGTACAACACTATGTTTGTCGCCCAGAAAGTGAAAAATCCATGTCCATGTTTTCCAATGCGCCCTCTAGACTGCGAGTGAGAAAGTGGCGAGTCAGAAACACACTAAGTTACGTGAGTGGTAAATGCAGAATGAGAGCTCACAGTAGTCTGACACAGTAAGCTACTAAAATACACCAGGAAATAATAAAGTCTTATATTAGTATTTTGTTTGGTCTCAGCATTGATATTGTTAACCCTTTAGTGCTTTGTAGATAGGAAAATACCACCAAAAAAGAAAAGAAATATCTGACGTTTTTTTTTACCACGTAAGTAGCCATCAAGAAGCCAGGTTGTTGTTAGTTGGCTTTCAGCAGGCTAACTACTTACACAGTGCAAACCTGCATTATTTTTTTAAATGCATTCAGGAAACTCAGAAATCCAGTGAAGATGCAGTGCAGGTTGAGGTTTGCAACTTTTATTAAAACAAGTCACAGGTTGAACACAAGCACACGTGTTGGTCTCCAGCCTGCATACTGCACATCTTCCTACGGTAATTTGTGAAGAGAGAAAGCGCTCTCTTCTACAGGGTGAGGACAATACTGTCTTCCCTTCAGTCAGTATGTGTACAGGTAATCAATGTTCTCAAATATTGGAATAACAACTTGTGAATTAACTTAAACACATATTTAAAGTAAATTATTAGAAATGGACACAGTTGAATTAAATCAGTAAAAAATATGAAATAACATATTCCCAGGTACCAGCACATTTGGATTGTGAATTATGTGATGTTGAACAGAAAACAAGGCTGTGCCATAAAATCTGAACCTATTACCTAAATGTTCTAAATTGCTTTAAAAATAAATACATATACTACTCATGAAGTCCACATTTATTCATTAAGGCATTATTTTGAAATGCATTCAGGAAACTCCTGTGCAGGTGTAGTGCTGGTTGAGGGAGCAGCAGCTGGACAATCAGGGCCTCAGGTGAGCTCTTACATTGATTCTGTGTTGAGGTGTATTAACATGGCTGACAGTGTAAACATTGTCTACCTGTTTTAAGTGCATTATTCTTATGTTAAAACATGCATGTTCAGACTAGGCTATGTTTTCTTTGCTCTTGAAGGAACAGTCAGTTTGAGCCATAGTGACCATCAATGAAGTTAGTGCAACAGAGTCCTGACATGGGGAGTGAACTACAGCAGCCTGATCCCAAATTCATCCAAGTACAGCAACTTCAGCTTAAGAAGTTACGGTTGCTCTGGACAAGATTGTTTTTTTAAATATAAATTGTTGGATATACAATATACTGTTACTGTATATTGGAATTTTAGCAGAATGTTTTTTTATTCATTTATTTAACTATGATTATTTATTTGGAGCAGAATACTGTTTTGTATTGAAATATAATATTTAATAAAGTTGTCCTGTTCAACATAATATCAATCAAGTTTTTTTATATAGCAGGTGTCCCTACCAATGCTGAGACCAAACCTACACCCTTGTAATTAACTATAAGGTCCTCATGTACTTTAATCCAGAAGGCCTGCAAGAAGGCTTTGGGCCGCTCTTCTTCCATAGAGACAAAGGTGAATTCTGATTGGATGAAAGCTCTCTTTCAAAACAAGCTGCAGGCTGGAAGGAGAGCATATTTTGTTATAACTAAATGTGACTAGTTCTTGTGAATTTCTTCCTCTTGATGTGGACTACATGCATTTTCCGTTAATGACGCAGCATCCCGTCATGCTGCTGTTACATGTGGCAAAACAAAAAATGAGAAATTGAACAACAAAGTTATTTATTTGATTGAGAAAGAGATAGCTAGATCTCCCCCCAATGTGTATGTGAAACTGTGTTTTCTTCTCCATATAAATAAAAATAAAAACAGCCTCATATAGCCTGGCAGGGCAAGACAGAACAAACCTGCACGATTTTAACCTGTTGGTTCTCATTCTCCACACGCCTTTGATATCGTTTACACTTTGCAAAAAAAGAAGAAAAAAAAAAGGTGTTTGTGAGGATGAGATATTTGAGTAAAGGACCTCAAACTGCTTTTATCTGCTCCCAAAGGCTCCCATAGTTGTATGTAGTAAAGTGCACCTGCTTTGTGTTGTATTTCCTTCCTGAGGACGACTCTGAACTCAGCACTAAAAATCTCCATCTGTTCATCATTTCTCATGTGCACTGCGTGGTCGGACACACTGTGTACACGCCACCAGCTGCCAGCACTGGGATGAAGCACATGGTATGGGTTTCAGATACGTTGTTGAGAGAAAAGTGAAGTGAAGGGCCTGACTAATTAAAAATATTGTTTCCATTATGTTCTATTATTTCTCCTATTCATCACTTCTCTACACATTCCTCCTTTTTTTTTGTTGCTTGCACCAAGAGTCCATCGTCTCAATTTGTATTGCTTGTGGTCAGCCGACGTCCACCTGGGTCTCTCCACTGACTGTTTATACAGTGCAGACTTTACTTATCCCAACCAAAATAATGAATGACAAGAAAAGCAAGATTTGTTTTCATACTGTTTTCTGAAAATAGCAGAGGCTTGCAATCAGAATCCAGTATTGATAGAATCCTTCTATACAGTTGTAAATCACTACGCTCACTGGCAACAGTGCTACACACTCACTGGATCATAGCAGGGAAAAAGACATTTGGAGAGGCTGGCACAGCACATCCATGCATCGTTTCTTGAGTGTGATCGACATCGCCCATTAGGGCGGAGCGGGTGGACTGTATGAATGCGTATTGAGTGTGTCGCTCTGTGACAGTAACTCCACGGACATTTTTTGCCCCTGTCCACCCGTGATGTGGACTAAACGGGCCTTTTAAGCCTTTTCTAAAGGCCTAAACAGAATCACAAAGTTATAGCTATTTTATAATTAGCTATAATTATAACTGTCCTTAGTGCCGCGCCACCAGGGAGAGGATCGGCCCACGTAAAGGGCGTCAGGGGTCTGCGGCAACCTAGGAGTCTCACATATGCGCAAGTAAGAGGGTTCTGAAACCCTGTGTGCAATAAAAGTGAGGGCCGGCGGCACGCGCCTAGCACCTTGCTCACAGCATCCGCCCTTGATATGGACTATACGGCACTCATTGATTATATTATATAATAACCTATTCTTGTTTATTTAAACTTCAGAATATCTTCATCCTTGCATCCATGCATTTGTTACTTCAAGACTGGATTAGTGTAACTCCTTATTATCAGGCTGCTCCGGTAAGGCCCTTTGGTCTCTCTAGTTGATCCAGAATGCTGCAGCTCGTGTACTAACGAGGACTAGGAAGAGAGATCATATTACTCCTGCATTAGCTGCTCTCCACTGGCTTCCTGTAAGATCAATAATTACCTTTTAAAATCCTTCTCCTTACCTAGAAAGGCTTAATTGACAATGCACATATTTTAACTCTTAATCGACGCACGGAAGCAGTATGACAGTGTTTACGTTTTTAAAATATTTATATCTTGGCAGTAATACATCAAAGAAATATGGTTTGACGTGAAGCGGAAAGAGGAGACTTCCTGTTATCCGCTGCCTTCGCCCTGCAATATTGTACCTTAATTCCGGCAAGAGAAAGGCCATTGGCGTGTCATATGACGTGGTGGAAAAAAGTACTTGTTACAAGATCCTTCACCGTGATTTGTTGAATTATGTGTCATTTCACGACAAAATACATTTAGTGAAATGGACGAACCAATGAACATGCAAGAAAGTCACATAGTACACACCTAAGCTCTGTAAACACGCTGGTGCTTTCACTCAAAGAAGAGATATATTATGGCAAGAATGCATTTACTAGAGAGAAATCTGTGCCGGCGATTTTGGCGGCGAGGACAACGAGAGCATGAGACTCAGAATGCTTCGACATAAAGGAATATGCAGACAGAAGGGATCCATTTGAAGATGGGTAAGTGTATTTAACTGCTAAACTTTATGTTGCAATTGTATGTTTACGCTAGCAAAGTGAGCACATTTAGCTAGTCCCTTCGGTGTTTGCCCCTGCTGCTCAAGCAGGGACGCACATAGTGTGTTTATTTTAGCAGTTAGCAAAGTTAGCTCATGCTCTAAACATAATCTCTGCTGGATCTCTCTTACAAGTTTTGGTGTGCAATTGTGACTTTCTTTCAGTGAACTTAGTAGTGACCAGTAGTCATTTATTTTACAGAGGATTCACATCTGCAGCAGTGGACAACATGCAGCTTCGCTGCAGCCACCAGCTCCTATACGCTGCTGTCAAAGATTGGCGACGACCTGGACACTGCTCACCAGCTACACAGCTAAGCTGCACATGTACACCCGTTTAACTGTTCAAACTGTATGAAATTATTATTGACTAGTCGTCATTTATTTTACCACAAATTCACCACAGCCATCTCCACCAACCCGGGTCTGTTTTCTATTTCTTCTATACATGTATATCGTGTAAATATTTTATTTGGTAATGTATAATACATATTTCATTTAAAAACAAAAAATGTTGTAATGGTCATTTATTATTAGCACACACCCCATGCAGCTTAATCTGCAGTATAAATCATTTCTCAGTCCCATTTTTATCATTTTGGTAAAAGGTGTGACAGACCACATTTCTACTTAAAAAACTATCCATCCATTATCTGAACCGCTTATCCTCATGAGGGTCGCGGGGCGCTGGAGCCAATCCCAGCTGTCAAGGGGTGAAGGCAGGGCACTCCCTGGACAAGTCACCAGTTCTTCACAGGGCAGACATAAGAGACAGACCACCATTCACGCTCACATTCACACCTAAGCTGCATGTCTTTGGACTGTGGGAGGAAGCCGGAAAACCCGGAGAGAACCCACGCTGCTACGGGGAGCACATGCAAACTCCACACAGAAGGACCTGCCAGACCAGGATCCGAACCCCAGACCCTCTTGCTGTGAGGCGTCAGTGCTCGCCACTACAAAATTTGGTTTTAGACATTAATTTACATGTATTTACCATTGCATTCATATATTTCACTGTTTTTTTAAACCTAAAACATGTGGTAAACCAATTTCCTTTACCAAAACTGTTCGCCCACCTGAGTAAAGTTATGTTTTCACAAGAGATAAAGAATTTCCCAAAAATCGCCTCATTTTATAGATAGCTGAGATTGTTGTGCAATTTCTGATGAAAAACATAGGTATGAATATCTTACTTACAAGTGCCGTAAAAGGTGAATTTAAGAAAATATGTCATATCGAGAAAATCGACTGAAAATGACCTCAGTGTTGGAAAGCTTATTGTGCCATATTACCCTACTAGAGAGTTGCGCTCACTGAATGCGGGGCTACTTGTGTTTTTCCAGAGTCCTAAAAAGTGGGTTTGGGGCCAGAGCCTTCAGTTATCAAGCTCCTCTTTTGTGGAATACGCTTCCCCTTTCAGTCCAGGGGGCAGACACACATCACATAATTTAAGAGTAGACTTAAGACTTCCGTCTTTGATAGAGCTTATGGTTATGGCTGTCTCAGGTTTCCCTGGTTCGGCCCCAAAATATGCTGCTATAGGCCTAGACTGTTGGGGAAAATCTTAGGATACACTGAGCTCCTCTCTCTCCTCTTTCTCTTCTTTATTCTCTCCACTCTTCTTCTCTTGTTCTTTCTCTCCTTCAACACAAACATGCTGCTGTTCCTTCTTCTTGTCCACCAGCTCTGATTTGGTAGAGGAGGAGTTAAGCCTAGTTTATGCTTCTGCGTCAAGTCGACGCCGTCGTTAAGCATTCAAAGTTCTGCGTCCAGGGACGGCGTTGCTCTACAATTCATCGCCATGTCGCCAGGGGTGTGTGGCTTTGTGGTTTCAGGGGTTATAGAGTCGGAACTCATCAATATTGAAGAGCAAATACTTATACAGTTGGCCCTCGTTTATTGCGGGGCATACGTTCCAAAAATAACCCGCGATAGACGAAATCTACGAGGTCCTCTGACCGTGCGTCTTTGTCCGGGCGCCGTTCCACTTACTTTTTAGCCGAACGTAATCTGTGCCGAACGTATTCTGTACAGGAGACACTGCACGGAGGAGATTGATTGACAA